>NC_134146.1:21397500-21708500 GCF_033958435.1 Carettochelys insculpta
CATTGTGCAATTATTTTACGACTAAAACTAGTGTCATAAATTGTCTTTCCTGGCTACCTACTCTCGTTTGTTTCTGTTGCCTTCTTTCAGAAGGTATTGGGTTTTCTCTCCCCCAGTAATCTGTATTCTTACCAAGAATACGTTGATACTGTTTAAATTAAAAGTTGTTCACAGTTGTGTACTAAATGCAGCTTCAGTTATTGAGATCTTCTATAGTGAACAAACCTAACCCATAGTGATGTAGCACTTTAAAGACTAACAAAATAATTTATTAGGTGATGAGCTTTCATGGGACAGACCCACTTCTTCAGATCTGGGTCTGCCCCGCAAAAGCTCATCACCTAATAAATTCTCTTGTTAGTCTTTGAAGTGTTACATGACTGCCTTTTTGTTAGAGTAGAGCTAACACGGATACCTCTCTGTTACTAATCCATAGTGTTTATTTTTAAAAAGAATACCATCAACATTTCAGCCAAATTGTCTTATGATTAGGAGCCAAAACATTACTAAGATGTGAGTTTGCTAAGGAAAGTGCAAATGTCGCAGGAAGTGGTGTGTTTGAATCAGTGTTAGGGTTTTTTCTGAGTCAGTAGTGAAACATTTCTTTAGTATGCTTTTCTGGTGGTTTCCTTCACAGTACTGAAGTCCTGGCAACTTGTGTTTATCTTTGGCAATTTTTGTAACAGGTAATGGGTAATTGGGGCAAATATAAAAATGTCCTTATAAACTTTGTTTGTGGTCTATTAAGTTTTTGTAACAAAACTCCTATTTATGCACTGCTAAGCAATTCCTTTGTGCATTCCTGGGATGACTCCATTACAATTGTGGTGAAGTAACTTGTGTGTATGATGTCTCTTCATTGTTTTGAATTGAAAATTCTGCCTACAGTTAAAAATGGCTAGAGGTCAGTTGCAGAAAAAATTACAGGTGTAGTAGTCTGATGGGGTTTTTGAGGTGCAGTGTAGACAGTGGGCCCAGTCAGCCCCCTGTTCCACCAGTCTGGGGTATCCTGCTCACTCTGTGATGCTATGTCAAACTGTAAACCTCTGGTGGGTACTTCATTTACACAGACATTCACAGGCAGGGACACAACCAAGGGAGTTACATAAATGTTTTCTCAGACACTACTGAACCAACAACTGAGAAGCTCCTGCCAATTCCCCCTAGCTCTCCAACCTTTCCAGAACTGTACCATATTGCACTGGTCAGAAGCTTGGCCAATGTAAGGCTACGTCTACGCTATGAGATAAAATTAAATGTAAGGAGTTAGCTCGACATTAAAACTTCACTGTCTTCACTGTAAATGTCATTAACTTGATTTAATCTGCCCTAATATCAATAACAAAATGTCAATATTAACAGATAAGTTTAAAATGTTGAATAAAGGCTAGTGTGGAAGTGCCATGTCTTTCATTTGCATTTATTAGCCTCCACAGGTGTCCTGTGTGTATCCCATAAAGCGCTGTACTGCACCTGGTTCCCAGCTCCCTGCTATTAGCAGGAGCCAAGAGATTGACCAGGGCTGCTGCACTGTCAGTTTCCCAGGTCCCCCAAGCTGCTGTACCTGGGAAACCGACCACTGCTGCACCTGGCTCAGAATGCGGGGCTGAGGGAACTGTGGGATTGGTTCCCACGATGCACTGCTGCAACAGTCGATGTTTGATGATTTCAGTGTAGAAGGAATATGTCAAATTTGTTGGGAGCCTGAGGGAAATGGGCATACCCAAAATTGAATTTAAAAAAAATGGCATTATAAAATTGATTCAGATTTATCTTGTAGTGTGGACATAGCCTAAGTTTATTATCCTGTCCTCCCCTCCTTTATGTGGAAAGGAAGACACACTGACCTTTGTGAACTGAACTAACATTTCCCAAGCACTTCAACAAAAACACACTGTTTTAGGTAAAATATAAAACAGATTTGTCAACTATGGAAAGAGATTATAAGTAGCAGGCATAGAAATCAGTTGGTTAGTTAGGAAAGAAGAATGAATTCTCAGCCTGAGTTTTACGAACTAAACAGGATTTGAATCATGGGATATCCCACCCTGACAGATGGTACAAATAGGCCACAGATTGTCAATAAACACACTAGGAGACTGTGGATCCAGACTGGAAAACAGCCCTAGTTCAAAGTCTTTGTCCTCCAAATGTGTTTCCAGGTATTGCATTATGGGAGGCATGAGGCCCAGTGATATCACCTTCTCCTCTTCTATAGTTTCTTCCAGCTTGCAGGAAAGGTATTTTCCTGTGATCTGGGAACCAGGCAATTCCCTTTTCCTCACGTAGTGTCCATTCTCAGTGTGTTCTCTCCGAGAAGCCTCCATTGTTGACAGTTTCTGGTGTCCAGTGGGTGCTTTTCTTTATGGTATTGATCAGCTTAGCCATTAACCCAAGTCCAGTGTTGTACCTGAACGCTGGCTTTTTGTGTGTTCCCAACATCACAACGTAGTTCAGTAGCACACGTAGCAAAACTTCATAACTTCAAATAAAATGATTGTGTATAAAATCTACCAGGATATTTAAGTTCAACAGATAAAGACTTTTTCTTTTTCTTCGTCTTTGTCTTCTTTTTTTTTTAAAGACCTTTGTACAAAGGCTTATGTTTTGACCAAAGTATCATTATATGATAGTGGTGAATATGGAGATTCAGGGGTGTTGCTTTGGGGTACAAAGTGTCACAAATAGGAAACCTAAAGTTGTAGTGGTCGGTAACCTTATTTTTGAATCTGTTTAAAATTCCTTCATTGCTTATCAACAGGTGAAGCCAAAAATTTAGTGCCGTACCCTGGACCCAACAAAATGAGAGACTGTTTCTGTACCATAAACTTGGACCAAGAAGAAGTTTTTCGTACGCAGGTGGTTGAGAAATCTTTAAGGTACATTTTTAGACCTTTGTTTCTGTGAAATTACTTCAGTGTTTTGCATGTTGGGCAGATAGTCTTGTGTGTTTTTATTGTAGCTCGTATTTTCCCCTCTTTCCTCTCCAAAATGTACAAAATATTTGCCTAGCTCTGTTTTTCATTCTTCTTGTTGGCTGAGTGGTATCGTATCTACTGCATGTGTTGCATATTGTGTTTTTTAATGGGCACTGAGGGCTGTGATCTGGACAAAGCTGTCTGACTTGCAGTAGTCCCTCGACTTATGCGAGGGTTGCATTCCCATGTATCCTTGCATAACTTGAATTTCACATAAGTTGGGGGGCTGCTTTTTTCCTGGCGGAACACATGTTCTGCAGTCGGGGAAGCAGCAGGAGCACCTGGAGCTCCTTTTGAAAGGTAAGTCCTGGGGCTGCAAGGGGGGGGGCACTTGGGTAGGGTTAAGCCTGGCGGTGGGTTAGGGCTGCAGGGGCGGCAGAGGGGTGGAGTTGAGCTGGGGCTGCATGGCGCTGCAGGGGGTTGAGCTGGGGCCGGGGGGAGCAGGATTTTGAGTTGCACTTAACTCGCATTAATGCGAGTTAAGCGCAGTTCAGAAGTGCACATTTTGAGGGATTGCTCTATAAATCTTAAAAGTGAAATGAAAACAGTTAGTTGAGCACTACACTTCGCCCTTTTAAAAATAAAAATTTCCTATTATACACTGAAAACCCTTACATAACCAGTTTATTTTGGTCAACTAATGTTCTTGCTCAGGGTATTTTTAAGGGAAAGAGGGCTGCACTTTGAGCTCTTGGAATTCTTGGACATATATATTACACTAATACCATATAGGTCTTTAGTGGCTAGACCAGGTACAGAACTCATGAGTCTGCTGTTGTATCATAGCTAATGAATTTCATGTCCTTTATCTCAAGTAGTAGGAGCTCATGTTCTGAGAACCAGAGGTTTCTCGTTCAGTCCTTACAGACAAGTATCTCAAGTATACAAGTGTATCCTGCCATGGCTGGGAGAAATGTCTTACCCCTTAGTTAACATAACAGTGAACGAAAAACTTAACCATATAGTTGGCATTGGTCTGGGTCTCTTGCCTGCAGTTGGTGTGCTTTTGTTGCTGTTCTTTTGAGATATCCTTCACGATACTTTCTTTCCAAGAGTGGAGATCCATCCCAGATAGCAAACTTTAAGGAAGAGGACTCTGCTTCTCTGAAAGTATTTTAAAGAACTCTCTCCTAATGTGCTGATCCCTAATAAATGGCCCATGGTTTCAGCCCCTAAAGGCAACAGTTGCAACTCGTAGTAGCATGAGCCAGCTGTCTGTCTTCCTGAGCCATTTGTGGTCAGTGTCCCCATGGAGTTTTAAGCTTTGCTCTTGCAGTCCTTCAAGTAAATTTCCTAATCCAGCTGCAAATGAGTCTTTCCCCAAATTAAAACAATTTGATATGAGTAACAAAAACTAATGGAGAAGCTAGCACCCTCACGGGAAAATGTGAAAGATGAAACCAGTTAATATTTCCTCTTCAGTGCAGTCAGTGAAGGTGGTTGACAGTGGTGAAAGAGAATCCTGCAAGATGATTCCTACAGAGGAACAGAATTAAAATGCAAGTGCTAGCAAGGGAAGAGTATGTCTACCTCACAAACTTTTGCCAGCACAGATTACTCAGTTATAAAGCTGCTGTGATTAGCATATCACTTGTGGGCCTAAAACTTGGCTCCTTGCATCTGCACGTTGCATAGTCATCAGTAGTGTTTGTTTTGATGCACGCTGTGGTGCACCATTGATAAGTATGGTGGTGTACATTTGTCTGTCATCCAGTGCACTCTTTTGGGACAAGGTGGAAGGGGGGGGGCAGCTCTACACCCTGAAAGGGGTGGGGCCAAGAGACAAAAAGGCAGGGCCAAGGGCAATCAGTCCTCAGTGCCAACTAGTCTTCAAGTCTGCCTCCCCCACTCACACCATACACACACTCCTTTAGAGCTGCATGCAGCCAGAGCAGCACTGCCACAGCATTTCAAAGGGGCATGGCTCTCTAGCCATGTGCCCTTTTGAAATGCCAGGCTTGGGGCAACTGCCCCATTGACCTCCTATTGGTGGGTCTGGGGAACACACACACACGCGCACACACATACACACACTATGAGAGAGAGCCATATTTTTGCACCAAACCATCGTGCCACAGAGTACATCAACAACCGGGGCTATTTTTCTAGGTGCTTGTGGATCACTGGGTGTAAGGTAGGTATCCTAGCATACAATTCACGACCATCGATGTTGGATGCTGAGGGAAAGTTCATGACACTGGCCTCCTTAAAGACATAGAACTGTTCAGAAAGCTACAAGTTAGGGATGTGCTCTTTTGACAGATTACCGTTGGCTATATTGAATTATCAGTATTGATCCTGTGAGACTCAGTGTATCCCTGATTCTTCTAGCTCATGAAATTGTACACCAGTCACCTTGACAGCACGGAGGACAGATTGAGCTACTGTCTCAACAGATGTAGAATGACCGTTGAATGTACTTTCAGTAAGCTGAAGGGGCACTAGCATGGTTGTCTTGCAAGATCAGATCTTGATGTTTACCTGGCTTTTGTGTCTGCGTAGCATCTGTAAAGTGAAAAAAGGAAAACTACTGCTGTGGTGGCAGTGGAGCAGCGCTCTGAATTTGGACAGCCAGATACAAGGGTTTTCAGAAGAGCTCACCTCATTCAGAAGAAATGAGGGAGGCTTTGTAAGAGCACTTGAACAGCAAGCCATGGCACTGTGTTGTGATGTACTGTACTGTACCCCACTCTGTGGTTTGGGGGATGTGTTAAGAAGTGTGTGATGCTAGGTAGACATCTATGAATGTGACTCTGACAATACAGCTGTTAATTTTGTGCATTACAAGTGACGAGGGAATTGCTCACTTGCATGAAACTGAGGATAGGTACTGAATGCTGGCACCACTTTCCACAGCCAGTGGTGTGGGGCTTTTTTTGTTTTTAAATCTGAAATCTCACTCCTGAGGGTAACAAAGGGGCACAGAGCACAACTGATGCAGGAGTCCTGATGCTGTTGAAGCCCGTATGCTGTTAGCCTGTGTATGCTGCAGGGATGCCTGCTGAGGTTTTTGGGCCATTGGTGTGGTAAAGTGGCCTGCTGTGGAGAAGGAAAAAAGATGGGCACCTTTGAAACCTTTAGAAGAGGATGGCAGGGTACCACTGTGTGTGTTCCATTGAGAGCTCCCAGGAGGATTCAAGAACCATCCCTGGACACAGACTTGCTTCGCATAGCAACACCCCGGACTCCTCCCACAAACATCTAATTCTTCCAGCCTCTCTTGTACCAATACTACTTATAGTACAAGTAAGTTAATGAACGGTCATAGCTGTGTCTAGCTGAGGGCACAATCACTGTAATGGATAATAAATAAAACACTGCTTCTTACTCTGCATCGGACTTCTCTGGGCTTGTCTGTTGGTACTGAAGGGACTGCAGTAGTGTCTTGGGTCCAGGTTTGCAGCATGACTGGGCTCTCCCCTCCCCCCAGTTGCATGTCTCACCCACTTTTCATCTGTGAGGCCTATGACTTAGGCTTCTTGGAGAAATCCACCAGTGGTGTGGAAGGTAGTGGTGAGGGCTTCTACCGAGTGTGGAATGCTGCTCTTCTAAAAGTGGTTCTGTAGGTTGGTACCAGTTTGACTCTTGGCTTCCCTGACCTTTTAGAATGCCTGCCACAGTTTTGTTTTCATGTGGTGCTGATGATAATCATGGTTATATCCTTTCTGCATCTCTTGAGCAGGCTGCTTATAGATGTCCAGCTTTCGAGGAACCTCTAGTTGTTGCAGGCCCAGGAAATCCAGTATCTCCTGTCTACCGCAAGCTGCAGTCCCTCTGGAGCATGTAGCTGCCATTGTAATCTGGACAGTTGTGCACAGCAATGAAAAATTGCTAGCAGTACTTGTCAAGCTGAATAATTAGGAACAAGTACTGCAAAAAGTTAGAGCTTTTAAAGGGGAGTTGTCTTCTGATTTGGGACCTCTGGGTATTCAAGGTGACAGTTGTGACCAGAGTGGTCAGTGTGAGGCATTATGGGATGACTTCTGGGGGACTGTCGTTTCTGTCAGCCGTACATTTACACTGCTGTAACATCAATATATTGAACGTGGATCAACACCACTCAGAGTTAGGGTTATTTTGTCAGCATAGTAGAGAGCTTACATCAGTGGGAGACAGTTAAGCATAACACATGTGCAATTAGGTTGACCTAAGATTGCTTATGTCTACTTAACTTTATAGAGTATACTTCTCTTAGTTGCTATATGCCATGGAAATAAGCTTCTGAAACTTTGTCTCCAATAAAGAAATATAGTCTGTGTCCATTTCTATTCAATTGTATACACACATATGCAATAAAGGTTTATAGCAAGTGTTTTGAAGTGCATTGGAACTGGAAAAGTTGAGCTCTATTGGCCATATCAAAACATTTACAGATTCAGTTCACCTAAACAGAGCTTTTCCGTGTTAACTTTTACAAGAACTTTTATATGATGGTATCCAAATTTTATAAGTATCTCAATTAAAAAGATTCTCTTCAATCTCTTAAAATATATTTGAGAGCCATTAGTCTCATAATATAACTGATGGAGCACCCTACTTGCTGATGGATGACACCTCCTCTTGGCCATTTTAGGGATGTTTTACAAAGTCATCTCCTCTTCCGGCAGTTGTATTCAAACTCTGTCTGTATCCCCTTTCTTAATCCATGAGTCACTGCTTTGTCTTTGTGACTCAGACCTCCAGCCACATGACTATATATGCAATTTCACTTTCCAGGGTACCACAATCTGCCTTACCTCAATTAGTCTTTCCCTCTGCTGTCTCATAGTGCCACTTCTTTGGTAGCTGCCTAGGTAACCAGGCCCTGTCCCACCCTTTCTTCCAGCTGAGGGACCTTCTAATCAGCATCCAGTGCCTGTTCCCTTATAGACATTACGGCGTTTCCCCGAGCCCTCTCAGGGAGCAACTGGCTGCTGGTCTTAGTAGCTCCAAATACTCCTCCGTTCTCCCAGGGAGATACTGCAGCCCCTCTCTATTAGTTCAGTGCCCTTATAGAAAACATGCCTGCTTCCTGCACAAGTGGGTTTTCTTTAATTAGGGCTTTTCTCTGAGCCTTAATTTCCCTAGCTTGCAGCAGAGTAGGTAAATTGGCCCATCTGTCTTCCATTAGCACCTTTTGAGCGAGTGAGGGGTAACCCCCACATCAAAACAATATCCACAATGTTATTTTAAAAGTGTATAGACCCTGAAATCCATAAAGATACTGAAACCAAATAAGACTCTCAACCATTTTACAATTTTACATATCAGTAAGATTGAATACAATTTTCATTTCGCTTTTTTTTTCTGTGAGAAAGAACTTCGGATCTTGGATAACCACCTGAGTATTTCTCCAAAATGCACAACTTATATCCATAAAATGGGAATTGTAACTGTTTCATTGAAATCCAAGGAACACCAAAAATCGTATACTTTCTGTACAAATCTATGAAATGCCATAAAACAAGTTATGTTCTAGCAACAAATAAGCCAAAGTGAGATAGTATCGGAGGGGCAGCTGTGTTAGTCTAGATCTGTAACAGCAACAAAGGGTCCTGTGGCACCTTATAGACTAACAGAAAAGTTTTGAGCATGAGCTTTCATGAGCACAGACTCACTTCATCAGATGCTGGTCTTGGAAATCTGCAGGGTCAGGTATAAATAAGCCAGAGCAAGGGTGGGGATAACAAGGTTAGCTCAGTCAGCAAGGGTGAGGCTTACTACCAGCAGTTGATCTGGAGGTGTGAACACCAAGGGAGGGGAATCTGCTTCTGTATTTAGCCAGCCATTTGCAGTCTTTGTTTAAGCCAGAGCTGAGGGCGTCGAATTTACAGATGAATTGTAGCTCAGAAATTTCTCTTTGGAGTCTGGTCCTGAAATTTCTTTGCTGTAGGATAGCTACTTTTAAGTCTGCTACTAAGTGGCCTGGGAGATTGTATCTTAGCAAACTATTGGTGCCTTTTGTAAAGCTTGAAGTATAAAGTGTGTGCTCCTGAAGCTTGCCTCAATCTGTTAATGCAAACCTTATTGTGTCTTATTGCTATGCTAATTTGGAAAACCAAACAAAGCTGGAAAAAGGGAAATGTACTGTTCTGTGTTTTACTAGTACTTCTTAATTGAGTTAACTCTTCCCAGCTCTCACCAGAGATGGACGTAAATGGTGTAGTAAAGTCAGATTGTTAATTATACTTGGTACATTTTACTGATTGTGGTTTATTTATCATTTGTAAAATAATGACAGTTGTCAGAGAATATTAGACATGCTTCATTTGCCTGATACATCATTAAATAATACATCTCGCAGGCACTTGTGCAAATTGAGGTCCTATTGTACTATGAACAACTAATGTAAATTATGTTGTGGGAATGTCTTCTGGTTAAACTTGTTTTGGAAAGAAGTTGACACTAGAATTAAGATGACTTTTGGAACCTGTATACATTGGTCAGCATTTTTATATTAGCATATTTACCTGTAAATTTGGACTTTTCAGTACATGGGGCTTGTGGTTTCTCAGGATAGCCAGAAGAATAAAATAAATGATTGTTCAGAGGCAGAAAAATAAATTTGTGCACAGAGCAGAAACAATGATATTGTGATCTAGCAGACAAAGAAAAGGTCTCACTTTCTGCCACAGGGATCAGTTACATGAGTTTGAAGAAATCTGGGTTTAGAAATAAGTCTTTAGAATATACACACTCTTTTCTGGAAAGATGCAAATACAATAAACTCTGTCATATCCAACATTCTATCATCTGGGACTCTCAAATAACCAGGATTTTAACCATAAGTAAATTTTAAAGTTTTCCATAAGTACAGTGTAATGAAAGTAAATACAAATAAGTACAGCAAATACAGTATAAGTTTACAGTGTACAGTACTACTGTTGGTAAATCAGGTATTCTGCATACATTTTTGTTTCTTGATATCTAATCTTGATTTTCATTGGTGTTATGCATTGCTAGGTGTACCTCTCCATTATCCAGAATATTTGAATATCCAGCAACCTCCAGGTCCCAGAGCTGCCAGATGTGAAAGAGTTTACTGTATATATGTTTGAAGAACATAAATTCTGAAATATTATTGCTTGACTGACTTTCTTTTGCTTAATTAAATTTATTTACTTTAACATTTGAATGTTTGTCATCATATACCCGAACATATATCTCAGCAGTTATTAGCAAAATGTATCACTACAATACTGTGTCACAGAAACAATTAAAATGAAAAATAATAAAATACTGGAATGCTTCGAAGTTATTTGATTAGGTAGGGTGGTGGCCTGGGAAGAAGTGAGATTTCCCATCATAACTTAAAATATTCTGGAAATAGGTTTATTGAACTCTGGAAAAAAGCTCTCCTGCACATACTTTAATTTTTGTGGAACCATGACTTAAGTGTTCTGGGTTAAAATTTAAATTGCTATATTATAGCAGGTGTTACTTTGTATAAATTATATAGCAAAATATTCTCCTATTACAGTTCTGCTCCCCTCTTCTTTCTTTCCAGTCCTTTCTTTGGTGAAGAGTTTTATTTCGAGATTCCAAGAACATTCCAGTGTTTGTCCTTCTATATTTATGATAAGAGTGTTTTACAAAGAGACCTGCGCATAGGTAAGAACTAGTATATCCTGTAAATGTTACCAGAAGTGAGCTTCACTGTTGAATTTATGTAGAATGTCTATAATCTGAAGAAGTTTTTGTATAGACAGTTTTACCTCAGTGCACTGTTTGAAATAATTAAAATATAATATTGTTCTATATTAGATACAGGAGTCTACTTAATTTTTTCCTATTCTAACTTGGTCATTTTGGAGGCTGATAGAATAGCTTTATATAACTACGTGCCATATTCAGTACATTTCAGAAGAATATGTACATTTGTCCTTTTGGTTTGTGCAACTCCACGCTAACAAAATATTTGGCTCACTGCTTGTGTTTGGAGATAGTGGAAATACTGGTTTTAAAATTTGCTGAAGGCCTAAGAAATTTATTTTTGTTATGAAGTGTCTAAAAGCTACATGTGCGTGCAAAGTGATTTAACAGGCCTACCTGTTAAAATGGAAGGAAATTAATTGTTCTTTTACTGTATAATTGCCCTTTTGCAATTGATTTTGTGGATACTCTTCAGTGAAATAGTTGCCTTAAAAACTCTTAGCAGTGTTAAATAGGAGTAGTTACTTCACATTACTTGAACTTTGGAAGGAAATACTTTGTGAGAACATACCAGATAACTCGATATACTTGCTTTTCAAATAGCAATCAGTGCAAAAGCCATCTAACTTCTAATTAGTTTCTGAGTGCTGTCCCCCTGGGTGCTCCACTGTAGGTATTGGGCCCACTCAGCACTGCAGCACGGAGACTTTTCCAAGCAGCACTGAGTGGGGCTATGCATGTGCAATCCCAGCATGTACTGTTTGTGCCTCTAAGGCTATGTCTGCACTAGCCCCAAACTTCGAAATGGCCGTGCAAATGGTCATTTCGAAGTTTACTAATGAAGCGCTGACATATATATTCAGAGCCTCATTAGCATGCGGGTGGCTGCGGCACTTAGAAATTGACGCGGCACGCTGCCGCGCGGCTCGTCCAGACAGGGCTCCTTTTCGAAAGGACCCCGCCTACTTCAAAGTCCCCTTATTCCTATATGCCCAATTGTAAAAAGGTTGGGATTTGGAACTTGTGCACTGTATGTTGATGGGAGCACAATTCAAGTCAATGACCGTGTGTACCCTAACTGTTAACAATGAAAGCCTTGTGTCTAGTGGTGAGAAATAAAATCAGCTCAAAGAATGAGCAGGATAGCTGCCCCTGACATACACAACTGTCCAGAAAAACAAAGTACCAGAGGGGCAGCCGTGTTAGTCTGGATCTGTAACAGCAACGAAGGGTCCTGTGGCACCTTATAGACTAACAGAAAAGTTTTGAGCATGAGCTTTCGTGAGCACAGACTCACTGTATCTGGTGAATCTGATGAAGTGAGTCTGTGCTCACAAAAGCTCATGCTCAAAACTTTTCTGTTAGTCTATAAGGTGCCATGGGACCCTTCGTTGCTGTTACAGAAAAACAAAGTGGCATTACAACCCCATCCTGCCATTCTACTGAAAGTTTGCTCTCAATTCCATATCAACTAACCTATAATCCTGTCTACCTTCTACCTTAAACCTCATGCTTCTCGTAGATACCACACTGTCCTTTAGAAAATCACAAATATTATTTTTATCCATTGCAGAAAAATCAAAGGTGTTGCCCCTGCAATTGCAACATATGTCAAGATTCATTTCTACATTCATAATGCAGTGCTATTCTATTCAAAATAAACCACTGCTGGCATCTCCAGTGACACATTCCATGAGATCAGTAGCAATATCCACAGTCTTCCTAAAGGGAGTGCCCTTACAGGACATATATCATGCAGCCACGTGGTCCTCTAACCACAAGTCCATAACATACTATGCAATACAGACTCATGCAGACAAAGCTATGGCAGTAGCTAAGGCAGAACTGTCCACAGTAGATGCACCAAATCAAAACCCACCATCCAACGAGGGCAGGTACTGCTCTACAGTCACCTACCGTGGAGCATCCATGGGGACAGCACTTAAAGAAGAAGTTACTCACTTCGTGCAGGAACCATGCTTCTTTGAGATGTGCGCCCCTGTGGGTGATCTGCCTCCCGTCCACCTCCCTTCTACTCAGTGCAGTAGACATAGTTAGGGCATCAGTGAAGTAACTGAGGAGAGAGTGGGACTGCATCCCTTGAGGCATGAAGGGTGCGTGCTGGGGTAGTGCATGTGCAGCCCCACTCAATGCTCCTTGGAAAAGTTTCCGTGCTGCAGTGCTGAGAGAGCCCAACACCTACTGTGTAGCACCTGTGGAAACACATCTCAAAGAACCATTGTTACTGCACAAAGTGAATAGCTTCTCTTCTGTTTTTAAACATTCTTCAGCCCCTTTACTGTACTCTTATGTATCTATTTTGTTTAGTATTTAAAGGGACATATTAACTACGTTTCAGGCAGAGGTTTAATTGTATCTAGCGTTGTTACTCATCCAGTCCAAGGTACTGAGCAGTGTTCCCTGTAAGCTGAGCACTTGAGCAGCTGCCCAGGAGAGATTCAGGATTCAACGTCCACAGCAGGCAGCATGTTATTTCTGTTCGTGCTGCACATCTACATGTGCCTTGGTGGACATAAAATTTATTCTGCCCATGGAGCAGTGATACTGAGGAAACAGTGGTTCTGCGTCTAGTTAAAGGCTACGTCTACACGTGCACGCTACATCGAAATAGGCTATTTCGATGAATAACGTCTACACGTCCTCCAGGACTGGCAACGTCGATGTTCAACTTCGACGTTGCACAGCCCAACATCGAAATAGGCGCAGCAAGGGAACGTCTACACGCCAAAGTAGCACACATCGAAATAGGGATGCCAGGCACAGGTGCAGACAGGGTCACAGGGCGGACTAGCGCTTCCGGGGCAACAGCTAGCCGCTCCCTTAAAGGGCCCCTCCCAGACACACTCAGCCTGCACAGCACGCGGTCTGAGGAGCCATAGGCACACAGACCCCGGGCGCCGCAGTCATGGACCCCCAGCAGCAGCAGCAGCAGCAGCAGCCAGAGGTCCACCCAGCCCTCCCGGCAGGAGCAGGGCTTGCCTTGCTCCATGCCATGCGGGAGGCAGCTGAGCACCTCCTTGCTACACCGGAGGAGGAGCTGCCCCCTCAACCCCTAACTCTGCAGCACCCCACCCTCCCCCCCTGCCTCACACGCCGACGGCTGTGGAGCTACCCCACCAGCACCGAGTGGTGGGAGCGGCTGGTGCTTGAGGAGTGGGACGACGACCGCTGGCTCAGGAACTTCAGGATGAGCCGGCAGACATTTATGGAGCTGTGCCAGTGGCTCACCCCTGCACTCAGGCACCAGGACACGGACATGCGGTGTGCCCTCACAGTGCAGAAACGGGTCGGCATCGCTGTCTGGAAGCTGGCCACTCCTGACAGCTACCGATCCGTGGGACAGCAGTTTGGTGTCGGCAAGGCCACCGTTGGGGCTGTCCTCATGGAGGTAAGAGATCCCACGGGGGCAGGGCAGGGGAGGGGAGGCCAGGGCAGGGGAGGGCAGAGGAGGGCAGGGCAGGGGAGGGCCACGCACACCCTGCTCACCCCTCACTGGTGCTGTCCCATGTGCTTTCTCTGCAGGTTGTGCGTGCCATCAACGCCATGCTCCTGCACAGGCTCGTGAGGCTGGGGGACCCAGATGCCACCATCGCGGCCTTTGCCACCCTGGGCTTCCCCAACTGCTTCGGGGCTCCGGATGGGACTCACATCCCCATCCGCGCCCCGCATCACAGTGGAGGACGATACCTGAATCGCAAGGGCTACCATTCTGTCGTCCTCCAGGCCTTGGTGGACAGCCAGGGACGTTTTCAGGACATTTATGTGGGCTGGCCTGGCAGCACCCACGACGCCCGGGTTTTCCGGAACTCGGGCCTGTGCCGCCGGCTGGAAGCGGGGACCTACATCCCCCAGCGGGAGATCCCTCTGGGGGACACCACCATGCCCTTCTGCGTCATCGCAGATGCGGCATACCCCCTCCGGCTGTGGCTCATGCACCTGTACACGGGCCATCTCTCCGCTAGCCAGGAGCGCTTCAACGAGCGCCTGAACCACGCGCGCCAGGTGGTGGAGCACTCATTTGGCCGCCTGAAGGGACGCTGGAGATGTCTCCTGACCCGCCTGGATGCGGGCCCCAACAACATCCCCCAGATTGTGGGTGCCTGCTGCACCCTGCACAATTTGGTGGAGAGCAAGGGGGAGACCTTTTTCTAGGGCTGGGCTGCGGAGGCTGGCAGGGCAGACGTCCAGCCACCTGCTGCCCCCAGGTGAACCCCGAAGGGACCCGGGTCCGGGAGGCCCTGCGGGCCCACTTCAATGATGAGGCCGCGGGGTGAACTCTGCCCAGGCCTCCCACTGCCCGCCCATTCCTCCACCACACTCCTGCCCCAACGCCCACACCATGGAGCACCCCACCGCACCCCCCTCCCACTTTTCCTGGACAAATGACAGCACGCACTTGTGGCTGAACTTAAACTGATTTTTCTTTTAGAACTTTTTTTTTTAACTGTAAATATATGAAACAAGAACAAACTATATACAACACGTGGAAACAAACCAATATGTACAAATAAAACAATACTAACAAACAAGTGTCCTCATTAATAAAAAGAAAACCAGGGAGGATAAAGGGGAGAACTATTTACATGGAGGGGGACGGGGCAAACGGGGGGCACCAAATAAGAGGGTCAAACTATATACAAGGGGGGGGGCACGTCCTGGGCCCCTCGCCCCGGGCCCCTCGCCCCTATAGTCCGGCACTGGACGTGGCCGGCCGGGAGCCCCGCCGCAGTCGCAGCCCTGTCCGGGGCTGGCTGGAGGCGGGGCGGACCGGAAGATATGCCGGCGAGTCTCAGGTGGCTCCAGGGGTCCCTCAGCGCTCCTGCCCTCGGCGGTGGGTGGCGGGGCGACGGCGGACGGGACGGCGACGGGCGGAGCAGCTGGTGGAGCAGGCAGGGCTGGCTCTGCGGCGGCCGGCGCGGCAAGGGGGCCCAGGTAGTCCACCAGGCGGTTGAAAGTGTCCATGTAGGCCCCCCATGCCTCTTGGCGCCAGGCCAGCGCCCACTCCTGCAGCTGCAGGTGCTGCTCTGTGACCTCCAGCTGCCGACGGTGGATGGCCAGCAGCTGGGGGTCCGTCGCCGTCGGCTGGTGGTGGCGCGGGGTCCGCCGTCTAGCCCACCGTGGGGCCGGTCGGTCCTCGGCCGAGGGGCTGGCCTGGAGCGATTGGTCCCGGAGGGCTCTCCGAGACCACTGATGCCTCGCCGGCGCTCTCTTCCAGTCCTTCTGATGGTGCAGGTGCGGGACACAGGAGAGGAGGGGGGGAAGAAGAATGGAGACAGGCGTTAGTGTGGGCCCCGAGCCGTGGCCTTTGTCCCCCCAGCCCTGTGCTGCAGGTTCCCCAGCCCCGTCCCCGGGAGATGCTGCTGTGATGGATGGGGTTTAGGGGTCCCCCTGCCCTGCACCCCGTCCCCTGGTGGGAGCGACTCTCACTTCACTCCACAGGGTCTGACAGCAGGAGAGGTTTCTTAGGCCACAGATGCCCAGTTTCTCCCAGGAGTGACAGCACCAGCTGTCGGAAGAGACAGTCCTTCCAACCCGTCCTTGGGAGAAGACCCCAAGAGGTGCCCCTCTGGGATGCAGCTTTCCCCCTCCTCAGGCTGGCTGCCTTCCAGCTCTCCCTTCCCCTAGCCTCTGCCTGTGGCCCCCGCCCTGCCCCCCCCAATTCCAAGCCAGCTCGGCTCCTCCCTCCTCTTTGTTCAGGGCAGAGGTGTCACCTGCCAGCTGTAGCCCCAGGATCCTCCTTTGCCCCTGGGAGCTATTCGGCTCTTGGTGCTCATATGTAGCCTGAGTCTCCCTTTTGCACTCCCCCCACTCCATCACATGCTGCTGCTGCTGTTGCTGCTGCGGGGTGTCCCACCCCCTCCTCCTGGGGGCCCCTCGAGGTTCCGCTCCCCCCTGTCCTGGGGATGGGGCATGGCACTGTCGTGCGGGGTGGGGGGGGGGCAGGGGCTGATGCACTGCTGTGAGGGACATGGCCCTGCTGTCCTTGGGGCCATGGCCATGTGAGCATGTGGGGGGCCCTGGACACATATCTATTACCCCCCGCCCCTCAAGCCCAGGGGTGTACACCAGAGGGGGGTACATACCTGTCGGTCCACTCCCACGGTCTGGAGATCCCGGGGGGGCTGAGGCCCGGCTGCTGCTCCGGGATGGCAGGAGAAGGATCTGCAGCCCGGATTCTGCGGAGGAGCAGCCCCCCTTCTCCTCCTCCTGCCGCGATGTCCCGGGGGGGCCCCCGGGGTGCGGGGCTTACCTCCGGGGCGGACTCCGGCTGCAGGGCCTGCTGGGGCTCGTCGGCCGAGGTATCAAGGGTGGCCGGAGGGGAGGACGTGTGCTGGGGGCCCAAGATGTCCCTGAGCTCCCTGTAAAAGGGGCAAGTGACAGGGGCGGCCCCAGATCGGCTGGCCGCATCCCGGGCCCGGGAGTAACCCTGCCGCAGCTCCTTCACCTTACTCCTGACGTGATCAGGAGTGTGGGCAGGGTGACCCCGGGCAGCCAGGCCATCGGCCAGCCGAACGAACGCTTCCGCGTTCCGCCTCTTGCTCCCCATTACCTGGAGCACCTCCTCCTCGCTCCAGAGCCCCAGCAGGTCCCGCAGCTCGGCCTCCGTCCAGAAGGGACCCTGCTGCCACTTGCCAGCCTAGCTGCCCTTCTGGCTGGGCTGGCTGCCCTGGCTCCCCTTGGGGGGGGTCCCCTGGGGGGGCTGCCGGCAGCCATCGCAGCTGGGTGGGTGGCTGAGGAACGTGCAGGCTGGCCGCGTGTCTGGGCTGCCGCCTGCACGTTCCCTCAGCTTCCTGCACAGGAAGGGAGGGGGAGGGGACCTTTAAGGGGCCGCTCCATGCTGCCACCATTGAGCTGAGGGGCTGGAGAGAGCGTCTCTCAACCCCTCAGCTGATGGCCGCCATGGAGGACCCGGCAATTTCGACGTAGCGGGACGCGCAACGACTACACGGTCCCTACTTCGACGTTGAACGTTGAAGTAGGGCGCTATTCCTATCCCCTCATGGGGTTAGTGACTCCGACGTCTCGCCGCCTAATGTCGAAGTTAACTTCGAAATAGCGCCCGACGCGTTTAGCCGTGACGGGCGCTATTTCGAAGTTAGTGCCGCTACTTCGAAGTAGCGTGCACGTGTAGACACGGCTAGAGAGAGATTTCTTCCTCCAGTTGCTTACTGTTTGCATAGTCCTTTTCTCCATTTTTTCCTATGTGGGTAGTTTATCTTATTTGTGTGGGTCTTTCATGCGGCATCAAAGGAAAAAAATATTGTAAAATGTATTTTGTTTTACAATGTTAAATGACTTGGCTTTTTAAAAAAGATAATGAGATTTTAAATTGAAGTCTCCTATTAAAAATAATATTCTTCCATGGGCAAGTCAGTTTCTTATTTTATCACTCTTCCTCCACCTTCCCTTTTTTTTTTTTTTTTTTTTTTTAATTTAGGAAAGGTGGCAATCAAAAAAGAAGACTTATGCAGATATACCAGCAAAGAGATGTGGTTTTTGCTTCAGCCTGTTGATTCTAATTCAGAGGTCCAGGTAACTGTTAACATTTTTTATTAATTTTAATATTACATAGATGGTGAACATTCTCGTTTCAGTAAGAAGTATTTTTAGGCGTTACAGAAAACTTTGGCAGATGGATGGGGGAGCATGTGAGTAATTTCTCTAACTTTTCAAGTGCTTCTTTCATTTTTAATAAAATACACATTTCTAAAATGTATTTTTTCTCATGATAGTGTTTCAAGAAGTAGTGTGATCTCGAACGGTGTAGATATGAAAACTATATTAACTTTGGGTGGATGTATTTCTTTACAAATAGTAATACATACTGACTTAAAAACATCACTGACTTGAAAATATTTTGCAAAAGGCATGTGCTCATAGAGAGGTGGGGTGAAGAACTGGGAAACATACATGCTTCCCCCTCTCCCTTTAAGTATCTTGGTAGTATAGCAGATTATTTGATATATACAATGTAAAATTTGAAATGGTGTTTGAAATACCACAGGATTGGAGTATTCTGGGGTGCCCTTCCTAGGGAGGGTGTTTTGAAAAAACAAACCTGACACTGGATGCATTGCAAAAATAATCATTTTTCTCTCCTGATGTGTATTTGAGCCTATGAGTTAGGTTTTTTTGGCAATTTTGTCTTAGCAGCACCTAGAAATGAGTTGGACTCTTCCATAAGCAGGGAAATGGCTTTAGGCCTCCTTTCAGTTTGATGGAGAAAATTCAACAGGCGGATTTTGAGACCCTCCTTAGAACGTTGGTGCTATGGTAAACATACAGTTTAAATTTAGTACATTTTTCTCAAACCTACACAAGGGAGAGACCCACAGTCCATCAGTTATTCTGGAAAAGAGGATTAAACTTTCTGTACTGGGGTGGGGGAGGGTTGGGAGAACTTGATTGAGATTTTCAGGTAGGGTAGACATGTTTAATGCCCAGAATTATCCACTAGTGCTTTGTAAGCATGTGCCTGTAGAATTACTTTACCTGGGTATGTTGGTAGGCACAGAGTTGTATGCCCAAACCTGTTTGACAGTCATTGGGCAAAGCAACATCTGAACTGATATTTTATACTATTAGAACAAATCAAACCAGGCTTAAGTTAATTGCTTCATTCTTCCCCAATACCATGTTAGTGCTAATCAACCATACCTTCTCCCAGAATGTCATTCAGAACATGGAAATGTCATTCCTTCTTTGGTCTAAGTAGTATTTTGAGTCTTATTTGCAAAGAAACATGTGGAACAGAAGGTTGTTTTTAGTTGTATACATGTATTAGGCAAATATGAAACTGTTCATGAACAACTTTAGTGTACAATGTTCTAGATCCAGAAAAATAGCAAACTCTGCTTTCTCAGATATCAACAATGCAGGAAATGTTCACCTCTTCCAAAAGTTTGTTTGTTTTTGGTACCATTTCTACAGAGAAAGGGAAGTTTGAACACATGCACCAGGTCAGATTGCAAGCTTGTGTGAGGTTCTACTGTTCATCTAAGAGTTGTGGACCCCAGAGTGAAAAACGGACCGGTTAGCCACACACCTCACTTGGAAACAGAAATATGCAATCATGCAGTGGTAGAAGCAAAAAAAAAAAAAAGTAAATGGGGTATTACAGTGTCGCCTATAATGAGATATTTGAATGCTGTTCAGCTGATTAGCAGAGCGTGCTCAGCTGGCAGCATGTTTATGTTAGTGATGTAGATCTGCACATTCTTTGGTGCCCATAAAATTTATTCTGCCTAGGGATGGGAAAAAGAGAGTGCTGCTGTGCAGTACTTTTTTTAAATGTGAATTGCTTTAAAAAAGGGAAAATAGCATTTTCTTCTACTTCATAAATTTTTCAAACTGTAGTAGGTTAGAGTTCAATTAAACTTCAGAAAGACCAGTGATATTTTGTCCAGAGTAGTGAACATTTCACTGTCATGAATGACCCCCATTCCCAGTGCATTCATAACTCTGACCATCTACTCTGTAGTGTCACAGAAAAGTGCACATCTATTCTGAGGGTCGTCTTAAACATTAAAACTTAATGATACTCATGCCTAATGATAGTGTCAAGTAGTGGGAAATCCCCAAGCTAACCAGGGTTTGGTGGTTTGGGTTTCTGTGCTCATCAAATATTTTCTTGTTTCAACGGGTGTCATCATATCTCCTTTGAAAACAGAGTGTAGAGGACAGTAAGGGAAGAGATTAGAGTTTGATCTGGAGGAGATTGAAATGTGCTATGAAGCCAGAATTAACCAGTGGCATAAATTGGCATTGAACAATAAGCGTGAGTTTTTTGGTAAGTCCTAGATAAACGTATTGAGAATAGGTCCACCTATGGCTATTAGCAAGGACAGGGACAGATAGTGTCCTTAGCTTCTGTTTGCCAGAAGCTGGGAATAACCAAAAGGCAATAGATCACTTGATGAACACCCATTCTATTCATTCATTCTGAAGCACCTGGCATTGGTCACTGTCAGAAGACACAATACTGGGTTATATAAACCTTTGATCTAGTCCAGTATGGCTGTTCTTAGCATAGTGGAAAGTTTGGAGGGAAGCTGCCACTGGATGATTGAATTTCCCTGACTGGGTGGGGAGGTGTGTTAGTGACTCTGGAAAAAAAATGGATAGGACTATTTTAATAAATGCCATAATATATGTAAGAACACAATATCATTTATCACCTACCTTAGCATGCCAAAACTCTTTCCAAGCACATTGAGAAGCCTGTGTTTTACAAACTACTTTGTACTACCTTTTCTGATCTGTATGAGTTTTGGGGTTTTTTTCTGCTTTCATTCTGGGCGTTCTCTAGGATTTCTGGCAATGTTCAGATTGTTTGAGTGCTTAGAGTCACAGGACCTAGCACCAACTATACCATCAGGGGCTCCTTTACCTGCACATCTACTAATATAATATATGCCATCATGTGCCAGCAATACCCCTCTGCAATTTACATTGGCCAAACTGGACAGTCTCTCCATAAAAGAATAAATGGACATAAATCAGACATCAGGAACAGTAATGTACAGAAGCCTGTGGGGGAACACTTCAATCTCCCTGGATACTTCAGTGGCAGATTTAAGGGTGACAGTCCTGAAACAAAAAAAAAAAAAAAAATTCAAAAATCAAATGGAGAGAGAAATCTCTGAGCTGCAATTTATTTGCAAATTTGACTCCATTAACCATGGATTAAACAGAGACTGGGAGTGGCTCGCAGCTTACAAAGGCAGTTTCTCTGCTCTGGGTGCTAATATCTCCCCATTACACTCTGACAGGCTCACATCCCCCGTCTGATCTGAGTTATTTTTTCCTCTGTTAAGTACTGTTGATAGTGGGCCATTTCCACCTTGCTGAATAGACCTGGTCACCTCTGGCCCTCCCTCTTACTGGGACCCGACTCTTTAACTACCCCTCTGAAACCACCCTGCCACTTATGCAGCTGATGAAGCAGGTCTTTGCCCACAAAAGCTTATGCTCCAAAATATCGGTTAGTCTATAAGGTGCCACAAGACTTCTTGTTGTTCTTGATGCTTTGTACTGAATCTTCACATCCCTAAAGACCCAATAGTTTAACTATTGGGGATAATTTTCCTTTAAAAGTGGAGAGAAAAGAGGACACACTGTTAGGAGGATTGCACTTTAGAGTAGGGCCACTTCAGTTGTGTGGCCTCCAAGTGCACCTGAGCTGGAGATTTTTCCTGTAGCATAGTACCCATCAGGTCCATACATGTGACTCCCTGTTACTGTGTTTAACAGCATGAAGCTATAAAGGGGGGAAGCTGCCCCAGATCTCCCACAATTCTTTCTTGCCAACTGTTACAAGAGGTTGAAGTGGGCTGGCTGGTTTCAGCAAGCTTTCTGTCTTAACATGGTACTTTATCTTTTTGTACATAGTTGGTATTCATGAGTTTCTAGATTGACCTAAGTTTCATTAGTTATTTATTTTATTGGACTGTCTGGTCCCTTTTGGTATGAGTCACTGACTTTGGTACCAGGGTATGCCTTGGTTTCCAATACTAAGCCTTTTGCCAGCTGCAAAACACAGGTCTTGGAGAGTGAACTTTATCCTGCTGTCTTAGTTAGGACTGCATTAGGGGCTGCTGCCAAATTTGCAGGGACTGTAGGCACTAAAAGCCAGAGGGCAAGATTGCGCCACGTCCTACTCTGTGTCCATCATTCCAGCATGGGTTGTACTGCAGCATCGGTGCAGAGAGCCTCCCTCTGTTGCCTTGGTACAATAGCATCAATCCCATTCTTTGATGTCAAAGAAGCAGCAAAAGAGGTTGAATTCATCCAAGTAGCCAAGGGCTGGGTCTATTAAATAATGTAGGTGCCTGGTGTCATCTACCAGTCAATATTCAGGAGAACAAGGGAAATGTTCCTCTAGCATGAAATGCTCCTGGTACCAGTCTCTTCGTAATGGGTCCTCAGCTCCAAAAATCAAACCATGAGGACTAACCCACATCATGGTGCCATCTATTTCTATTCAGAAAGATCAGCAACAAAAGTTTGTTGTTAATAACAATGCCACAGGTGTATGCAGCAGAGGGAGATCTGCTCTACCTCTCATTGGGAGTTCCCAGTGCTATAAGAGACAGCTTACCTGATGCCAGTGCATGCAAAGACACCCATTATGGCCTTACTTCAGTCTAGTGGCTGAGCACCATAGGGTGATAAAGCATCAGACCACCTGGCATTTTCTTGACAATTGCAGCCTAGGGTAAACCAGGTACAGCGCCTCAGGGGTCATAGAGTCCTTAAGCCTGAAGTAAGTTCTTTTTCCTCTCCCTTTTGGGAGAGGTGATGGTATTTTCCTCCTTCATTGAGGGAGTTTCATTACTGTTAGGGTTTGCATGTCCAGCGACATATAAAAGAGAATATCTTGAAGCACTTAGAATTGGAGGTCTTCTGCCATAAACAGGGCTGACTGGAACACCAACCAGAATGTCACCTTCTTCCGATTTCTCAACATTTCAGGAGAATCAGACTTGGCCTCCTTTACGTTCATCGCTTATGTCCTTTCGTGAGACAGTAGTTCCTCGAGTTACCTCGCTGGTCCAAGATGACTATAGGGCTTGCCAAGACCTTTTAAAGATAGTAGCTTCTTCTGTTGATAAATGCTGATAGAGATTGCATTCATCTGAGAAGTCTCCTGAGCCGACACATCATTTGTTTGTGGTTCAGCTGGGATTGCCTTCCCCATTAAATAGTGCCACCTGTGGCCCCATGACACACCAGCACTGAAACATGTAGAGGTACCCCATTTAGGACTTAAGTCATTCTGCAGTGATACAAAAAACAGACTTATTGACCAACAAAAAGAGAACAAAAATATGTGGAGGATGAAGACCCCCAAATGCTCCTTAATTGTTACTGTATCTGTGTGGCTGACAGTCAGGCCTTCCTGGCCCAGTATAGCTTTCAGTCATGTGAGACAGATGACATCCTTCCTCACAAAGATCCCTCATGACAGTAGAAAAGACTACGTGGCTACCGGCTGACTTGCCTTAAAATATCCTTGTGAGCAGTGATGGATGCGTAGGGTATCACAACCAACTCTTTGACTAATATAGTAACCGTGCATGGGGCATCATGGGTTCACATTCCATTGGGCCACCCCTAAGGAGATGAGGGTTACAACTGAGAACTTGCTTTTCTTTGGCAGTGCACTCTTGTCCCCTTTTACATATGTGTAAATTTGACAGGATTGAGATCCATTTTCAACTCAGTCTAAAAAATACTGTCTTCAAAAGCTGGTTTGCCCCGTCCCACTCTCTCTGATCTTCAGTGATATCTTGTATATCAGAAGGCCAGGCTGTCTCATTGCAGAGCATTTTAAAGTAGAACACGCAGTGAATTTCCATCTGTTGTCAAGTTGGCAAGCGCTTTCTGCAAGGAATACAGATGGCATTCTCTGCCTGCTTCCAAAACCATGCAAATCTCCAAGATCTGCAAGGATCTCTAAATTTTTGTTATAAAATATTTTATATACTTGACATGGGAGCCAGGTTGGATGCAGAAGAATAATATTCCATTCCGTTTAAATGATACAGCTGAAACTCCTTGTTACAACTGTCCAGCAAGGATACTGCTTATCAGTTTCCTACTATGGGGTACACATGGATGTACACATGAAAGAGACAGAATACTGACAGGCTCTCCACAAACTGTGGTTGTTGAAGATGTTACAGTGAGTGTGTATTCCACAAACTGCCTTCTATCACCATTATTTGAGGGCTTAAGAAGCATGGGGCTGTACTTGTGAGGGAAATGGCAGTGGGTCATGGCTGCCCTGCCCTTTAAGATCTTATGTGAGAGCACAAAGAGGTACAGGGTGCATGTGCAGCCCCAATAGGCACTGCTCATGAAAAGGAGAGGTGGGGTGGGGTGTGGAAATCCAAACTTCTGTGTATGAAGTGTATAGGCCCTTACAGTGGAATCCATACTAATGCCAACATTTAGAAAAACTAAAGTTACTATAAAATAAATAACCATTCTGGTTTTTAATTCAGGTCCAATAAGCTGCAGAGAGGGAGTGTCTAAAGATATATGTTTATTTTGCAGTGTTTTTGTCACAAAGTTGGCTAGGTACATTGTTTATAGAGGACAACAAAAAAGCAGTCCAGTAGCACTTAAAAGACTAACAAAATAATTTATTAGCTGATAACCTTTCGTGGGACAGACCCACTTCTTCAGACCATAGCCATACCAGAACAGACTCAATATTTAAGGGACAGAGAACCAAAAATAGTAATCAAGGTTGACAAATCAGAAAAATATTATCAAGGTGAGCAAATCAGAGAGTAGAGGGGGCAGAAGGTGGGGGTTGTCAAGAATTAGATTAAGCCGAGTATTCAAAAGAGCCCGTATAATGACCTAAGAATTCCCATCCCAGTTCAAACCACATGTTAATGTGTCAAATTTGAATGTAAAAGATTGAGTTCAGCAGCCTCTTTCCAGTCTGTTATGAAAACTCCCCTTCAGTAAGACGCAAACCTTCAGGACCTTAACAGAATGGTCTACTCCATTAAAATGCTGGCTGACTGGTTTGTGGATCAGGAGTGTTTTTATGTCTGTTTTGTGCCCATTAATCCTTTGTCTAAGTGAGAGACCTTCTGCTCCTCTACTCTCTGATTTGCTCACCTTGGTAATATTTTTCTGATTTGTCAACCTTGATTACTATTTTTGGTTCTCTGTGCCTTAAATATTGAGTCTGTTCTGGTAAGGCTATGATCTGAAGTGGGTCTGTCCCATGAAAGCTCATCACTTACTAAATTGTTCTGTTAGTCTATAAAGTGCTACTGGACTGCTTTTTTGTTTTCATAGTATATAGACTAGCATGGCTTTCTCTCTTTTACGTTTATAGAGGATGTGGGGGAAATGACTAACTCTTCAACCTCACAGAGCTGTAACTGAAGCAATTACTGCTTTGTGTCTGAATGAGATTCTCTGTTAACACTTGAGCAACTACTGCATAAAGCCTGTTAAAAATAACAGAACTTTGTTTAGAATTATCAAAATCTATTTGAAATTAAATCAGTGACCTTCATTGTGTTGAACAGCATGTAAATATTTGATTACTGTTTTATAAACCCTAGCCCTAACTGCAGATATGATTGTGTCTGATATAATGCTTAATACCTGTATCATGGAAATAAAGTTTCACTATTGATTTGTACTACTCTTCTCTACTTTCTGTATCCTATTGTTTAGATCAAACATTTAGATAAGAGGTCACTTCCTCAGTCTGGAAAAGCATTTAGCGTTTTGCTAGAGCTGTTCATGTAATAAACCATAAAAACTTGTTTCTCATTTTTACTCAATAATGTTTCTGGCAGCTTCTCAGCTGTCTGAGTCTGGTTAGAACACATGACAGTGAAGGTTCTAGAGTCCTTAGTCCTAGTGCTTGGACAGGTATTGCATACTGAGGTTTGCTTTTCTCGTTGAGCTAGTGAAAAGGAGAGTAGGATGGAGCCTTAAATACCAGATGATGGGTTTAATTAAAGTCAGTAGGAGCAGTAGTGAGCTCTTTACTCAGATATGTTCCGCTTAGCATTAGTAGGTCATTGATTACCTCCATTTTCTGCCAGCCAGTCAAATGATTTTAAATTAGTAAGCTCTACATTTTATGTAGAGGAATAAATGATATTTGAAAAACATATGCAAGTTATTTTCCTGTGTGCTTATGAAATAAAGAATTTAAAAAATATTTACATTTGGTATTTTTATTTTTTGCAGGGAAAAGTTCATCTTGAATTAAAACTGAATGAGCTGATAACTGATAATGGATCTGTGTGCCAGCAACTAGTAGTACAGTAAGAATATTTATAAATCATTAAAAGGAGCTTGATTTTTACTGTTAACATAGGGTGACCATGTTGCCCTATGGCAAATATGGGACATCGGCCTCCAAGGATGGGAGTGGGGCTGCTGTCCCATGTCAAGGCTCCTTGGTGATGGGGGCTGCTGCTCTGGGGTGAGGTACCAGGGATAGGGGTTGTGCAGCCTCCAAAGGGGAGAAACCAGGGATGAAGGACAGTAGAGGATGGGGGCTCCAGAAACCCCTGGTGCATGGGGGTGTTCCAAAGTCTCCCCATGGGGGAGGGAATGAAGCAGGAGCTGCCTCCCTGAAGTGTGGGAGGCCTGGGAAGGAGGCAGGCGACCCGTGGAGGGGCTCCCTGACGGCAGGAGCAGCTTTTCCTAAGTGTAGGGCACCAGGCAACAAGGCAGCTGCCCCGCTTTGGAGTTCGCTGGCAGTGGGGGCTTCTACCATGGGGTACCAGGGAATGGGGCAGTTGCCCCACAGAGGAGCTCCCCTGCAGCAGGAGCTGCTGCCACAAGGTGCAGAGCTCCAGGAAGCAGAGCAGCCACCCATTGGGGGAGCTCCCTGGCAGGAGAGCCTGCCACCCCAACATGGGGTGCCAGGGAACAGGAACTCTGCAAAATATGGGACAGTTTGCCCATTTCCTTAAAAAATCAGGATGCCTGTGAAACAGCTTAAATAAAGGACTGTCGTGGTGAAAACAGGATGGATGGTCACCTTATGTTAAAAGAACTAGTTGTGTTGTAAAATTAAATATTTCACATCATGCAGCACCAATCTTTTTTTCTGTAAGTGCCTTTATGTTGGAATGTGCCTAGTTGTAGGAGGCAAGTGTGCATTAGGGAGACTTCACAAAAGCTTTTCAGCACTATAAACACTTTTTTTTAAGCTGTCTGACTGACATCCTTGTCAGGATCCATCATGTAAACTGGGTGTTGGTGCCTAAGCACAGTGACTTGTAATCTAGTTCAAAGCAGATCTGGCTGACAAGGCTCACAGAGCCAGTGGTAGCCAGCAGCTAGGACCTCAAATATTGTCACCACTGACAGAATTGAAATGATGTTGGCATTGCTGGGAACATCTCAAAATATTCTTCCTGTACGTAATCCAGCATTTGTGGTCTACTCTACATACAACTACACAGCAGAAGAACAAAACCCTTCCACAGCAGATCTCAGCCTGGGTCATCTAACTAGTGCTCCTGGGGCAAGGAATGACAGTGTGCTCTGAAACCTAGCAAGGGAGGTGATCAGTTTTAACTTTGTAGCTCAAGTCCTAGTCCTCTGCCCAGACACTTTGAGACTGTGTGGATGTACTTCACAATGATGTTCTCTTGGCCTTGCATGTTCCTAAGCAGGAGAGTTAATAGGTGGGAGTAGTATCAATTTTCTGCTTGTTACTGTTGTAGTTTACAGTAGTACTTCTTTATCAGTCTCCTGGCTCTCCCAACAAAATAAAAATTTGGAATATTGAGTATGTCAATACGTATTTTAAAAAGTCAAAATGAAAAAAGTAATTGAAGCTTTGTGAGTGTTGTAGTACATAGCCATGAAGTTTGGAACCTAGCATCTTTAAATACACGGCATGTTCTAACTCACCAGCTAAAGCAGTCACTGGCAACGCTGAACAATTGGTCTCTGTTTGGACCAGCCACTAGTTGCACCAGGTATTGCTTTTTGCAAGTAGTTTAGTTAGTTGCTAAGCCCCAAAAGTGTTACAAATCAGGAGTGCTGACTTTTTCTTACTCTGTAGAGCCATGTGGTCCATTGTTTAGGAAGGCAGCACAGCAGGAACGTAAATTTGGTACACGCTCTGAAAGGCAGTGTGGCTAGGCTGGGCTGTGCATGAGTTCTGTTTAAAAGTAAATTTCAACAGTGTCCATTACGTTACTCATGATGTGGAATAGATAATACCTGCATGTCTCTCATGGGCTGACCTACACGAGGAGTTTACGCTGGCATATCTGTATCTGACTGGTATGCAAAATCTGCATCCTTGGGAGATGTAGCTATGCCAACCTATCCCTGGCTATGGACAGTGCAATGTCACAGAAGACCTGCCAGCTTCCTTGAGAGGGGGTGGATTGTCTGTGCTGATGGAAGAATTCTTCCTGTTGGAGTACATAGCATTTAGACCGAATCACTGGTGGTGCTAGTGTAGCATTTTCAATGTAGACATACCCTAACTTAAGGGTTTAAGACCTTGCAAAATAATTACAGCTGTGAAGTGCACAGAATTTACACTCATTGGTATAAGAACAGAGAGACTAGAATTCATGATAGTTTCCTGACTCCCAACTCCATGGCCCTTTGACTTGAAGGAGAGAATAGCAGTGACTGCTGTTATTTCATCGTCCTACCTAAAAGTTTGTCATTTAGTGCATACTCAGGAGAGTGAACATATGCAAATTGCCATTTTAAGAGACATTTGCCAAATTTGGGTGGATTGTTTTGACAGCAAAAAAATATCTTTGTCACTAGGATTGTCTATATGCTTAAGTTTCTGATCCAAGAAATGGAGGTTCTTGAGATAAACTGATGGAAATTTTAATGTAGATAAAAATAGCTTTGCTAAATAGTTTTCCAGAAGAGCTGAGCAGTTTTCACTTAAATAGTTTGAGCTTTCTTTTCTAAATGAGGCAGAGAGCAAGCATGAAGAATCACCATCCAAATGGTTAATTTGGCAAGGTTATAAGCAATTGAAAAATGGATCTGTAAGGGTCAGTATTAAGCAGTCTTAACTCTGACTGTTACTACTAGTTCTGCTTATAATAGTGCTAAGTAGTTTAGAAAATGTATTTGTCAAAGGAAAATACAAATGCACAGTTAAAAGGTTTTTCTTTTGCAAAGGAACAAAATTCACCATGCATCTGGTTGTTGTTTCCCAGTTCATTATTTTCTCCCCAGGACTACTTATAAATGTATCTTTAAAAGACCAATATAGTCAACTATAACCTGGCTTTCTGCAGGTAAAGCTGTGCAAAAAAATCTAGATTTTAGCTCTTATTAAAACGAGGGTTCTTGAAGTTGAATATTTACCTCAAAACCAAAAGATTCTAGTGAAACGTTTTTATGGAAAACTTAATTTGTTTTTTATCATTTACTTTTGTCTTTTGGAGGCATGGAAGGCCATAAGCACTTCTGTTTGCTTATGGGAGCCATGGGAGGTGGAGATATAGGATCAATCACCTTTAAACATGCTTTTGGATGTAGATTTTTGTCAAAGTCCTCTTGTGACTTCTTTTTTATCCCTCTTTTCTTAGTGGGTTTCAAGGGAACAGGGAGCCTACTTGCTCATTTCAGTCCTTCAGTACTATGAGAGGGGGAACAGAAAGCTTTCCATCAGTCCATTGTTCGATCTTGCCACTTAATCCCTTTAGTGGCTGAGAATTGGTTGTACCTAAGTTCTGTCTGTCTGTGTTTTTGGTATGAACGTTTTACTTGTCTCTGATTTCAAACATCTAGATTTATAATGAGCATGTAGTGTTTCAGTTTTAGTTCTGAGTGTCCAGATGTGGAACTCCCAAAGGACAGAAACTTGACATTGTGAATATTCTTGTTCTTTCAGATTTCATATCTTAAAGCTTAATTTCAACTTTATTTAACTATTGGAAAGTGCAGGATACTTTTGGTATTTTGAGGTTCTGGTGCAACTTGCCACTTGACTCAGTTCATTGTAGATGCTCTTGTTTAATCTGCATAAAGGACTGTGATATCCTTTCAATGCACAAGTAGTAAATTTATCATTCTAAATTACTAAATAAAATTATGGAAAGTAGACTATTATGTGTTTTCAGTGACTGTGTATCTTGCTATCCGGTGGTGTGTACCATTCAGAAGTAGGCATTGGTGTAGGGACATATGAGTAAGACTTTTAACACTGGGCACTGTAGTTTGTAAGTCACATTCTTGTTCCTAGTTATACACCCACTGTGAAATTGCGTGTGGGGCTGCTTGTCTTTTGGGCATGAGACCAGATAGACAGAGAACCGGGGAAGGATGTGGGACAGGGAGTCTCCGCTTGCGTCAGGTGGAAGGAGAAGCTCACAGGCAGCAAGACATGGATCGAGGGAAAGCCTTAGCCTGGAGGTCTGTGAGGACTGTGCAACTCTGTAGACAAGGGCTAATACAAAACTCTAAGGGGCTATAAGACTGTTTGAATTGCCTTTAAAAACTTCTGTGGTTTCTAAGATGATAAAAAACAAAAGAAGTGGAGTTATGCAATCTGAATATGGCTGACCAGCGCAATTGGTGCAGAAGCGAAACAAGGAATCTAGCTGACTCTCCTGTTCTTCTGTTGATAGAAGCAAAATTAGTAACAACTTATTTTTGTCCCAAAAGTAGACAAGTCAGACCAGGAACACATTTCTTTTTAGGTTAAAAGAAGCTAGGTATAGGGTATTGCAGTTTACCTTAGCTACACATGCTCATAAGCTAAGCACGCTAGCTGACAGGCTGATCAATGATGTCTTGAGGACCCCTTTTTAGTGTTCCTTTTTGGAATATGTACATCTTTATATGAGGGATAATTAGAACATCTTCCCTCACATGGATTCAGCAAAAAGGAAAAAGCTGAATGTTTCGTACTTCATCTCTAATCCTACCTTTGTACCATCAATAATAAATGAAATGGTTAGCCTTTAGGGTTCTACAGGACTGCTTTTGTTAGGTTTTTATACTTCATTTGTATATCCATACTCTGGAGGAATTCATAACTCTTTTCAGAGTCCATTTTCACTCTATTTTGTTTTTATTTTGACCTTATGATGGAAAAAAAATTCTTTAGAAAGTTACAGTTGCAGAATGCAATTGTCAGTAGGTAGTGGGTTGTTGCACTGCACCTTCTTTCCGATGTCTTTGAGAGAACAAAATGATCTAAAGGAAATTAGGGTTCTCTTGTGGTTGCTCTAGTCATTCAGTGACTTACATGTGGTAATAACTTGTGCGTTAAGCAGTCTGTTGTTGCGTCAATAATTTTTGCCTTCATCTGAGATAGAGGGAGAGTGCTTTTCAAGTTGACGTATTTGTTACTGCTCTGCCAAACCTGCTGGTAATTTAAAATAATAAATGCATTTTTATGTTCTAAACAATATAATTTGTGTGTAAGCATTTTAGGTTTGCCTTATTTTCAAGGGGTACAGTCATCTTGACATTCTCATGCAACAAAGGCAGAATGTTCACATGGATAACTATCTTGTTACTGTAACTGAAAACATTAAAGGCTGTTACTGAAGTGTTTGTACTTTGTGCATTTTCACAGCATTCTGTAAATAGTCATTAGTACTGTTTTTAATTCCTAATTTATGCCCTTCACTAGGCCTTTGTCTGGCAAAAAAACCCTTGTACCTTTTTAAAAGTTGACATTTTCACACACTTCAAGAACATATGACTCTAGAGACCATAGTAGACAGCTTATTAAAAAGACAGCAATGGGAAGCATCACTCCTTTCCATAGAAATAATTCTGTCTAAGGTATAACAGGAAGCTTTGGTCTGAAATTTTTTTGAAGTAATTACAAAGTTCTTATACATGAAGAGGAATGATATGCTTTTCAACTTCCATTCCAAGTTCAATTTTGAGTTTAATGTTTTCAATAAATGTTGCTTTCACAGTGAAATAGGCTTAAAATATTCTGGAGTGAAAGGTGGATTATCCCTTTTTAAATTCAGATTTGGAGTTTGGGAAATAAATAAATGATCTTTTAGGTCCCACAGACTGATCCTGAATGTTGAGGCCCAATTACTAAGTCTAACTTAATGTCCTCTTGTGTAGACAATTCAGCCTTAAAGAGTAAACACTTAAAAATGTGCTTCTGTTGTAACTTCTGTTTTAAAAATTTTCAAAAAATTCTTTGCTGTTCAAAAATGTTTCACAATTAACCAATTCTTGTTTACTTTTCCTGGAGCCAAATTGATGGAGGGAATAATGAGTAGTAATATATGAGCATATCTAGAATTTCACAATTTCAGAACATAAAAAAATTAAATATCAAGACAAAAATAAGTTTTCAAGTTCTGCAGTGAAATCCAGACCAATGAGGAGTTGTCACCACTTGGATCAATCTTGGGTACCTCACAGTGCTGGGCTGTTGTCACTTCCAAGCTGGTCTGCTCACAAACAGCCAGAGAGCATGTAGGTCACTACTGAGTACCTGTGTAGAGTTTCAGCCCTGTCTTGGTTAAAATCTATTGGCTGGCTTCAGCACATTCCCAGTCACAGATTTTCCTCAAAACATGTTCTGTAATGTACAGCCCTCTCATAGATAGTTCAGGTATTGCAGGACTGTTGCCCTTTGGGGGATTGATACCCAAACAGCCTACTCCTTAAATGGTATTATCAAACAGCTCAGCTTTAACATGATGCTGAATTAGGTTTCATTTTTAAAAAATGTATTTACAGTTATGTTAAGTGAGTACAAGTGTATAAAGTATTGTTTTTTGCACAGTTTATACTTAATTTGTATATCCATATACTAACAATATATAACTATTTTAAGAGGCCATTTTCACACTTCAAATTGTTTTCATTTTGATTTTTATGATGGCAACTGTTTTCAATTTTTAAGTGTTCCCAGCAACATTATTACATATTCCCAGCAACATTATTACATATTTCCAGCAACCCTGCTGATCAAATTTTCATGTCCGGATCCCTCCCAAAGTCAAGAGGCTAGTTCTTTCATCATCTTGGGTGAAAGAGAGAGAAAGAAAAGTAGCCTTGGCCGTGTCTACACGAGCCCCAAACTTCGAAATGGCCACGCAAATGGCCATTTCGAAGTTTACTAATGAAGCGCTGAAATGCATATTCAGCGCTTCATTAGCATGTGGGCTGCCGCGGCACTTCAAAATTGACGCAGCTCGCTGCTGTGCGGCTCGTCCCAACGGGGCTCCTTTTCGAAAGGACCCTGCCTACTTCGAAGTCCCCTTATTCCCATGAGCTGATGGGAATAAGGGGACTTCGAAGTAGGCAGGGTCTTTTCGAAAAGGAGCCCCGTTGAGAGGAGCCGCGCGGCGGCGAGGTGCATCAAGTTTGAAGTTCCGCGGCAGCCCTCATGCTAATGAAGCACTGAATATGCATTTCAGCACTTCATTAGTAAACTTCGAAATGGCCATTTGCGTGGCCATTTCGAAGTTTGGGGCTCATGTAGACGTAGCCCTTCAGTGTTTTTGCCTCTCAGTTTTATAGTCAAGTTGCCTTTGAAACATTTTCTTGAAGCTAATCTCTAGATAAAAATCCTTCATGCCTATGTCCTCATAACAGGGAGTGTCATGGTAAAAGATTTTCCCAGTTTTTGCTTGCTAAAATGGAGATTAGTTCCTTCATCCCTCTTTTTGTTGCCAAAAAATGGCCACTTGATGGCTGATGTCAATTTATCTTGTCTTTGACAAAGCCATTTACCCCTTTTTGCTGTTCCAGTGACCCTGTTTATTACTTAAATGTAAACACATTTCTTTGTTTAGGATAGACCTGTTTAACAACTTCTACCTAGTCAGGGATCTGTGGGTTTGAACATGTGGTGGCAATATCATTCAAAGGAATTCATAATTTTACATATACTATTGCTACATCTATTTCACCATGATGATACTGACCAGCGATTGAGAAGTTTTCAAATGATACATCACAAAGCATAGTTTGTGCAAAGGTTATTGTAATAATAAAAGGGTGTGAATGCACAGGTGCATTCAGTCACATAAGTGTAAGTTAAATATAAAGTAATTATAATAAGGTAACTTTAGTCTCTCTTTCTGTGTGATTACTCTTTCACCTGAATGTTCTACCTTATCCAGTCTCTTCAACATGTTTTCCAAATTTCAGTGCATTTGGTTTAAGGCCTTTCTCTTCTTATGGCTCAGTTGCATTTTGCCCAGTGTGCATGTGCTTCTCTCTGTATACAGTAAAACTCTGACTTACGTGCAGGTTGCAGTCCTGGGCAACTATGTGTAAATCAAATTTTGTGTTAAGTTGAGGTCCGCGTGGGGACAGGGATGGGGAGGGACAGGGCGATGGATTTCCTGAACTCCACAGAGTTTTTCCAAAGAAGCCCAAGCCTTGCAAGTGCACTCATGGAACCCAGTTGCATAACATCTTCTCCTGACAGATCTTTTCTCTCCTTTCGTGCTCCTCCCCCCAGCTCCAAGGAGCCCCAGGATCCTTGAAATTCACTTCGCCAGTCCCCAGTTGGCTGCAGATGAAAGAAGCTGCCCACATGTCTTTTGCAAGGGGAGCGGGGTGCCCTGCCACCTTTTGGGTCCCCCCACCTGTGGAGTGTAGCCAGTTCTCTGGTACTCACTGCTGTCTGCACCCTGGTCTTGCTTCTCATGGCTGCTGGCCTGCTGGTCCTTGCCATGCCACCAGCATCTGCTGTGTGTGTGTGCGAGCAGCGCCAGCTGGGAGCGCTGCACCAGCCAATGGGCAGATGGAGCTGTTACCATCTTCACTGCGGCTGCCAAGCCCCTGCAAGCTGCCGCAGCTGCTGTACTATGGAGCTTTCAGACAGGCAAAGCCAGAGGTCAGCAGCAAGCAGAGGGGGGCCGGGAGTGTAGCAGGGCCTGGCGGGAGGGTGCAGCAGCTGGGCAGCTCTTGCCCCCTGTTGGCAGCTATAGCTGGCTCCTTCCTTGTTCTCCACAGTCCCCATTTGCCCGGGGCCACCAACTTGTAGTTAAGTTCCCCTTCTGCCGCTTCCCCACTCCCCCAACCTACCAAGGTTGATTTCAACTCATGTTAATACAAGAAACACATGTCAAAATAGTGTAAATCGGATGTCTACTGTACTGTGATCTTCAGTGTCCAAGAGGGGTACAATTGTTGATGGGGCTAATGGATCCAGCCCCAGCTACATTTGATCTGATCTAATCTAGTTGCTTTGGAGGTTGGGCCAAGACCTGTAATAGTCATCTGAAACTGACCAAGAGCAGGCTGGATTGATTTAAATCATTGATTTGAATTGCGTTTTAAATCACCAAAAAATCCCTTTGATTGAAATCGTTATGAAAAAAGCTAACAGTGATGTGGTTAGAGTGCACTTAATTTTGGAGCAAGCTCCATTGAACTCACTGGCACTTTTGTTTTTTTGGAAAAACAGGTATCAAATGGGGTTCCTTTTGGAAAAGCCAAATGATGCTGAAGTAAAATAGGAAATAGACTTTTGGCATCACCATTATGGTCTGTGGGCATGCTGTTCCAAAGTCAAGGGCATGTTTTCTATAATATAAAATTACATTTGGTGGCCACTGGCAACTCTAGGTTTCTCTTACTGCAGCTTTCTGCATTTTATACTTTAGTGATAGATTCTAAACCTAGTTAACTAATTAAATAAACCATTAGAATTAGCTAAGCTAAACTTTTTAAGTATTTTCTAGCAACATTCAACACAGCAAACTCTTGGGGAATTTTGTGTGTCAAATCACACTTATGCTAAAAGGCTTAGAGAGAGCCTTGAAGAATGATGCATTGCAAAGTGAATTATTTAAGTTACTAACCAGTTGATCTATTCAGCCATATCCACATCTTCATCCACATCATTTTCTCTAAAGAAGCAGGTTTCCTTACGATGTTTCATTCTTGCATATAGGCCCTGCATCATCATCTTACATGGCTTACACTTAATATTTGTTCCTTGGGTAAAAAAAAGGAAAAAAAATTCTTCCAGATATTCCTAGGAAGGGTCTCTTAACACCTAGAAGCTATGCCAGTTTTTCTATGGCAAAGTGTGGGGGAATATTGGAAGCTGTGTGTTTGCTGAGTAATGTCTTCCCTTTTTCTTTTCACTCAACTCCTGTTCCTTTCTGTGCTGCCTCTGTTCTTTCCTCTATATTGTCTCTCTGTCTTAAGACAATGTCTTAACTACCTTCTCTGCCATGCTTGGCCAAGGTCCAAAACCACATAAGCACAGAACAAAAACAATTGTATTTAGTTTGTGTCTCTCTTTCTGCATGTTACTTTTTAGTTTGCTGAGAAACAGCAATTGAAAGCCCAGAACGTTCAAGAAGCAAGAGCTAGTCATTAGACTGGACAGACTAACGTTATTAATTCATTTTTTGTGTGTGTGTGTGTGTGTGTGTGTGTGTGTGTGTGTAGAACGTTTGTGATATTTAATTGTAACTTAATTTTAAGCGAGAATTTATTTTGTTGATGACTTCAAAAAATACAAAAATCCATTTTTAAAAAAATAATTGATTTTTATGTACTCTTACTGAGAGTCAGTGTAAGAACTTTAGCAGTGGCCTGATATGTTCATGGCAGACAAGACCATGGTAGAAGCAGGCATCTATGTTCAGTATCAGCTTCAACCGTTCAGCTTCTTCAGATTCAATTTAACAGGGATGTATCATTTACTTACCTGCTGGATTATTGTGATTGACTGTAGCCAGGTCTTCATCTGGAAGGAAGAGATGAAGTTTCCTACTGGGCTGAAAGTATAAGAAGGCAATTTTAGACACTGAATAACCAGATAGCTTCAGTATTTAGCACAATGGAATGTTGATTCTTATTGTGGCCTTTGGGCACCAACTAAATACTTGTCGATGCTACAATCAAAGAAAGGGATAGAAGGGACTGAATGATGGATATACAAATAGGGTTCCTCTGTGTAGACATGGGAAGAAATTAAACTCATGCAGTTCCCACAACTCATTTAGGAGGACTCCATGCAGCCCCATCTGAAGAAAGGGGTGAGGTCAAGACCAATGGAGTATCTGGTATCAGTAATGCTCCAGCACTAGCACTTCTAGGGCTTTGCCTGCTGGAAGGATGGGTAGGCAGAAAATTGCCTAATGCCACGCTGGTATAGTTCAGTCAGTGCCAGCAACCAAAATTATAAGTACAGGTTGAGCCTCTGTAGTCCAGCACTCTTGGGACCCAACTGGTGCTGATTGAGAGAATTGCAGGACCACAGGAACAATACTGTATAGTACCATTACCAAAATTTCTACTGTTTATTGGGCTATTGGAAGGCCTTTAGGGGTATATTACAGCTAAATAACAGCACAAAACACTGAGAGCCAGGACTGGTGCTGAAAAAAACTTCAGGGGACCACAGGAAACTTGGCCACACCCATGATACCTGGTCATCTAGCTAACTAAAATCATTCTGGATTATGGATGGTGCTAGATGAGTGTTCCAGATTAGAGAGGTTCAACCTGTAATTTAGACAGAGAACAAGCATTTCTACTGGTGTTATCTAACCCTACTCACATTAATGGAAAAAGTCTCTGTGCCTTATTGAGATGAACCAGATATGAACTAGGTCTTCTGTTTCGTTTTGCGCCCCCCCCCCAATCAGTGTGCTCATCAAGATGTGTGAGCCTTCTAAGGATGCCTCTTAACTGATTTTAACGTAAAGCACTAGTAGTTAAGACTAAAGGCAGGCGAACTAGGTTTCTAAGTTGTGTGTGAACCGTTTGTTTCATTTGAGACGTAAAAGCAAAAATATTTATCAAATACAAATCTTCATACTAGCGAGTTGTTTAATTTGGATCACTAAATGGGATAAGAGAAGTAGTCAGAGGGCAGTATAGAGAAAGTTTGCAGCCTTGGTAGCTGATTTGTTGTCTTTTCCTGTTTCCAGGACCTCGTAATTGTAAATTTAATTTGGATTCCAAGTAGGACTCCTAAGGAGGTTTCTGTTCCTTTCTGGTAGGATTCACTGAGATGTTGCGCAAGGTCTTCTTTATTCTGATTCCTAAACCGCAATTGATGGAAAGGGACCTAGGGGTTATGGTGGATGAAAGGCTGGATATGAGTAAACAGTGTGCCCTTGTAGCCAAGAAGGCTAACAGCATAGTAGGGTGCATTAGGAGGAGCATTTCGAGCAGATCTAGAGAAGTAATTATTCCTCTTTATTCGGCACTGGTGAGGCCACATCTGGAATATTGTGTCTGGTTTTGGGCCCCCCGGTATAAAAAGGATGTGGATTTACTGGAGCAGGTTCAGCGAAGGGCAACAAAAATGATTAAGGGTCTGGAGCACAAGACCTATGGGGATAGGCTGAGGGATTCGGGCTTGTTTAGTTTACAGAAGAGAAGACTTAGAGGTGATTTAATAGCAGCCTTCAACTTCCTGAAGGGGAGCTCTAAAAAGGAGGGTAAGAAACTGTTCTCAGTGGTGTCAGATGGCAGAACAAGGAGTAATGGTCTGAAGTTGAAGAGGGAGAGATGTAGGTTAGATATTAGGAAAAACTATTTCACCAGGTGAGCGGTGAAGCACTGGAATGTGTTGCCTAGAGAGGAGGTGGATTCTCCATCCCTCAAGGTTTTTAAGTCCCGGCTGGACAAGGTCCTGGCTGGGATGACTTAGTGGGGGTTGATCCTGCTTGAAGCAGGGGGCTGGACTAGATGACCTCCTAAGGTCCCTTCTAGCCCTGTGATTCTGTGAATCATGAAAGTATACTGTATGGGACACAATGAGGAACAAGATCAATAGAAGGGAGTGGTTTTGTTTTTTCCCTTGGTCTCCATAAGAAAGTTGTGTACGTTTTTGGTTCAGTCCTCCAGAATTTGGAAATTACCAATGACTGAGGCTCTCTAAGCAGTCTCAGAAGTTCTGTATAATCCTAAAGTCAAAATCAGACTATAATCCCTGCAGCAATTAAAGCAGTCATAGCTAATCTTGTAAATTCAATCTGTGTTCCTTTCAGATAGTGATTTCATGTTTGTGGAGCCCACTGTGAGTAGGCTAGAGTCCATGCAACAGTTATAAAGCAAAATTATTAGTATTATAGCTCCTGATTCTTCAGGCTTCTGTTGTTCTGATTTACATATACACATGAGCTGAGCATGACCCTGCAGCTTGAGGAGGCAAGTATTCCTCACCGTCCCACATCCAAGGCCCTGTCCCCCTCCCCCATGGCAGCCACTAGCTTCTGCCCAGCTCACCCCTCACACACACAGTGAGGCTGCGGGCCCCCAGCTCCACATAGCACAGCTCTGGAGCCCTGGGCAGCCGGAGGGTGGTACAGTTACAGCCTCCACTGGCCCTGGAGTTCTGGGAAGCTGTGGGGCAATCCCCAGCAGACCGTGGGCAGTGCCAGGTGAGGCAGTTTGTGATGTCATTGCCTTCCCCTGCCTACAGCACCTGCCATCCATATATATATATATATATATATATATATATATATATATATATAACAGCGAGGAGGAGTCTTATACAGGAGGTATTATAGACCTTAAATTACAAACAATCCTTTTCAAAAGTTTCCTTTGCACAGTATTTTTTTGCTTGTGCATGCAATCCTTGTGGTCATATGCATCTGAACAGATGGAATCACTGAGGGGTAAGTCTACAAATTCTCAGCCCTGTGCTATGCCTCTTTTCCAGACCACAAAATAGGGTTACAGAAGTAGTCAAAGAGCTGTACAGTAAAATTTTGCAGTCACCCCACAACCTTGGTAGCTGACTTGATCTCCTTTCCCGCATCCAGAACTTGACAAGTGATAGACTAGTTTCCATTTGTTGATTTATTTGGTTATTGATTTAGGGCTGCTGAGTGTAATTCAGTGGCTGGGGTATTAGACTTGAAGACAGCCAACCTGAGTTATTTGTTTTGTTTCTGGGTGGTTTTTTTTTTTTCAGTTTTGGTTTGTTCGGTTGTTTTTGTTTTGTTTATTTCCCCTCCATTGTTCTGCTATGTGACTTTGAGTGTACTGTCTGACTGGACATAACCAGGAAAAAGAGACTTTTTAACAGAAACTGATTTCCTTCCTAGGGGCAACTGTCAACAAACTTGTAACAGGCTGAAATATAGCCCAAGTTGTGTTCATTTTGTGGACTGCAGTGGGAGAAGAATAGAAGCTAGGCTAGCCTGACCCACAGATCTGAAGACATACAATATCAGAAAGTGTTTAAAAAAAACAAAACAAAAAACTTCTTTCCCTATAAGAGACATGAACAATCTGTGGTTGGTGTCTTCTGGTTCTGATACCACCTAATTAATTCTCCAGAATTATATACCACATGACCTCTTGGCACTCAAGAGCATGTTGTGTCCACCCACGAAATGCCATCAGTTTTACTACATACTCTTCCTTAAAGCAGCGTTCCCAATGTCTCTTCTTATCTAATGGAGTTTTAAATCAGAGAGCTCTGTCTGTGTCATCACTATTGTATACTGCCTACTAATAAAGTGGGGGTACTCCAACATCAGCTCTCATTCTGGAAGTTTTAATTGTTTCGAACAACTCACTAGGTGACCCTTCCCTCATTGTGTATTGACCCGAAATACTCAGACAGACAGTAGACATGATAGTCACAGAGTCACTAAAAACATAATGATAAAGAGTACAGTGGTTTTCTATTAAAGAGCTGTTACCACCAATAGCTAACAAAATATGAGTAGCTTAATCACTGGAACTTTCATCAAAATTTCCTACCAATTGAAAGGCCTGAAATCTTTCAGGTAAATTTAAAGTTCTCTGGACCAGAAGAGTAAGCTGGTTCATGGCCTGATAAATATTTTCTGTTATATGCTGACATCTACAAGGTGGTGACTAATTCTGTTCATCTATTAGTCAGATTCTGCAAATTATATGGCTAAACATCTATGGATGTCTAGCAGGAGAAGACTTTGACTAATAATAAGTCTGTCAATTTGGTCTTCATCCCAGGCAAATAATGGAATGGCTGATATGGACTTTATTAGTAAAGAATTAAAGGAGGGTAATTTTGATAGATTGTTTTGATGAGATTGCAAGTTGACTGGTAAGGGTGATAGTGTTGATATTTGCACATATCTAATTGTTTGGCTTGGTTTTAAAACAAGACCTAGAATGGTATTAAATTAATGTGGCACACACAAAATGAATGAAAATTGGCTGTCAGATCTCAAAATATAAGAGTAGAGGAGGCATAGTCATTCAGCAGGTTTTTTTCCAGTGAGGTTCAACTTTCAGATGACTCAAAGATAGGGGATGTGGTAAATAATTAAATGGATGGAGTGGTCTCAATGGGCCAATGTAGTGGGAGCAAGCAAACAGCATGCATTTTAATACAGCTAAGTGAGAAGCTCTGCATCAAGGATAACACTGAAGGCTGTGTTTATTGGATGCAGTACTCTGTCATCGGGAGTGAGTGACTCTGAAAGACTTGAGTATTGGGGCTAGTGTGATTCTGTGGCCAAAAGGGCTAATGCAGGTCTTAGATATATAGACAGGGGAATAATGTTTAGGAATAGTGAGGGTAGATAACCTCTGTCCTGGCCCTAATGTGCTCACCAGTGGAATACTGCATGTAGGTTTGGTATCCACGTTTCCAGAAGGATATTGATAAATTGCAAAGGTTTCAAAGTAGAGCCATGAGAATAATTAAAAGGACTGAAAATCATTTCTTACAGTGATAGACTTAAGGAGCTTAATCTAATTATTTTAATAAAGAGATGATTAAGGGGTGTTGATCACATTTGGACTACCTACATGGGCAACAAAATATAGATGATGGAATCTGCGCTCTAAGACAGTGGTGTCCAATACGAATACAAAGATAGCCACATTTGTGGCTGTCATCTTTCCAGATTTGCCACTTGCTGCCCTCCCCTAACTATAAATAAATGCCTCCCCTTCCACAAGAGCCACCCCTAGTCTCCCCATTCTGACTCACTACTTGTAACTCATTGGAGCCGCCGCTACACACTTCTCCCACCAAGCAGTGGGGCATGTGGGTGGCACTCCCTGTGTGTGACTCTGAGGAGGAGCCTCATTGAAAGGCTCCAAGAGCCACATGTGTCTCGAGAGTCCAATTCGCCACAACGTAGTGTCCTGTTCACCACATGTGGCAAGTGATGAACATGTTGGACAACCTTCTCTAAGACACAAAAATGTAAGAATCTGTGGTGAGAAGTTGAAGCTAGACAAATTCAGATGGGTATTATGGTGCATATTTTAAGAGAGAGGGTAATTAAACATTGGATCAGTTTACCAAGATGTATGGTGAATTCTCTGTCACTGGGGGGATTTTAAATCAAGACTGGATCTTTTAGAATAGATATCCTCTAGTTCAAACGTGAATTAAATCAGAAAGTCAAACTAGATGACCACAGTAGTCCCTTTTCTATTTCTCTGTGGATCAAGAGCAATTGGGGCCCTAGCCCGATGTCTTTAGCATCAGCTGTTAAAATAAGCCACCACATGTAGCAGGTTTGTTCCTTTAAAATCACAATCTACCCTTGAATCTTTCCTGTCCTGGAAATAGTTACATTCTTTCAGATAAACAGGGTTCTGTCATCTCTTTGGCCTCTGGAGCAGATGCATACAAACCATATTACAAATGTATTTACAGTTTTTGAGCTTGCACCTTAAAATATAAATCTGTCACAATTTGACCCTGCTGCATCAGTCAGCCAGCCCAGGTTAGAAACTGACTTAACTGTAACAAACTCTGCTGCTGGTCCACAGTCGGTGAGGTCCACTGGAAAATCATCTTGTCTGTCTTAAGTTAAATTAAAAAGTAACTTCTAAGTTTATGGTCTTCCTGGTCACCTTACCTTTGTGTCTCATTTCTAACTATGTGTATGTTTTCATCCTGAACACACAACTAATATTTGAGTATTTTCATGGTGTCTAATCACCTCCCAAGTTCCTTATGACCCACTAACCTGCTCCAGACTAACTGTATACCTGACTATCATCAAGCATTAAGTTATGCCCAGAAAACTGAATTGGCTGCTCTGGTGTGGGAGTCATCTTGTTTTACGTATGGTGTGGCTATCTAACATTTCCATGTGGAATCCAGTGTGCTTCAGATATTAATAATGTCTGTGATACTGGCTTATGTTAACTCTTCATCAGTTTGATAGAAAGTGTCTTTGCTTCAAAAGGAAAGAAATATTTTTTAAGATTGTCAAAAATTGACATTAGATTCACAAACTTCTTTCTCTTTTCATTTGAGGATAAAAGAATGCCATGGATTGCCTCTTGTAAATGGACAGAATTGTGATCCTTACGCAACAGTGTCTCTTGTGGGTCCTTCTAGGTAAGATTTGTTGTATTACGTTGCAGATATTTCCGAATGCAGTTCCAAATTATGAAAGAGGCATCATAATCAAAGTGTGAAGATATGTATCTGTTAAATGGTTAATTGCATGAATGGATTTTAGCACTGGATAAAACAATCTTTATTTCTCCCCCTCTCACCAATTTCTTACTATGTACTCTATGGCCACATCTACACTAGCAAGTTTTTTCAGAAAATCAGGCCCTTTTTTGAAAGAACACCTGGAGCATCTGCACACAATATGTGCTCTTTCAATTTAAAATTGATAGAACGCAGCTCTTCTTCTGGAAGCCCTCTTCCACTCCCAGATCAGGAAGATTTCCGTCTTTCAAAGATTATTTTGAAAGGAGGCATGTGTAGACACTCTGCAGGCCTGTCTTAAAAAGAGGGTTCCTCCATGGTGCCAGGCAGCTGGGGCGCAGAGACCACCAGGCCAGAGCTAATGGAGCTCTCTGCTCTCTGCATCTGGCCCCCTTAAAGGCACAAGGAGCCCTGGAGAGCCTGTGGCAGGAAGCTGAGAGCATGCTGACAGCAAGGAGATGAGTCCCCAGCAGCATGGCCTCGTGGCCATCCCTTGCAGCCGAGACTCCATCCATTGTCACCACCAGTCAGCCTCTCTGTGACTCCCAGGGGTCTCCCACGGAGCCCTCAGAGGAGTCCCAGGAGCCTTCCCTGGCCACAAAGCAGAGGGTGCGCTCCTGCACTGAGCAGGAGCTCAAAGACCTGCTGGGGCTCTGGCACGAGCAGGACTTCCTCCTCACCATGACGGGAGGGAGGAGGAATACTACCCGAGGCCACCCTGCCCGTACCTTGGAGCAAGTTCATCTCAAGGTAAAGGAACTCCAGCAAGGAAATGTCTGGGCCCAGGCCACTGCCAGGTGCTCAGGGGCAGGGCCAGCCACCTGCCCCTTTCACAGGGAGCTGCAAGGGCTCCTCAGGGGCATGGACAGTTCCAGCCCCCCACCCACCATACTTGACTCAGCAGCTGAGGAGCCCCCTGCGGCGGTGGCCAAGGAGGAGCCAGGGCCACCGGGATCCTCAACGGACCTTAGCCAACTACGGCCAGAGACCAAGAGCCTACAAGATGGCGGCAGTTTTTCAGATTGGACACTTGTCATTGACATCCCCTCACGCTCACCCAGCCAGGCATCCCCAGACCCTCTGGTAAGTGCGTGGCATGTGGCACATTCGGGGGGGAAGGAGGTGGCTGACCCTGCAACAGCCTGAGGCTGGCCAGCCACATGGGCAACAGCCAACCCTAGATGCCCCACCGGGGAGTGCACCCTGGCATGCAGGTGCACCCGCAGGCAACACGCAGCACCTGGTGGCTGCAGGCTTAGTAGTGGGGAGAAAGGCCAGGCTGTATCTGGCTCACCCGCCACCCATGCAGGGCCCCACAAAGGCCATATACTCCCCCATTGCCCCAATGGTCAGCCCCATCCCCAAGGCACATCAGAAGCCATGTGAAGCAGGACCCACCGATTAGAGCATGCACGCCACTGCTCCTGGGACATCCCTGTGCATCGGCCTGGGGGTAAAGGGGACGGCACGTGGACCTGGGCTGTGGGACTAACGTGTTGTCTCTCTCTCCCCTTCTATCCCTACAGCTGTGCCATGTAAGGGCTGGGAGAGCCCTGTTCACCTTCTGGTGCTGGGGAGCTCACCGGGCCGCCCCCACCACCAGCGCCCGGGCGGGCTTGCAGCCAGAGGAGCCATTGCTACAGCCACACTCCAGGGGTAAAACCAGCCGCTCAGGGAGAGGCTGGCACTGAACTGCACTGACCTGGCCTGGTGGCAGGAGGTCTGAGGTGAAGTTGTGGAGATGCTCAGGATCACGTGCAGGATCCTCACAGAGCTGCCGCCCATACCACCTCCCTCCTTCCACCCAACGCACAGAGTTCTTGCTATCCTGCTCCTGCCCAACCTCCCCCCAGCAGCCATTTGGGGCCTTGTCAAATGGCTCATGGCCAGAGCGGGTCCCGCTGTAGCAGGCTCCCTGCCTTCGTTTCCCCACCCAGCGAGCCTAAGGCTGCCGGGGCTCCTGTGGATGCCAGGGCTTGTGGCCCTCCATCCCCTTGGACGGCTGAGGCCCTCAAACCCTGTCCCAACATACATACATACATATATGTACCCTGTACGTAGTTCCTAGAGTATTTATCTTTGGAAAAAGTTCTGGCTTATTGGACAACATTTTTTATTTTATCAGCACCCCCGTTCTCCTCGTTAGTGGGGGAACGGGGAGGAGTTGTGTGGGGAGGGGGTGGGGCTGCAGGCTGGAGGAGCCTGTAAGTAGTGCCTGGAGAAGGGTCACTGGGGCCTGCGGGCAAAAGCCTCCCTGCGGGCCTCTCAGATGTGGAGCCTGTCACAGTGGGCCTGACGGTTGGGGTCTGTGGTGGGCTGCTTGTACCCCAGGCTGGCATCAACTATCCACCCCATCAGGATTGTCTCCTGCTTGGCCTCGGCCAGGTTGTGGAGGGCACTGCAGGCCCCCAAGACCTGAGGGACATTCTTAATCCCAATGACAGAGTGCACGAGGAGACATTTGAATCTCACCTTCAAGAGCCCAAACGCTTGTTCTATTTGGTAGTGTGCCCAGGTGAGACGACTGTTGAGCAGCTCTGGGAAGGGTTTGGGGTGGCCTGTGTGTGGCCGCATGAGCCAGGGTAGACTGGGTTGCCCTCTATGCACAGGGGCATGGTGACGTCCCTGAGCATGAGCTCCCTCTGGGGGAGGTAGGTCTTCACCACCATCCTCTGGCAAAGTCTGGAGTTGCAGAATACCTGGGCATTGTGGGCCCAGTTCAGCCAGCCCATGTAGATGTCCATGAACCTGCCTCTATGATCCACCAGGGCCTGCAATACCACAGAATGGTAGCCCTTGTGGTTCACGTAGTGACCGGCGTTCAGATGGTGATGTGGGTACCAGTGATCGTGCCAAAGCAGTGTGGAAAGCTGAGGTGCCCCCTCCCCACACTGGGCCAGTGAGCAGTGTGCGCTTTACCTCGAGGAGGACAGCCCTAACAGTTGACTTGCCTACCCCAAACTGCTGCCCCAGGGAGCAGTAGCTGTCCAGGATGGCAGGCTTCGAAATGGCAATGGCCATGTGCTTCTCCAGAGTCAGCACGGGCTGTACCTGGGTATCCTGGTGTCGGAGAGTGGGGGTGTGCCAGCTGCAGAGCTCCATGAATGTGTCTTTCTTTATGCGAAAGATTTGCAGACAGTGCGCGTCATCCCATTTTGCCAAGACCAGGCGGTCCCACCAGTCAGAACTGGTGGGGTAGCTCCGGGGCTGCTGTGGGTCCATGGCTTTCAGATGCGAGGGTCATAGTGGACACAGGCTCAGCTTCACTGTGATCAGCTCATCAGGCCTCAGCAGCATGTGCAGGGAGGGAGTGTTTGGGTGGGGCCCCTTAAGGGAACACATGGCTGGTGCTCGCAGAAGGGCTTGCCGGATGTTTCCTCGGCTGTTCTTTTAAAAGAGTCAGTGGAGCTCTGTGGCCATAGTGATTCAAAAGAGTGGCTTGATCTTTCAATCTGCTTTTTGTGCGTGGACGTGATCTTTCGAAAGATTTTCCAGAAGAGATCTTCCAGAAAATCTTTTGCAAGATGGCTGTAGCATAGGCCCAGCCTACATGTTTTACACAAACTTTTACTAGTATGGAAACAGCAAATGGACTGTGTGTAGTTAGTCTAATGTAAAAAGAACACCTTTTCTTTGTTGATTTTACGTAAACTAAAAGTCTTTGTTAAGCTAAGGTTGTCTATGGTATAAGAACATATGCTATGTAAGTTGTCATTTACCTTTGTGTTTAAGGCCATGTAAAAGCCTACCAAAAACCAAAAAGTACAGTTACTGTGGCTACATCTGCATTCACCGAAAGCTTCAAAATGGCCATGCTAGTAGCCAGATTGAAGAATACTAATGAGGCCCTGAAATGCTTATTAACGCCTCGTTAGTATGCCACCGGCCACAGGACTACGAAATTGCCACGTTTCACTTCCACGCGGCTTGTCTACATAGGGGTCTTTTTCGAGACAACCCCTCCAACATCGAAATTCCCTTATTCCTGTGAGCTCATAATAAGGAGTGAGGGGATTTCAGTGTTGTTGGGAATCCTTTTGAAAACCACCTGTGTAGACGAGCCTTGCGGGAGCGAAATGCGGCAATTTTGAAGTGCCACAGCTGGTGGCATGCTAATGAGGCACTGAATATGCATTTCAGCACCTCATTAGTATTCTTCGATCTGGTCATTACCATGGACATTTCAAAGTTTTTGGTAAGTGTAGACACAGCCTGTATTTGCTGTGCTTCTGAGTTGGCATAGTATTGAACAGGAATTGCTACCTGGGATGGGAAGTGAACAGAACTCTTATTTACATAAAGTATGTTAAGTGATTTTTTCCATCTATCTGCCTTAGGTTAGAATTAGCATGGAGTTTGTATTTATTTATTTTTTTAAAGGAAATACTCAGTATCTGAGCACTTTGGTAGTGACACATACAGTCTCTAGGAAGAAAGGATGCAACATTATGTCATCATAATACAGGTTGAACTTCTGTAGTCTGGCACCCTCAGGACCTGACCAGTGACAAACAAGTGAATTTGATGGCCCATGGGAAGTCAGCATTGCCCATACTTCAGGTTCTTACTGGATTCTTAGAAGACATTTAAATTACAGCTAAATAACAGCATGGAACACTGAGACCAAGAACTGGTAGCTGTAAACAAACTTTATGGGACCATGGGAAACTTGGCTACACCCATGATAAGTGATTGTCTGGCTAACTAAAATCATACCATATTATGGATGTTGCCAATAAGAGAGTTCTGAATTAGAGAGGTTCTACTTGTAATAATGTGCACTACCACTTAAAAAAAAAAAAACTAGAAAACAGGAGGGAATGGAGAAGATATATGGTGCATAACACACATGGAGACAGATGCACAGAAATAAATGTTTTCAGCAGTCCAATCCTTTCCAAATTTTAATCTGCATCATATGCTAACTGTTTCATGTTGCACTTGTTTGTGAAATAAAATATAAACAGTGAGCGAAATATGACCCACCTCCCATTGCAAGAGTACTTGTTGTGGATGTATATTAACTTTTTTCTGTTCAATGTCTTTGTTACATCAAGTGACAGCATTAATTACAGCACTACTTACATAATTATCCAAAGAATCAACGAATTTCAAAAGTATATAGAGGTCCATTTTCTTCTGAAATTAATGGGAGTAGGCACCTAAATATATTTGAGGATCTGGGCTTGAGAATAAATGATTAGTGCATTCTTGACAATTGAACCTTTTAATAATTTGTGTGTTTAAATTTTAAATGGTAAAACTGTACCTCTTTGCAACAGGAATGATCAGAAGAAAACAAAAGTCAAGAAGAAAACAAGCAATCCACAGTTTAATGAAACATTTTATTTTGAGGTAAATAAGTTTTTTCAAAATTTAATTTGTCACATGTTGTAGTGTGTTTGCTTGTTTGTCTCATGCACTTTATTGTATTATGTGCTAGCCAACTGTATTTTAACACAGAATGAAAGACCACAGCACTCCCGTTCAGCTGCTACAAGTTGCACCTCTGAAGTTCATTTCTCTTTCATCCAGCACCAAACCATAGATGTTCCTGGGTGAGAGAGTACTGGGCTGCAGCCAGGAGCCCTGCACTCCCGCTCCTGCCTTAGGGCAGCGCAGGCTGGGGCTGAAGTCCCGGAGGAGGGAGGCTGGGGCTGTAGCTGCCCCAGTAGCACAGAGATGTCTGGGGGCCGAAGCCCTGGACCTCCTCTCATTCAGCAAATTCTCTTATTTGGGACCTGTCAGGTTGATCATGCTGGACAAGGGAGTTGCTACCTGTATCTAGTGAGAGATACTAGTTTCATAGTTACAAATGTGAGGGCTATTTATTTTTCTTGATTGGCTGCCATCAGTAGTAGTTCTGATATGGACTGAAGTATGAAAATATACTTTTCTTAATCAGAACATCTTTTAGAATACTTAGTTAAAATCTTTTTTTTCCTGCTATGTGTAGTCAGTGTAATAATTCAGTGGGGTTATCAGTTTGATATGGCTTCAGTTTAGGGTGAGCTAAACATTGGGAACTGGTGGATATTCCCCTTCTGGCCATTGCAGAGTTCTTGTGCTGATCTTGTTTTGCTTGAGCTTTGGTTTAGGGGAGCAGAATTTGGCCATTTAAAATGGCTCCCATGCATTTATTTTCCATTTTTGTGTTCTGCTTTTCATTTTACATTGTGAAACATAATATATAATATGGTTTGTATTTGTAAGTTTGTCAGGCTATATGAAAGTATTTAAAAACTTCAGAAATCAATACTGAGACAATAATATGTAATTTAGTGCTTTACATGTAGGTTCTGATCCTGTGAGAACTCTGCTTTTGATCTGCCATTGATTTCAATAAGAAATGGATGATTGGAGTATTTACAGAATCAGGCCTATAGTATGTGTTGGCTCCCATATTCTACCATTTGAAATTTCAGATTAATTTTTTCTGTGAATGAAAATGTTAGAACAAAATGATTACAAAGCAGTTATGTAATTTTAGGCTACTGTGAAGTTTACATGATCTGTCTGGAATTGCAATAAATTGAGCTCAGTTTGTAAATGAAGGGTTCTAAAATATGCAGTTAAAGTTGTGTGATGTGGGGAAGAGGGACACTGGGCTTTTGTTCTTGTCTCCTCAGTGTATGTCTGTCTGAGATGCATCATTAATGTTCTAGAAATTTTAGAAATTAGCTTTCAGGACCAATATAACATTAAAAAGCCAAAATTTTACAATAGATATGGAGGAATTCTAATTTATAAACAAGACTATCTTACTTACAGGTAACCAGGTCCAGTAGTTATACCAAAAAATCCCAGTTCCAGGTAGAAGAGGAGGACATAGAGAAGCTGGAAGTCAGGTATGTTCTTGAGATTATGTATTAAATATCATTTTGTATGAAGTACATTAAAATCTTTATACTCAGGTAAAGAAATATTATGGCATAGTATGACTGCAAAAAGCTAGTGCTCAAATTTACAAAGAAGATTCTTTCAATTTCAGTTATAAAATCCTCAGAGTAAACTTCTTTTGATTCTAAAAGTGAAATTATAAATATTGTGAGTTTCTGAGAAAATTATTAATTTAATTAAACTTTTTGTCCAAATTGCAAGTAGCTGACCTTATGAAAAGTTGCATATTTCCTTAATATTTATTACCTGGCACGTGTACAATATTTGCTTAATATCAGTCAAAACAGAACCCAGATTCTTTACTTAGTATAGCAGAACTTCCCTTTTAGGAGCACATCATATTTACAGTCTTCTGCTCCATGCCATTTTTTCAAATCTGGGTGACTGAATTACATAAGGGAAGTGATAGCAGTGGAGAACAAGTATATATCCTCTCATATTCTGATGCCTTCAGTACACTGGAAATTGCTTTGCAGGGTTGAAGGACAAAAAGAAAACAATGCAATGCTGTGTACATACTGTGATTTTGACATCTTCAGCTTTACTAATTTTTGATCTCTCCTCAGTCCCTGATTACTTCGTGAGCAGTGGTTTTGCTGTAGTATGTACATTCTGAATGAAACTCACAATGCCCTGTGCTGGGTTGTAGGTGGGACAAAGAGCCCCTCACTCTCAATAGGCTCTTGCAGAAATTGGTCAAAATGATGACACTATCACCAAGCATTTGAGAAAAGTGTGGCCTCTAGTCTATGCAGTGGCACTACAGGGCTCCAAGTATTTAGTCAGCTGTGTTGGGGGTCTGATCAAGGACTAGCCTCTCTTATGTGTCTGCTAATATCTGGCAGCATGTTTGGCAGGATACATACAATACCTTCCCCCAGCAGATGTAAAAAACACCTTACAGCAGAGTTTTCCTTTATACTCTTGCACACTTCGATAGTTTGCCTGCCTCTGTATTTTACAAGCAGTGTTTCGGAGCATCTACACTTAGCCACATGGCCGACCTCAGAAAGGAACTGAGGGCGTGCCTTGTGTGTTGATTATTTCATAAGTGGCAGAGACTTTAGTGTAAATTTCAGTTATCATCAAATAACTAAATTTTCACTCATTTCTGTCCTTGCTTATGTGATCCTTCAGTTTGTACAGTGGGTAGGATTATAGCTGTAGATGTATGTAGAAAAGTATTTATGCCCCAACAACTCTAGCATTAATTTTGTTTGTTCTTCTTAACATATCTGCTGTCTAACAGAAATGCCAGAGGTAAGAAGGAGTAGAATCGAAGCCAGGTGCATGTTTTTTGAGTGATAGCTCTTTAGGTCTTGAACGTTCTAGACCTTGTTTGAAATAACCAGCGCATGAGTCAGTGTGGTATTGCGGTCTGTCCAAGTTTTACTTTTAGCAGCAAAATACGAATGTAGGTAAACTGGTAAAAGTTCACTGCAAACACCTGAAAAAGAAATGTAGTAGTTTCCTGTTGTTGTTTTGTTCAAAGAAGAAAATGCATCAGTCGCTGTCACTGTGTTCTACTGATGTAAAGTTTGAGATTTCTAACTCTGAGATTTCACTGTCTAAATTTGTTTCTTTGATTGGCTGGTGTGGGTTTAATAAGCTATTTGAGTTCCTCTTGACTGACTAGATTCGTATGACAATTCTAATATTTTCTCTGTGCATGCTTTCTGAACTAGAGGTATGAAGATGTTGATTTGAAATCTGCTAGTGATTGTCATCTTTATAATTTGCACGAACATTAAAAACAATGTTTTAATTTTCAGGATTGACCTATGGAACAATGGAAACCTGGTGCAAGATGTCTTCTTAGGAGAAATTAAGGTTCCAGTGAAAGTGTTAGGAAATGATTCCTTCCAAGCATGGTGAGAAATAAGGGACCAAAAGAGAACTTGATCCTATATTGACTTCCTTAATGCAGAAAATATATGTTTGGTTTTTTTTTTAAAGCATAGTTTTCAGAGCTCATTTTTCCCCTTAGAGGTCTCTGTCAGGTCGGCTCCGGTGCCTTTTGATTACATGTGCTCATGCCATGGATATAAAGGGCCCTGAATTCCATCAGCTCCTTCGTGCTGCTAGTTTCTCTTTATGGAACCAGTCTTATTCTTTCATGACAACTTTCCAATGGTTTTTCTGTTGTGGTTCTTTTTGAATATGTATATTTCTTTAAATTGTGGGACTCCTTTGCACATAATGATACTCATCCACTCTCCAGTGCCAGAGAATGCCTCCATCGACCGGTTTCAAGCTCTGCATTTCCTGCAGAAAGTTGATGCCATTGAGCAATCCACACTCAAGGTGTCTCAAGTTCTTGCGGAAGCCTTATAGAAAGGGCACTGTGAGATCTTCAAGATTTCAACCCTCACACCAAAAGGACTGGTAATGGAGATTGAGACAGCCCTGAAATCCACATCAGAGCCACACTCAGACTCTATGGCAGGCGTGTCCAACCTGTGGCCCACGGGCCGCATGCGGCCCTGGACAGCCAGTAATGCAGCCCCACAAGATCGTAAACTTTTAACATTATTATGTGATTTATATACATTAACTATATTATATATTTTATATGCGGCCCAAGACAATTCCTCTTCACTCAGTGTGGCCCAGGCAAGCCAAAAGGTTGGACACCCATGCTCTATGGCATGTCCTTCAGTACTATGTATGTGCAGATTTTTTTCAATCCATGTGCAAAATGGCTTTTTTATGTGCATGAAGGCATGCGCTAATTTGCACCACCAGCCAAAACAAAAAACCCTGCTAAGCAGGGGGATGGCACTTGAATATCTTCTCAGTAGCCACCCAGCTTACAAGGTATACTGCTCCTGATTAAGACAGAATACTCCATTGCCATATTTCCTGTCTTTCCTCTGCAGTGGATTGGTTTGGTTTTGTGCCCTTATAATGTCTCTTTGAAAAACTGCCCGCTGTCTTCAATTGTTTTTTTTCCCTCTGAGATTTGTTTCTCGCATGATCTTGCAGACCAGCTCCCTCAGTTTACTAAAGCATGCCTTCCTGAAACCATTGTCTTGATTTTGCTGTTCTCTCTCCTACTATTCCTTAGAATCAGGAATTCATCATTTCTTGATCACTTTCACCCAAGTTTCCTTCCACTTCCAAATTCTCAACCAGTTCCTCCTTATTTGTCAAAATGACATCGATAGCATCCTCTCCCTAGCAGCTTTTTGCACCTTTTGAAATAAAAAAAATTAAAAATCACTTCACAGTACTGTCAATTCTAGAGACATTTGTGGCAGCTAATGATGTACTTTCATTCCCAGTTCTTGCATCCCGAGCAGTACAGGACTCTGCACCGCCTGTACCATTGAGCACTGGGCAATGAGCTATTATCCAATACTAGAAGTTGCCCTCTAGCAGACACCTCTCACCCTCCTCCCCTGGGGGTTCCCTAGAGTTGAGGGCACATTCTTTAGGCACCCCCTACTTAGTGGCCTCACAGAACAGTGCTTGGTTGTATGAGCCTCCCTCTGGCTTCTGATACTGAACCTCAAGAAGAGACCCTGCAAATTTTGGTCAGTATGGAGAGAGGGGTGTAGGTCTCTTAGCTGGTCCTATCTTCCACATCTCCTAGTGAAGCTGGTTTGGCAGAGGGTGTGTTCATTTCACAAGATGGATCACAAGGCTTCTCCCCTAGGCCAAGTTGGAAAGCAGTCCAGTTATGGGAGTTCTGCATCATACGTTGCATTCATCTTGAGATGGTGAACCTGCTGGGAGCATAGAACCAGCTGGTGGATCACCTCAGCAGGATCTTTCTTCTCTCATTGTGAATGGTCCTTTCAGCTGGGTGTGGCAAGGAGTACTTTCCAGCAGTGTGGGACTCTTCTTTATAGGCCTTTTTCGATCTGTGACAATAGGAAATGCCACCATTTCTGTTCTCTGTATGGCCACAGTGTGGGATCTCTTAAGGACACCTACCTCCTATCACTTGTAATATTGGTGGTCTACCCATTTCTCCCGTCTGGATAATACACAAGATTCTGATGAAGATCAGACTGAACCAGGCATGGTCATTCTCATAGCCCTAGCAGCCCTGGTTCAGGCAGCGTGGTTCACCACCCTGTTAGGCTGCCTGGTGTAGACCCCACACCAGTCTCAGCTCTACCCAGACCTATCTATACAGTGTGAATATATAGATGTAGGTAATCTGATAAAGATTCTGTATTATACATCTTTATTTTGAAGATTATAAAAGTAGGTTAAAGCAAATTAGAGTACTTTTCCATCTTGGGGAAATTTATAGTCATTACCCATCTATATAGTTAGATGCTGTATTGACCTGAGATGAGCAATTGTCTAGTAGCTAATACTGGAGAAATATGTTAACTAATCTCAGCAAAATTTTAATCCGAACATAGCCTTGCTTAGTAGCTCCCATGTCACACTATTAGTTTTGTTACCACCATAGATGAGTCTTGAGTTTTAATATTTAAAAACATGACTGCCTCCCTAGAGCACCTGTGGCCTCCCAGACCCAGGTTTTAGTTATGGGTGATAGTACAAATTATGGATAAGTCATGGATTGTGAACATTTGTTTACTGCCAGTGAGATGTCCATGACTTTTACTAAAAATATCTGTGATTAAAATGTAGTCTTCGTAAGTAAATTTAAAGGGTTCTGAGGTCTCTTCATCTGGCAGTCCAGGTTTGGACTGTGGTCTGCCTGTTGACTCTATCTGATGTATACATTGGCATGACACTGTCATTTGTAGTGACTCTTAACATTAAAATAATAATTTGTAAAAATGCAGTTGTATAATTGTACAAGATGTTTGAAAATCAGCATAATCTTGACGATTTGATGGTTTATATTAGTCATACTTGTTGAAATGATGAATTACAGTAAACCCTCAAAATACGCGGCTTCAAGATGTGCATAACTCTCTTTAACATTAGGTAGGCACAACCTGAAGCTGCTCTGTGGCCCCTTCCCCCTCCTTCCCCTAGCCGCACTGCTGTCAGGCTGACAGGTGTGCTGCTGGAAGTAGGCAGAGTGAAGAAGCCAGGAAATTGACCAGCCCTGGTGAGCTGTTCAGTTTCCTGGTCCCACAAGCAGAGGGGATCTGGGAACCAGGCGGCAGCCTGGTACCTGTCAGCCCTGTGCTCGCAGAACCGGGAAACTGACCAGCCGTGAGCTAGTCAGTTTCCTGGGTCCCACAAGCAGTGGGGATAGGGGAACCAGGTTTCTTCCTGGTTCCCAGCTCCCTGCCACTCTGGGAGCCAGGAAACTGTCCAGTCCTGGTGGGCTGGTCTGTTTCCCAGCTCCTGCAAGTCCAGGGGAGCTGGGAATCGGGCAGCAGCCTGGTTCCCTCTCCCCTCTGACTTGTGCAAAAATTCAGGTTACACAAGGGTTGCTAGAACGCAACCCCTGCATAACTCTCGGGTTTACTGTACCTTATCAAAATGTAACTTACACAACTACACCACCTGCTGGGGTACAACTGAACTGCAAAAAAGAATCATATAATAATTATACAGTGGTAACGCTGAATAAAGAAAAGAAAAAATAGAATTATAATAAAAAACTAGCGTCCTTAGATTACTTTCTGACAAAATAAAATTCAGGAATTTTGAGGCTAGGAATAAAATAGTGCGTCTTCCAAATTTTCAGTTTCTCCTTCTGTTTTTTGCTTTTCAAGCTTTGTAGTTTTTGAATTAGTATACAATATAATTATAACATGGATTTTTCCATAGCTGCTATTGTGCACTTTCAAATAAAATTTATCCTGTTTTCTGCTTGGTAATGTGTTCTCTACTGAATATTTTTCTTCATAGCTTTCACTTATTTTTGTTTCATTCTAGACCATCTGTAATTTCTGCAGATAAATGCTACTGCTATTGTAGCAGCATTAATGTGTATTTAGTATAAATGTAACCCAGATTTAAAATAAGAAAACCATTTTTTTGCTGAATAAACAAGGACCAGCATTTTTAAGTTCTTTCTGTATAGCCCCACAAAGACTATCACTCCACACAACTCTCATCCATGGAGAAGACCTTATATGGCCAATTAAAGGAATTTTTGAAAAACAAAAAAAGTCTTTAACTGAAGGTAGGCGCATCCAGTATAGACCATCAAGACACAACACAAGGCAATTAAGAACAATTCCTTTAATTAACCATATCAAGTTTTGCAGTTTTTTTCTTAACTTTTGTTAAAACTATTGATGGCAGGGTCAGATACGTACTGGTGAGTTGTTATACTCTGGAAAATTTCATTGACGTTTTATCATACTGTGGTATTTATGTAGCTACTTACCAATGATTTCTAGCATAGTATTTTTAATTGCCTTTTTGTTTTCAGGTACTTACTACAGCCAAGAGAAAATGGAAATAAATCCTCTAAAACTGATGATCTAGGATCACTTAGATTAAATGTTTGTTATACTGAAGACTATGTACTTCCGTCAGAGTACTATACTTCTTTAAGAAATTTGCTGCTAAAATCACCCGATGTTCAGGTACTACTTTTTGTTTTGGAAGAAGCAGTCTAGGGTCAAGTTATGACCTGCCTGTGCTGCTTTAAGGAAGTAAGGAGACCTATGGCTTCCTCTCTGGAGTGAGTCTGTGCCATGACAGAGCCTGTGAAGCCTCTGTTCCTGCTGGTCTGGGTGGTTGGAATTTTGAATCTCCTCTTGTCCCCCTGCCCTTAGCCCTGGCCAGTACAATGAATCTGGGTGAGAGGGTAAAGTATAACTGCTACAAGGCTCTTTGCTGGTTAGTTTCTCTCTGGAGCAAGAGGAGGAAACAGATCTGCAAAATTATTACCGTCTGCTGTCTTGTTGAGAGAATTAATGTTTTCCAGGTTGTGTTCAAACTGTAACTATTTTCATCTTGGTTTCACCTTTATTTTTGTTACAGCCAATCTCTGCTTCTGCTGCCTACATTCTGGGTGAAGTGTGTCAGGATAAATATGATGCCATTTTACCTCTTGTGAGACTATTGCTGCACCACCATAAAATAGTACCATTTGTCACTGCAGTGGCTGAACTAGACTTGAAGGACACTCAGTATGTTTCATCTTTCCTTAATTTCATGATAACACCAGGTGTTTTATTTTGAGTGTTCTAAACCTTTCCATGATCAGTTTTTTATAAATTGTCACTCATTTCATTTCCTCATTAGATTAACTGTGACTATATGTGATTACTTGTCGTTGAATATTTTCTTGTAATATCACTCAATAATATCATTCTAGTTGAGGATTGTAATTTCTGTGGCCCTGTTTTAGAGGAGCTGGTTTGGTTTACTAGAAGTGTCCAACAGCATTTGGTTTTGTTTTTTGTTTCTAAAAATTACTATGTCCATATTTTATAAATTTTTAGGTCATCAGTCTAAAACTAATCTGCTTTCAAAGATTGTTTATACCAAGTCTTACTTCCATATGAGCTAAAAGACAACATAGATACTGTTCTGTTGTGTAAGTGTGGAAATGCTGTGTGCCTGGGGTTCACAGCCTCCTGTGCATTTTGAAAACTACACCGTGGCTGTTTAAACCACCCATTTTGGTGGCCTGGGGTCAGACACAGAGGGACCAACAGCAAAGCCTATTGGTATGCAGTTACATATCTCTGTGAGTCAATCCACTGCACCCATATTTTGGAACAGAAGACAAAGTAACTGTAACCCCTGAGAAAATGCAGTAGTGGCCACTGTGGTGCTGTTATGTGCTATGGAGTTGGGAAAGGAATAGATTCCATTAATGTAGAGGTCATCTCTGAAAAATTTACTTACTCCAGTTTTGCATACGGTGAGAAAATCTGGTCTATATTTAGGCTTGGAAGAATTCAAATTACATCTTTTTTTCATTTCGACCATTTATAGTGTTTAACTTTTTACAGTTGCTGGTAGCTTGGGGTGTTAGTGTCAGGGCAGCACTGACTGTTCCCCACACTGGTATCAGGACTAGAAGGGGATCTTAATGGCCAAAAGGTGCAAGATACAGTCCTGGTCCCACAGAACGGAGACTTCTGGCCAGGACTGTAAAGATGACAAGCCCCTGGCTTCAGGGTGCTGCAGAACGGTTGAAGACCAGGGATGACTCCCACATTCTCCTCATCACTCACAGCAAGAATGAGCCCCCAGTTGCTGAATGGCTCCTGCCCATTCTCTTCTGGCACTGGTGGGGATTCTCTTTTCTATTCTGCCCTGCAGGACTGCAGCCTTCCCCCTACTTTGTGCTTGAAGGGTAGAGGGGTTAACCAGCCCTGTGGCTCTACAGGGAGCTCTCTACAGTTCAGCTGGCCAACATACACTCCCATGGCAACACAACTGCAGAGGGGTCTGTGACCAATCCTTACAGGCATAAAGTGTAATGAGAGACTGGGGAGCTGTTTGCTACCAGTGATTTATTTTTTGTCAATTTCAGAGGTCAGCTGAAACTGACATTGACTGACAAATATCCTTTGAAATCGAATGCTGGCAAGCCAACTTATGTTTTAAGACTCTGGCTGTACTTTAAAACATTTTTAAAAGTATGATTCTGATGGGATGAGTTATGCATCATAGGTTTCAATGTACACGTTTTTATCATAATTAATCACTGTAATTTAAAATGTTTTATATTGGACTTTTCAAACTAGAAACACTTATTTTACAATGCAATATATGGCTTTTTTTCATTTATGTTCAACAGCTACATCCAAACCACAGCCTTAAATTAAATATTTATTGGTTGGTTGAAGAGTAATGTCTATATTTAGTAGTGTACTGTTTAGTTATAAGTTTTATCGAATTTTCTCCAAATACATTTTTCTCACAAGCTTTATAGAATTCTTCATCTAGAAGTGTTCATTTTGATTTTCATGTTCATAATTTTAATAACTACAGCAATGGGACTGTTTTCGCTGCTGTTGTTGCTGTTTCTCTTTCTATCCCTCAGTGGGCAATTTCTTGTTTAAATATAGTAAATGTTTTCTAGTACCCAGCTAAACATGAATTTATGTGGTCATAGCATTAATAGTCATCTCTACTGGTTTTGTTCCTTAGATGGATTGCCTCTTTCAAATCTCTTTTTTGTTACAGAGAAGTAAACACAATCTTTAGAGGAAACACCTTAGCTACTCGATGCCTAGATGAGATGATGAAAATAGTGGGAAAGCACTACCTAAAAGTTACTTTAAAGCCAGTCCTAGATGAGGTATGGGGTCTTACTCTAAGTATTCGGGGTAATATGGAGACTGTTGTGGCACCATCTCTTTTCAACGTATACTTTCGTACAGCTCTTTTATATAAAGAATATGCTAAGTATTTGGTTATTATAGTAGCATGTGAACCAGGTTATGATTATGTAGCATATGTAATATATTTTAATCTAGAACTAAGATTAAAATTGTTATGAACTAAGTTGCTTGGCCAAGGCAGACGTTTCAGACCCCACAGAAGCTCTTAGAAACGTTCTGCCATGCAGCTTCAGCACAAACAGAAAAAGGACAATGGTTGTTGCACCGCCCTCTGACCAGATTCAGTGTTTCTACTGGTAGACACAGAGATACGGAGATCCATCATGGCAGCGAATTCCTCTGATTTAAGAGCACATAGATAAATGAGAATTAGATGGGATCTTTGCATGTTGTCCCTTCTAGACTATGGAGACATTATTAACTATATTGGTCTTTGGATCCAGGACTTGTTCTTCAGCTGATTAGTTTAATATCAGAATAGGTTGAAAATTGTTATAGTTAATCTTTGAGATTTTTGTCACTTAAGAAAAAACCACAAGGTTTTAATTTATATTGTTTCAGATATGTGAGTCCCCTAAACCCTGTGAAATTGATCCGATCAGATTAAAAGAAGGTGATAATGTAGAAATTCATAAGGTAAGTGTCTGAATTTTTTTTGTTTCCACCCTAATGAATGTCCTAATTATTATCTAAATTTGATACAGCTGTAAAAAAGATCACTTACATTGTAGCATTGGCAAAACTTTAGGATGCTCTGTTTCTGGTATTGTGACTTTGTTCCTGTAGCGTTACTAGCACTAAAGTGTGTTGTCTTGAATTTTTCCATTTGTGGCATCAGCAGAGAAGCCCCTCCATTGCTTGCTCTCCATTTCAGCCATTACCTGTGTTTCAAGTTCTGCATGCATCCTGAATACTGACCTTCCCCCGTCTGAATTCTTTTTCGTATGGGAGATCATAAATTGACTGTTCCCACTGTTAACTTTGCTTAAAGTTTCATTCAGTGAACTCTTCACTTGCCAGTGCTATCATTTAATCCGTACCACCTGGTGATATCTGCTGATGGCTGTTGAATCAATAAAGAATTAAGTAACTCCATGGTGAGGAATGTTGGAAGCGTGCCACTGTGTTGCTGAAAGGCACTGTAATGTGGCCTTCCTCAAGAGATGTCCTTGCAGGCGCTCCATGTATTGTCCGGGTGCCATTCCAGCACATTCAGAGATTTGCCAAGACGTCCTGTGTGGGCAGTGCTGCCGCTGTGCATCTTACCAGCTGGAACTATGCATGCATGGCCCGTGCCCTCCAGTTCCTTCTCAACTGCCCTGGTCTGAGGCAGAACTCCCCAGTCCTCAGAAAGAAAGAAATTGTTTGTTAGCAATAGTTAGTGATTATTACTTAGAATGGTGTAGTTAGTCTTAAATTGTTAGGATAGTTTAGTCTAAATTTTTTTTCCATATTTAAAATACCGGTTCACCAGTCTGTAAGCATTGCTCAACTTGTAGAGGCGCTATGCTGGTGTTAGATGGACATGCTTAATGCATAGCTGCTTGCAGGAATCCCCCATCACTCAAAAATGCCCTCACTACAGTTCGCTCAAGGCTAGGGCTCATAGGGATAGAGACTTGAGACTGAAAATCATTTTAGTGCAGAAGTTTCTTAGACTTTCCTCGAACATGGGCAAACAGCCGATGCTAACCTCCTCCATTGTCTCCCAACTGCAAGCTTGGCACCAAAAAAAAAAGAGTAATTCTTTGGTGCCTCAGGGAGATCACCATGCCAGGAAATGATCACCTGTTTGAGTCTCTTCATCGGAGCTCAGGGCCTCTTGTATTAGCACATACAATGCCCCAGCACCTCCAGCATGGCCCATTTGGCACTTAAGTCTGCTGCCCATCATGCCAGCACTTCCTGTTCTTTGATGTACCTTTCCGTGAAGGTTGCCTTTCTCGCGATGATCACATCCGCCTGTTCCATAGGAGCTCTAGTGGCTTATGTCTGAACCTCCTTACACCATATTTTCTAAAGATAAGGTGGCTCTACACACACGCTCCAAATTCCTTCCAAAGATACCATCCTCTTTCCATATCAATGAGCCCATCCACCTCCCAGTATTTTTCCCTGAGCCGCACACCAATGCATTTGAGGCATCCAGGCACACATTGGACATTAGCAGAGCCTAAACATCTACATAGACAGAACAAAATATTTCAGGAAAACAAAACTACTATTTATGGCCATAGATAGTCGTTCCAAAGGGCTACCGATATCGAAGAAAGGACTCTCCAGGTGGACCATTAATTGTGTAAAACTCATATGAGCGCAAGGGAATTCAGCCTCTTTGCCCTTAACAGCGCATTCCACCAGTGCTGTATCAACTGCCGCACCCTTCCTGCACAAGGTCCCTTTATTAAAAAGCCGTAAAGCTGCCATATGGGTATCCCATCATACTTTCAGCAACCACTATGCCCTTACACAGGGCTCCAGAGCAGACACTTGAGTGAGCAGAACAGCACTTTCCTCAACTTTCTGATGCCCCAAAGCCCCTACCACGTAAGAGTCACTGCTTGTTAATCACCAAAGGTGGAGCACCTGCAGGGGTATCTTTTGAAGAAGGGAAGGTTATTCATCTGGTGCAGAAACTGCAGTTCTTTGAGATGAGTGTCCTTATGGGCGCTCCACCACCCGTCCTCCTTCCTTCTGCTTCGGCACCTTCATACTCCAAAGTAGAGGAGGAACTGGAGGGCGCAGGCCACACGTGCGCTTCCAGCTCTCACGGCACACAGCGGCAGCACTGTGCACATGTGGCCCGCATTGGATTGCCCGACAAATCTCCAGTCAGAGGCACCGGAATGGCACCTAGACTAAAGGTGGAGCCGCTTCAGGGACACTCATCTCAAGGAACTCCAGTCACTGCACCAGGTGAGTAACCTTCCCTTGTGTTCTCTATCATTGTTCTGTATTAAAGGAAACCAATAGTGCTTTTCCAGTGGCCGCCTAATTCTGAAATACAGTGAGGGTTACCAAAGTACCATTTAGCAGTAACAATCTGTTTTTTTACTAGAGTTTCATAGTTGAAGAGATCACCTGTATTTAGTTATAGACACGATGTCATATATATACCTCCTCTTTGTTTGTAGGAATAAAAAAGCATTTTGTTGTATTTAACAGATATATTAACTTTCTGAAAGCATGTACCTATTTTTATCCTTTTTAGGAGAATCTACGTTATTATGTAGATAAAGTATTCAATACAATAGTACAATCAAGTATAAGTTGCCCTACGTTGATGTGTGATGTGTTTTACTCTCTGAGATGCCTTGCTGCCAAAAGATTTCCAAGTAAGTGTGTTTAAAAAACTCTTGTTTAGAAATTGACAAAAGCTTTTTTTCATCTGAGCATCTTTTATGGTCTCTATATACTGTTTGCCAAGTGTGAAATATTTAAAATTGCTATGTTATTCTCTCTAGAGGTTTTGTAAACATTTCTACCTTTTCTTAAACTGCATGGTACATTTTGTTAAGCTGGTAACAAAGATTCTTTTCCTGGTATACTGTAATAAAAAAATTGGACAACAGCAAGAGCTTTACTGAGTAGACAGTAGTACTGATGTAAAGGATTTACGGGTTGTAATGAGTTACATATTAAATATCCATGTGATGTAGTTTAAAAAGCACTGTCACTCTGGGGTGTATTCACAGGAGTTACTCTATTTAAGATACAAGTGTTAATTGTGCCACTGTTCATGGCATCAGAGAGGTCAAAGTTGGGGTTTTGTGTCCATGCTTTAGAAGGATGTGAACAAATAGGAGAGGCTCTAAAGAGAGCAGCAAAAGTGATAAAACGTTTAGGAGAAAACTGGGTATGTTAATCCTGAGAACAGAAGACAGGAGGACACCTGATCAGCCTTTAAATATCTGAGGAGCTACTATTAAGGGATGGTGATCATTTGTTCTTCATGTTCACTGAAGGTAGAAGAAGCAGTAATGGACTTTGAGTATTCAAATGAGGTTTAGGTTAGATATTAAGACAGCATTTTCTAATTACAAGGTTAGTTAAGCTGTGCTATAGGCTACCAAGGGAGTTTGTTTAATGTCACTGTTTGGACTGTTTTTTTAAGAATATTAAAAAAAAAATCTGTCAGGGATGTTCTAGTACATTAGTTCTGCCTGAGCGTGGCAGGGGGATAGACTTGATGACTGTTCCTTCCACTTCTATGCTTTTATGATTCTAGGAGTTCTTAATACACCAGAGCTATAAGACAGAGCAACATGTGGCTAAAAACTTTTGAGACCACTAGAAAAACACAAATACTGAAGGTATTTTAATAGTCAGGTATTAATGTTCAGATAACTGCTATAAAAAGCATATTATGCTGTAAATCTGAAGCTAAGTTTATTTTTGCTTCTGTGTAAAATACAACTACTCATAACATATTAGTGCCATTTGCAGTTCCATAGTTAAGGTAGAGTTGAGTATTTTGCAGTTAATATAGAGATTCAAACAGTTGGTCACCTAGGAAGAATTCAGAATATCTAACCCAAAATTAAAGCGCACATTCTTTGAGTACAGAATTACTTTCCCAATAACTTAAATAAATTAATTCAAAACCCGTTAATCTTCATAATTTTTTTTTTTTTACAAAAGGATCCTTTAAAAAATTTAATGCCCTTTGTCAGATCTCTTAATACTGGAATAAAACAGACTATTGGAACTTCGCATATAGCTAAAATTCAGTGACATCTCACCCATTGCTACAGATGAAGAATATTTATCCTAAAGAAGAGCTTTCTGTATCATTATTCATAACTGAAAGTTGTTTCTTCACTAGAGGCCAATAAATGTTCTTCAGCCAATTCCGGGGTAATGCCATACTCTCTTTCAAAATGTCTATCACCTGCCGTTGTCAAAGGCACTGGGACTCGTATGTTCTCAGTTAAAACAGTACTTTCAGAATGGCCACTGTCTCACAGTGTTCCCTGTAGCAGTGAAACCAAGCCGCCCTCAGTGAAGACCATGACGCCAACTATATTGTCAGGCATAAGTAAAAACAACAGAGATAATGTAAATATCCCCAAAACTTGTAAATTCAACATTAAAGTTAAAACCAAACATCAGTGGTTTGAGCATTGGCCTTGTAAACCCAGGGTTTTGAGCTCAGTCCATGAGGGGACCATTTAGGGATCTGGGGCAAATAGATTTAAAAAAGAAATCTGTTAGGGATGATGCTTGGTCCCTCCCAAGAGGGCAGGGGACTGGACCCAATTACCTCTCGAGGTCCCTTCTAGCTCTATGATATGTATGTTTATGTACGGAAATAAATAGTTAAGTGACCAAACAACCTGGACACCTCCCAGTTGTGACATGAGGTTACAATGGAGGTTGGGGAAAAAATAATTGGTCTCCTACAATTAGTTTTATTTAATCTGAGACTAAAATTTATTTACTAATCATAATGTTATGGTTCTGTGATGTTGTTATAGGGTCGAGTTGAAGTGGTATGTGGATGTCTTAAGTGTATTTGCATACCTTAAAAAGAAATCCATATATGGTAAATAAGTTTAACTGAATATACTAGACCATTATGCTAGCCATAGGTAGTGGGTCATTAGCTGCCACAAGTATTTTTAACTCTGCAAAGTCAATATGCTCAGGGCAGGGTCTCATCAATATGATACATGAAAACATCTGTAGCAGCTGTGTTGCTAACCCCCGTGGAACTTAAGCCAGTGTTAGCAATAGTAGAATATTTTCTTCTCCCTATTGCCACCTTTTCATTTCATACACCTCATTAGTTCTGTTCTGTAGAAAAATACTTGTCTGTTCCCCATTGATGCTATCTCCTTAAAGTTTTATTTTGACTGTCTTCATTGCTTCCTTGTTCAGCTTAGTTAGTTACATTTCATGGTTTTTTTCTGCAGATGACCCTCATGTACAGTATTCTGCAGTGAGCAGCTTTGTGTTTCTTCGTTTCTTTGCTGTCGCTGTAGTCTCACCTCATACTTTTCATTTACGACCTCATCATCCAGTAAGTTTTTGTAAAGTTTTATACCACTTTTTCCTCATAATCTGTACATCTCTTTAGATAGAAATGTATAGAGGCAAAGCTTCTTTCACTGGCTGTGCTCTGCAATTCAAAAAGTAAATTAGAATATTAATTTTCTGCTAGGGTGGGTTTTTCCTTTCATACCCGGTCAAAGGAAGGCACAGCTCTGTGGTTTGTAGGGGGCAGGTAGCTAATAGCTTTTAGTGGATGCTCACAAATGTAGTGCTGTTTTTAACTGAGAATATGTTTTGGGGTATTTTAGGGGAAGGTGCTTCTCTTTGTGGAAGTGAAATCTTAGGGGTAGGCTTTTTCAAAGGCAGTAATGGTGGTTATGAACCTCAGTTCCACTGATTTCCTTCCTCCAAACTGTATGAAGTTAGGCATCTAAATATCATTTGGGCCTTCGAAAAATATCCCTTCTTCCCCTAGTCTCTCAAATGGAAGTTACGAGAAGTGCTTCTTGTGATGAAATAGGGTAGCTCCAATTTGTGCACTAATCTGGATTTCACTTACTTTCTTGTGTAGTCAGATTTTCAGTATAATAGCGAAAGTTGTACATATTCTATTTATATAATAGGCAACAATATTATAATTGTAATATGGAAAGTACCCATCTGAAATTTTGTACATAATATTTTGTTTAAATTTTATATTAAAAAGGTTAATGCATAGGAGCAAGCAACTGAATTATTACTTATGTGTAAAGGAAAACCTAACTCTTTGAATTCTCCCTGAGAGTAATTTATGTTTAATTTCATACGCCTATTGTCCATGCCTTTGGTGTTTTCAGGAAAAAAAAAATCTTCTAAAATAAATTTAGCAAATAGTCCAAAGACTTTGTTCAGCAGTAGGCACAGGGACCATATGGTATAAAGATCCATCAATAGAATTAATACTTGGGAGTTGTAAAGAGGCAAAGCGGGTACATTTTCCAAGGCCACAGCTGGAGTCTTCGTTTAAAATGTGTGAGCTGGAAATATATAAACTGGAATTGGCTAAATATTTTTTGAAAGACAGAATAATAGCAGTGTGCACATGACAAGCTATTTAGAAAAAATGTTGAGTGCATGTGTATTGTGACAACTGGTCAACTTCTATGGCATTGACACCACTTCTGTTTCCCTCTTAGTCCCAGCAATGGTCCTCTGTGGGGAGATGTTATGTACAGTAGAAGTCTCTAATCCAAACAAAATGGTCTTCTGCCCCTCCTGGGCTACCTTTCTACCAGCTCCTTCGTAGAGTGTTGACTTTCTGGACTTTCTCCCTGTAGGGCCATCTCATACATGAGCTGCTGACCCCCCGGCTTCCTCACTGGAGACCTTTCCCCAGTCCAGTTCTTCCCTGGCAGGATCTTTAGTCATAGTCTGTCTCTACTGCATCTGCCTGGCGGTTGTCCTTTTCCAGGCCTGCCAGAGTAAAGGTCTGCTCAGCTGGACTCAAGCCTCAGGGTTGTTTTCCAAAATGACCCAGCACCAAATCTGATTCAGCACCACCACTACTCCCCTGCAAAGGGTTGGTTTGGCAGGAGCTGGGTGCACAGGTAGTTGTGTGACCCTTGCTCTGCTCCTGGCGTTGGCCATTGCTGCTTTGCAGCGTGCAGGGCTGTGATTCCTTGGCATACCTGCTCTACAGCACTGTAAACAGAGAGGTGGTAGTTGCTGGCAGGAATGGGTCCTGCTGCTGCTGCTCCAAGCCTGTGGGCTGGAGGAGGAGAGCCATCCAGAGCCCAAGAAGATGATGTGTACCTTACACTTATGGTTAGGGCCCATCTGGTTTGGGTCATGTTGCAGGATTCTTTCACACAGAACATTCTTCCTTTGCCACCCTCTCCCTTAAGTCATAGAGGACGTTACTAATCAGTGACAGGTGAGGCTGACCTTTCTCCCTTTGCAGGGCTAGCTAACCTGTGATGGTAACTGTGTATTTATATAATACAAATCTGTCTTTCAGTTTAAAAAAGAATTGGGTTTGAACAATAAAACATGCAAAATCCAAAAACTCAACAAACATTGAAACGGAAAAAAAAAATCTTGCCAAAACAAAATGCTTCTTGGTGCACACAGCTCTCTTTGGGCAATTGTTAGTTTAATGCACTACTGGAAGGTACATAGATCCTACAGTGATAGGAGCAGTACATGAAACCTGTATATAAGAAGGTAGATATTTAAATTTTCTCATGTGAATTTACATTATTTCCAGCTAGAAAGTAATGTGTGGCATGTTAAGTAAGATAGCAATTTTGCCAAATTTCTGTATTGAAAACCAGGTTTTGTGCTGAGTTGTGTAAAAATGTAAAGGGAGTCTTCACTTTGTTTCCCAAAATTATGTATTTTAGGATGCACAGACTTCTAGAACGTTAACTCTTATATCAAAAACCATCCAAACTTTGGGGAGCTGGGGAAGTTTGTCCAAAAGCAAGCTTGTAAGTATCTTATTATTATTCTTACTTTGATGTGTTAGTTTTATGGATCTTCTCATTTCACATAAGTTTATATGCCTGTATCTTGTTTTTTAGTCAAGTTTCAAGGAGACATTTATGTGTGAGTTTTTCAAAACATTTCAAGAAGAAAGGTTTACCGAAGCTGTTCAAAAGGTACCATTTTACTGATTCTATGGAGTTGGAAGATCTGTCTCTTTTTAATGCTTTTGAATGCAAGCCAGGGTTAATAACAAAATGCCTATGATTTTAGATTTTTCTTTTCAATACTCTGTTAGAAAACCAAATATTCGTATGTACAATCTGTTTTTAATAAATTATAAATGTGGAAAAACTGCCAGAACAAGTTTTTGGACCTATAATCCAGATCCCCTCTTGCCTGGAAGAGATAGAGCTATAGCTTGAACAGTCTAGATATTTAAATATTTAAAACAAGTACATTGTTAAATGTTAATATGTTTTTGTATTATATGGAACTTAAGCCTAAAGGTCTTAGCTACTTATGGCGATTCTTGGCTCTGCCACTGATTCACTGAGTGATATTGGACAAGTCACTTCATCTTTCTCTGAGCTTTGGTTTCCCATCTGTAAAACAGAAAAAATGTCATGTAGGTCTTTTGAGATCTGTTCATGAGACGCACTATATGAAAGATTGGTTTTCAGTTTAGTAAGTATCCACAGTAGGTCATCCATTACAAACTAAATGAAAACTAAAACTGTATAAGTGACAACTAACTTCTACCAGAAAACTAGGAAATTAAACAGCAAAACACTTTAGAAGAAAGATGAGATTGCTCTGGGAAGAGCTTGTGTCCTTCCACAATATTGACTTCAGCAAGAGTCATACTATTCAAGATTGTACCCTCATCAGAGTTCTCTCTCTAAACCAGTATCAGATTTTCACATCAGCCAGTTAATTTTCTGATGTGTATTTTTCCAAAACTGCCCACAGATAGGGACAAGCAGCATACATTGGAGGTTGGACAAACACTGGCATTTTACCACCAAACCATTTCAGCAGCCCACTATTCTGTTCATGGCTATGGCAGCAGAATGAAAAGATCTTCCAGTCTCTCCTCAAAGAATTTCATTTTGAATAACTTCCTATATCTGTATTTATGATTTGGCAGGTGGTTCACCAGACAAGCTGACTGCTTGTGGTACAACATCACAAGCAGCCTCTTGCAGGTCCCTCCCCAGGACATTTGTAAAGTAACATCCAGGTCATCAGTGCATACTTTGACCTGCCATTATGCTATCACCCAAATGGTACTATAGCCAGTATGTACATGAACTCCAAACCCTCCGCTTGTTTACTGCTTGGCAGTCACCAAGAGTGGAATGCACATATGCATATTACTCAGAGTTACTAACCTTTTGTAATTATTTTTCGAGATTTGTTGCACATGTTCATTCTACAACCCACTGTCCTCCTTCTCTATGCTGGTGCTCTCTGGAAAGAAGGAACAGAGACGGAGGAGTTTGGAGTTGGTTGAGCCCTTTATACCAGTGCAGCTATCACAAAGCAGCATGGGCACTCAAGCCCCCCTTTTGGGTACCACTGAGGGAAAAATTCCCACTAATACACAAAGAGTGGAATGGGCATATGCCACACATCTCGAAGAACAGCAGATATGAAAGATTAGTAAGTTTTTAACCCTAGGAGCATAAGGCCCATGTTCAAGCCCTTGTTGACAAAAGAATATTAGGGGCAGGAACCTCACTACCAGCTGCAGTCACCTCTGCTAATAGTGCTCCAAGATCCATGGTGCTGGCTATAGTGATATGCCAGATTTGTTTTGCTTTTCAGGGCTCCCCAGGAAGGTACAGAGCCCAGGCAAGACTTTCCTCTTGATTAAACAAACTTTTTGACCAAAAGACAGACAAATCACTTGTATTCACTGAGGGATTCCAGCTCTTCACTCCTTGGGCATTGTGTATACCCACCCTACAGAGAGAGTACCATACATAACAGTACAAGAAGAGCTCTTAACAGCAGTCTGTATAGCACCAGTGCTATTTATGCCCCATCATCCTATGTTAGGGACTACCCAACTTAACCTCTCCTGTCCCCAACTAAAAGTTAATTCTGATAGGGTGCTTAAGAACTAGAAACAAATATTGGTGTCACCTCCACCTGACTCCAAATCCGCTTTGATGGATATTTTCCCCACAGTTTAAGGACAATAATAATGGCCAAATGTGTGTTGGATATAACCTCATGGATATTCCCATAGAGTTCCTTTTCAGGGATTACTATGACGAGTACATCCTCCTTCACGAGGCAAAATCCCTCCTATAATCAGGATCAAAAGAGCATGTGCTCCTTCAGCATCAAGGGAGAGGCTTTTATTCTAAATAATTTTCTGGCACCCAAAAAGAGTGGAGGATTCAGACCCATGCTCAACCTATGATAATATTGTTTAGGCTTCATAGCAGCACAATTAAGCTTCTGCCATGACTCAGTTTATTTCCATATGGACAGATTCCAAGTCATTGGGCAACACACAGACATCCTGTTATGTACAGCCATCTGACTTAGATTTTACGTTTGTGTTGCTGTTTTGGGTCATGCAGCATCATGTATATATGTAACACTGTTCTCAAGACTCCACCTCTGCTGCCTTTGGCTGATTCAAACAGGGTAGATACCAAGCAAATGCGAGTAGTTGAGGTTTCCAGTTCTCTGGGGTATGTCAGCCCAGTTGTCAGTCATCGTGCTTTCCTTCTCATACCTCTCCACTCGAGATCAGCAAGATCAGATACCTCTTTCCAGAAACTCCACATATAACATTTGTTGAGGTACAGGAGAATGAGTCCCTGATCTTGGAATTAATGTGGTTAGGGCCAGTGCTGGTATCTCCAGAATAAATATGTGGACAAAGTTGGCACCAGGGTTTGTTGCAAGGACAAGTTCCAAGATTAGTACTACTGTGGCATGGCCTGTGGTTGCCAGTGAGAATTTTCCTGAGGGTTAGGTGGTTGTCTATAGGAGAGAACAGGCCTCTCACTTAGAGCCTCTCATAATGTAGCATCATGTCTAGTATAGGTTGTAGGTTTTTGATGATGCTCTGTGGGGCTTGAGCTGGGGGCTATAGGTAATAATGACAAGTGGTGTTCTGTTATTGACTTTGGGCCTATTTTGAAGTAGTTGGTTTCTGGGTATTCATCTGGCTTTGTCAATTTTTTTTTAAACTTCTTCTGGTGGGTAATTAAGTTTTACAAATGTTAGGTAGAGATATTTAAGTTCTTGGTGTCTGTCAGTACGATCAGAGTAGGTGTGATTGTATCTAAAGGCTTGACTATAAATGATGGATCATGTGGCGTGTGCTGGATGGAACCTGGAGGCACACAGGTGAATGTAGCAGTCAGTGGGTTTCTGGTGGAGGGTGATATTGATCTGGCCATCAGTATTTGTATTGTGGTGCAGGAAATTTATCTCTCGTGTGGAATGGTTAAGGCTGAGATTGATGGTAGGTTGCAGGTTGTTAAAATACCTGTGAAATTCTTCAAGTTTCTTTTCCATGGGTCCAAATGATAAAGAGGTCATCAATGTAGCATAAGTAAAAGAGGTCTAATAGGGTATGAATGCTGAGGCATTGTTGTCCTAAGTCAGCCATAAAAATGTTAGCATACTGTGGGGCCATGCAGGTGCCCATAGCAGTGCTGCTAATCTGGAGGTATATAGTGTCCCCAAATTGGAAATAATTGAGGTGAAAACAAAATTACATAGGTCAGCCACCAGACTTGCCATGGTAACATCAGAGATGGTGTTCCTGATTGCTTGTAGTCCATCTTCATGTGGAATATTGGTGTAGAGAGCTTCTGTATCCATGGTGGCAAGGATGGTGTTGTCAGGAAGGTTTCTGATGTTTTGTAACTTCCTCAGGATGTTAATGGTATCTCAGAGGTAGCTAGGAGTGCTTGTGGCGTAAGGTTTGAGGAGAGAGTCTACATATAGCTGGATAATCCGGTAGTAAGGATGCCAGCACCCGAAATGATAGGGTATCTGGGGTTTCCAGGTTTGTGGATTTTTGGAAGCAAATAGAATAATCCAGGTCGGGGCTCCAAAGAAGTGTCTGTGTGAATTTGGTCCCAAGTGGAGGCAGGGAGTTCCTTAAGAAGATGGTGTAGTTTGTTTTGGAATTCTAAAGTGGAATTAGAGGAAAGAGGTCTGTTAGTGTGCACCTAATTTATCTAATAGCATACGTGGGGGAGACTTGGACCAAGGTCATCTCATATAACACACACAGTTCTTCTGAGCTGTTCTAATTAATTCCTCTTTCAGCTGCACCTAAAACAGTGAATGACAGTGGGCTGTACGCAGATAGTTCCTCGAGACTATTGCTAGCTCCAGAATCAGTGTTAAGACTGTGTGGGCAATCTCCATGTCCTACTTTTAGATATTCTAGCTTTGTTGAGCTTAACGCTCGAGAAATGTCCGAGCTAGCAGTTCCCAGCTTTAACTCTTGTATTAGCAAAGATTTTTGTCATTTAACTTTTATATATTTGTATATTGCATATACACATATAGCCCAAGATGTTAAAAATGAGCCTAAAAGTAGGTCCCTAACCTAATAAATGTCCTAACTTTAAAAATTAGTGAGCAATCAGTAGCTCATATAGGCTTTTGAAATTTTGTGTGCAGTTGAAAATTCTGATTGTAATCTTCATAAATGGTTTTTATGTCACTGTTCTTTTAAAACTTAACTCCATACGGTTAACCCTTAGGTATTGTCTTGTTTATCAAATTATTTGTGTACTGCAATAAATGTTTTTTGTATGAGAAACATTGTGGATTTGGGCAATTTTTATTCTTTCCAAACATAACACTTCTCCTTGTTCTCTTTAGTTTTTAGATGAAGTATCGTCAACTGAAAGTAAAGAGCCCAGTGGTATGAGTGAACCAGTACATCTAAAAGAAGGGTAATTGAAGTATAAAGTTCTGTCCGTTATACAAGCCGTTTTATAAAGAAAGCATTGTCGATGCAAGGGCAGTTTTGCATATCCATTTTGTAATATGTAGACGCAGCAAATCTATCAATGTTACCCCTGTTTAATTTCAATAAATTACTTTATAAAACATTCAATAATTGGAAAAAATTTATTGATGTGTCTTAATTATGCTATTTATGACATTTTTGAAAATATGTCCTTAGATTAGTAACATTTGGCTTATAGAATTAACTTTCAGCCTAGATTTTTTTATAGCTCACCTCACTTGTTTTAGAAATCTTAGTATTTAATTTTTTCAACATCTCTCTGCATTTCTGATGGAATGTAATCCATGCCCTCTGTGGCAGATTTAATAAATGTTAACATATTTCAGAATTCCATAACCTGCTGTTAAAATGACTTCATATGTTCTGCCTGTTGAGCTCTGACAGATGAAAAGAGCAGAAAAATAATTCCCATAATTAGGGTGTATGAAACATATGAAAATTTTTCATTCTTAATGAATCGGAATATTTGAAAAACTTGTGTGGCAGAGATGGATAATGGTAAAGTAAAAATGTTTTTTTTTTCCCCTCTGCCCATAAACTCCCTTGAGTTCATCTATTTAGAAACTATTCCTGAGTGTGCATTCCAAAAAAAAAACAAAAAAATTAGTTTATATCTGGGAAGCAAATTTTTAACAATGGAATCAGCCTCTACAGAACAATAACTTCTGGCACACACTTCTTCCCAGATCTGAGAGGTAAATTGCCAAATTTATTTAATGTGGCATATGTTGTTCTTTTTGCCTGCCAAAACGTGAAGGGCACTTCTTGTTCCCAAAACATACTGAATAGAAATGAGAAAGACAGTAGACAAGCTGCAGTAGACAAATCAACAAACATCCTGATTCACAATCCTTTTCAATGCTAGGGAATGTATCCATTGCTGAAAATATGTGCAACTGAAGCAATATTGAATGCGATTTTGTTCTGCTGTGCACTTGCTGTTAAACCATATTGAATATCGGTTCAATTGCACCTGTCTCCTAAGCTCGACAAAGCTATATAGTCTGATAAAGGAGGAGGAAAGGAGAGCATTTCGTATTTGATTGAACATCATCATTTTGGTAAAATGCAGATCTCCAGAGGTATGCGTGAAGGCCCAGTCCTGAGTTGGATTTTGATTGTCTAGCACTCCTAGCTATTAAGGAACCTCTTGACTAAGTTGCTGTAAGAGAGGAAGTCATAAGATCTATTTTGTGAACCTAGATTTTTTTCATGTTTTCATAGGTCCCTCACCAAAGGCTTTTATGTCAATTAAGTTGTCATGGGGTAAGAGGGAAGATCCTTTCATGGATTGAGAACTGGTTAAAAGACAAGAAGGGGAGTAGGAATAAATGGCAAATTTTCAGAATGGAGAGGGGTAACTAGTGGTGTGTTCCCCAAGGGTCAGTCCTAGGACCAATCCCTTTGAACTTTGATAAATGATCTGGTGAAAGGTGTAAATTGTAAGGTGTCATATTTTGTAGACGACACGAAACTGTAAAAGATAGACCAAAGCGGACTGTGAAGAACTTCAAAAGGATCTCACAAAACTGAGTGATTGGGCAACAAAATAGCAAATGAAATTTAATGTGGAATAAATGTAAAGTAATGCACATTGGGGAAAAAATAACCCCCACTATACAAACAGTATGATGGGGGCTAATTTAGCTACAACTCATCAGGAAAGAGATCTTAGAGTCATTGTGGATAGTGCTATGAAAACATCCATGCAGTGTGCAGCAGCAGTCAAAAAAGCAAACAGAAATTTAGGAATAATTAAAAAAGGGGTAGAGAATAAGATGGAGAATAGTTTATTGCCCTTACATAAAACCATGGTATGCCTGTGTCTTGAATACTGCATACAGATGGGGTCTCCTCCTCTCAAAAAAGATATAGTCGCATTAGAAGAGCTTAAAAAAAGGGCAACTAAAATAATCAGAGGTTTGGAACAGGTCCCATATGAAGAGAAATTAAAGAGATATAGAAAAGAGGAGACTAAGGGGGATATGACAGAGGTATAATTGAGTGGTGTGGAAAAAATGAACAAGGAAAAATTACTTTCTTGTTCCATAATGTCAGAGCTAGAGGACATCAAATGAAATTAATGGGCAGCAGGTTTAAAACAAATAAAAGGATGTTCTTCACACAGCACACAGTCAACCTGTGGAACTCTTTACTAGAGGAGGCTGTGAAGGCTAGGACTATAACAAGATTTTAAAAAGAGAGAGATAAATTCATGGAGGTTAGGTCAATTAATGGCTATTAGCCAGGATGAGTAAGGAATGGTGTCCCTTGCCTCTGTTGGTCGGAAGCTGGAGAATGGATGTCAGGAGAGAGATCAGATCCCTTGATTGCTGCCTGTTTGGTCCACTCCCTCTGGGCCACCTGGCATTAGCCACTGTCGGCAGACAGGATACTGGGCTGGATGGACTTTTCATCTGACCCAGGATGGCCATTCTTATGTTCTTTAGTAGGTGAGCATTTATGTATTAATAATGTGTTTTCTCTTTTCAGTGAAATGTATAAAAGAGCTCAGGGAAGAACTCGGATTGGTAAAAAGAATTTCAAGAAACGATGGTTCTGCCTAACGAGTAGAGAGCTTACTTACCACAAGCAACCAGGTAAACCTTAAGCTATTTTTTGGTAATGTTGATTTTTCTTGAACATTGCTTATGTAATTGTTTTAAGAAATGGTAAATGTGTGTCACATTCATTGTGATTTTTTAACATCATGATCGTGTTCTTAATTACTGTAATGATAACAAACCCGAACAATTGTCAATATCTGGCTCTTTCTGAAAGATTCTTAGCCATGTTTCTCAGTTGCATCCAGTTCTTAATCCTGTTTTGTGGAGGGAGGGAGGGATTGTTTGTTAGCCACAAATCTGCTTTTTCCCCATCTTGTATATACTGTTGTTCTACCTTGCATGCAAAACACTTCCCAGCTGAGCTGCAGAAATCCTGGAGGATTTATTCCATAATTCTACCCTTTTGGATTTTGCAGAACCAGCAGAACTATCAGGGAACATTGGTGTGTTCTTATAGTTTCCAGTGCAGTTTTAGGTAGCGTAAAACATGTGCTGGGGACTAAAAGTTTCCTGGAATATACTGTGTTAATCACAAAGTTAGCTTTTAAGACTGCTTTATAGACTATTATGTGTTTAGAGAATCACAAGTAAGAAAGGTCTCTAGAGCAATCCATTTCTTCATCTCATAGGACTGTCCTTCAGCATTTTCACTATTTAAGCAAGTTATCTGTTCAGCAAAATCCAGACTTTGAGAATCTTCTGTTCATGAGCTGCAGAACTGAATTTTGATTTGGGAATCAAGCCAGCCTGGTTTTGTTATTGACAACAAAATGTTGATTTCTGCCATTATACTTTCTGCCTAGCTATCAAAGAGAATTCAGTTACTTGTGTAATACTGTGAAGGCAGTATCTATAGGTGACAGAACTATGACATATATACGTTTTTCAAGGGCACTTAGAAACACACTGACAGACGTGACTATAGTTGTCAGTTACCAAGACAGTTTTTATCTTCTAAATTGTTACTTGTACCCATTACATTAGAGGTAGGGAACCATTTTTGGGTCGGGGACACTGACCCTTACACACATCAGGTGGGGCTCACACAAGTATGGTCCTCAACTGAAAAGCAGACAAAACATAGACATTCTCCTCATTTCCCATGCACACCAGCAGTAGAGCTGCTCTACCCCCACATGCCCCCAGCAGAGCTAATGGGCCAGATCCAGCGCTGACTTGCTAATTCAGCCCACAAAACCCGGAGCTCCCCATTACCCATCCCACTATGGCTGGATGCTGGAGTGGGGAACCCCAAGCTTCAGGGTCTGGATCCAAGTAAGCCTCACTCTGTATCTGAACTGCAGGGCAAGAGTTCCCCATCCCATTGCATCCATTTAGTGGTGCCTGGCTGAAGTTGCAAGCAACATGAAATAGGATTTCATACTTAGCTGGGAGCTACATTCCATGTTTGTGTCTCTGTTTATGTGTTACTCCAGGCCTGCCAGTGTGGGGGCAAGAGGGAACAAAGGGTGCAACTGCCCCAGGGCTTGGCAATTCAAAAGGTCCCAGGACTCCCAGCCACTGCTACGATGGCAGTGGCAGCAACTGAAACCCCAGGCCCTTTAAATCACTACCAGAGACCCGGGTGGAGCTAAGGCTGGCTGGGAGTGGGGTGTGGCACAGTCTGGGTAGTGCTGTACCCATCGCCCCACCCCTTCAGGGAGTGTGGAGTTGTTCTCCTCTAGCCCAGGGGCCCAGCTATTCATTCACAGGATGCAAGGATAAGGATTTCATTCATATTATCCTGATTGACACTTTGCCCTTTAAGTGAAAGAATTGCTATGCCTACACAACAGCGTTTTTTTTTTTAATCATCCATTCTGAAGTAGCTTATTTCAAAATCTAACAGCTACACACAAGAATACATTTTGAAATAGCATCTTATCTATTTCAAAATACCATGTCTGGACACAGGGCCAGTTTCGAAACAGCCATTGGAAGCCATTATGGCTTATTTCGAAATGCAGTGAAACCCCGCTTATCTAACATAATTGGGACTGACTGATGGTCAGATACCCAAAAATATTAGATAAGCTGGGGTGGGGTGGGAGCTCTTGGAGTGGGAGACCAGAGAGGGCAGCTGCCTGGTCCCCTTCTGAAATGATGGTGGCTGGCTCCCTGGGGCAGGCTGCGGGATGCTGGCTGCTGCAGAGTGGCTCCCCAGTGCTGGCTCCCTGATCAGACTCAGTGGGTCCCCAGCACTGACCCTGGGGAGGATAGCTGTGGTGGCCAGGGCATGGAGGCCCAGCCATCCCAGCCTGGCAGCACCAGCTGACCTCGAGGTGCAGAGTCCCTGCAGCTGGGAATGGGGCCCCAGGGTGCAGAGTTGTTGCTGGCCTTGAGGTGCGGAGCCCCCACAGTTGGAGCACGGAGCTGGCCTCAGATGGGGAGAGGGTGGGCTGCTGGGTACCCCTAGCCAGCTCCCTGGGCAGGCAGCCGTCAGCAGATCCAGGGCACAGAGCCCTAGTGGGCTGGGTGGACTGCTAGCTGTCCTGGGCCATCTCCCCTGGCCACTCCCTGGACAGGCAGGCAGCTGTCCCAGCCCAGGTGGGGAGATGTTGCTATTCCTTGTGGGGCTGCTGGCTACCCAGGGCATATTGCTGGCTGCACAGTGCTGGGGGAGATTATCCAACCCCCCTGGTTAAAACAGCATTGGATAACCGGGGGTCAGATAATCAGGGTTTGCCTGTAGCTTTATTCCGTGTCTTAAGAGCACGTATTCTGAAATAGGCCTTATTTCTCCTGTAATGAGGTTTATGAAATTTGAAATAATGCACCCTCTATTTCAAATTTATTTCAAAATAATGTGTGCATAGTGTAGATGCTCGCAAAGTTATTTCAGAATAACAGCTGTTAGTTTGAAATAACTGTTGTGTAGACGTAGCCTTAGTGTCCTGGAGAATTTGTAGCTTTTTCATCTTGAATCTTCCTTCACTTATAGTTGTCTTATAGTACGTGTAGGCATGCTCATTTAATCAACACATTTAATAGTGTTGAATTTCCAAAGGACCTGATATCAAAAAAGTCTTAGTTTCCTACAGAAGGAGGCTTTCTCACTGCTATTCTGCTATTGTATAATGGCATGTGATGAGATTTGGTCTCTGTGGATTACAGTTCAACTTCTCGCTTCAGTAAAAGAACAGTGAACATGCTTCTTCATCCTGCTTCCTATGTACTGTTTACTAATTTATGCAGCTCTAGAAAGATATGAAAAACAAATGTGTTTTGCCTTTCATAATGTCTGTTTTGGGCCTTGTTTCTGAGCCCTTCATTATCATATCACTAGTGTTGAATCTTTTGATTAATTTTCTCTTTGTCAACAATGGGGATACATAGCTGTGAAATTTCAACTTGTAGTATCAATGATCCAGGAAAATGATTGGTAGTCTGTTGATTCACATTGTCATTCATTCACAAATTTATACAGACAAAGAACCAATTTACACCATTCCAATCAAAAACATCCTCACTGTGGAGAAGCTTGAGGAGAGCGCCTTCAATAAGAAAAATGTGAGTCAGATGTAGCTTTTGAAATAATAAAAAAAAAAAAAAATAAATTCCTGACCAGTTCTTGAAGACACTGAGATGTCCTGATCGGAAAGTTCAGTTTATGTTGTCACACTGTTAGTAAATATTTTAACAAAAATTCTTTGTTGGTTTAGGGGAAAAAACTGTATGCAGCATGGGCTAGTGGTTAGAACCTGGGACCAGCTCTCTCTCACTCTGCAACTTGAGGAAAACTACTTAATTGTTGTGCCTCAGTTGACCTATTTGTAAAATTAAGATACTGGCTCATCTTTATACTTACATGGAACTCTTAAGCCAAAACATGACTGGTATTAATCATACTGGATGTTTTATCGTTGTTAAAAGATGATACTGTCAAACCTTATGACTACTATTGATAACTTTATGGAATAATCCTGTCACTTTAGATTTAAATTCCTTTTTTTTTTTTTTTTTTGCCCTGACCTCTCCCGCAAACTAACATTCTTTTGTCATTATTTGAGTCCTTTTAGATCATGAAACCATAGCTGTTCTGGGGGCAGGGGTGAGAAGTAAGGGGCTCTGGAGGGTTCTGGTGTTTTTGTTTTGATATGGATGCTGGCTCTGTGGTGATGCTGAAGGAAATGCTTTGAGTTGCTCAGTATGTCTGCTCTATCACTGAATAGAATTTTTGCTGAATAAAACACTTTCATCCACAGATGTTTCAAGTGATTTATGGAGAGAAGCCACTCTATATTCAGGCAAATAACTGTGTGGAAGCTAGTGAATGGATAGAAGCTCTCTGTAGAGTGAGCAGGTGTAACCAGAGGAGACTGAGTGTTTATCATCCATCTGCTTTTCTGAATGGGAACTGGCTTTGCTGCAAGGCCACAAGTGAAAGCACAAAGGGCTGCACTCCATGTACTGCGTAAGTTGTTTCTGAAATAAAACATATTCTACAATAACCTCCTAACAGCTTAAGCTTCTAGTTTCAGATTTTCTTTCTTGAGTTAGCTTGATGCTTCTCTCCTAGTTAATAAAACACCATAGCAATGATGCTGTATCAGTATACAATATTTTATTTTGCTAAGCATGTTATTTCATCTAATATCATTCCAAAATCCATAAAAGGCAGTGTAGCTTGTAAATGAGAAATATCACAAGTGATTGATTTTGCTCTATAGAATGATACGTATTGTAGCTGAAGATCCTTCTAGTCAGAACATTGATTGATTGTTGGATTACCTTGCCCACCAGTCTAATAGAAGCAGTATTTTTTAGAACCAAATGGCTTCTTCAGTCTTCACATTCCCCATACATATGAAAACAAAAAGCAGTCAAGTAGCACTTTAAAGACTACCTAGTAAATTATTTTGCTAGTCTTCAAAGTGCTACTTTACTGCTTTTTGTTTTGATAGTATATAGACTAGCACGGCTCCGTCTCTGTTCCCATAAATATGAGAATATATCTCAGTTCCGCTCCTGCTGCTAGAGAAAATGGCTTCTTTCAGTGGACCCTTCGAATTTTTGATGGCTGCTGTCTCTTCCCTCCCCATGCTGAAGTGCTGTTCAGTAATTGGCAATCATTAGTCATCTGATGAATCTGCTTTGCGCACCTCTCGCAGCACAAAGAATCCTTCAAGCTGGTTTAACCAGTTATGCGGAAATTTCCCTGTCCACCCAGAATGAGAAGAAGGCATATTGAGAAAGAGATATAGCCAGTATTGCTTATCACTGGCTAACCCTGGGTCGTGCAACTGCTCATTTTGGGTTATTAGCAGCTGTTGAAAATTGGAGCAGATCTGAGGCCTCTCTAGTTTGATCAAATGCAGGATCCAAGTTAGGGTGCACAGAGATGACAAAGATCCAGAGAACTGTTTGCTTACTTGTAGCTGATGATTCAACCACATTTGTGTTACTTTGCTGTGCTTTCCACTTTTCCTTTACCTTGTCACTTTTCACTTTACCTTTTCACCCAGTATTCTACCAGCTGTACTATAGTGATTTTCTTTAAAACTACTGTACCTGAAGAAGAAGACATGCAATGGAATCTTACAATCTGTCTGCCGTTTTGACAAAATTATTAGTCTGCTACTTAATTTTGTTAGGCTTCTGCTTTATTTTTTTTAAAGTATGATTTTGCATTGTAAGGGAAATTTCTTTAATAGATTGTATGCCACCCTTAGTGTCTAATCCAATCAACCTTATTAAATCATCTAGTTCTCTCCTGACTTCTGGAAGATAAAACCATATAGGATATTTTAAAATAGTTTTTCAGTTAATCACAATTGATTCACAACATAGGATTTCCAGCAGCTCAAATAAAGATCACTTTTTAAGATTGTTCACTTTCATTTCTTTATTCCAAAAAATATTCTATTATACTACAGGTTAAACCTCTCTAACCTGGCACCCTGAGTACCTGACCAGTGCCAGACAAGAGAATTTGCTAGACGAGGAGAGATCAATATTGTCTAGCAGCATTACCAACACTTCCACTGCTTACTGAGCTCTTAGCAGACATTTAGGGGTAAATTACAGCTAAATAATAGGTCAGAACACTGAGAGCCAGGATTCGTGACTGAAAACAAACTTTATGGGACCACGTGAAATTTGGACGCATCCATGATAAATGATCCTCTGGATAACTAAAATAGTTCCGGATAAGGATGTTGCTGGATGAGAGTTCCGTATTAGAGAGGTGCAACCTGTACTTTAAATAATGCATCTCCCTCTTAGTGTCTGTGCCCTGCAAATATAGCAGGGACTATTAAAGCTGGGCATTCTTTCCCCATTGTACTTAAACTTATTGCAGCATTTGAGTTATTTTCCACTGGGAGGGCTGTATGACAAATTCTGCTATACAAGTCCATATGTAGTAACAATATACTGTCTTCTACTTTTAATTTGTGTGAACTCATATTTTTTGCATCCATATAAAATTTATTAACCTGTTAAATCTTGAAACATGGTTTGAACATGTGGCGTTCTATCTATGTGAATGACTGGCATTATGAATAGATTAATATTGAAATTCATTCAGCTCTTGTTTGAGTCAGGCTCTCAAGGAGAATGGCTTGCAATATTTACTATCTATATCTTCGCCTAACTGTTTTTATTTTGGTTGTAGAGGTGTTCCTGCTGATGTTCAAATTGAGATTGATGGGGATAGAGAAACTGAAAGAACTTACTCACTTTTTGCTATCAACATGCCTAAACTGCAAAAGATGCAAGGTATCTGAATACTAATTCAATGAAGTTACACTTATACTGGCAGGGACTACAAGACAAGTACTATCAATAAGACGGATAGTGCCATGTTAATGTTTTGTATTTTCATTTTAATTTTATATAAAATCATACACACTTTTTACTTAAAATTTATTATTGCTGTATGATCAAATCATTCCTGTTCAGCAGTTTGAGTGTGGTCTCTTCTGAACATGCACATATAACTCCTGTTAATGTGCTAAGTGGAGTTCTATGCAAATTAAGAAGAGGTTACATAAAACAATTTCTGTGCAGTGAGAAGAGAGAATACCACACTCCCTTACACCTAGAACCCCTTGGTCCTTTGCTACTGCTCTATATTAATGCTGAGCAAAAGAATCTTTGGTGGGATCACTAGAAATGCATCAGTTTTATGGCAGCATTCCTGGTAGTCATCCTGTTGATGGGAGTCCAATATGTAAAATAAAACCCATTTGAGAATTAGGTGCATTAACAGGTAACTTGTAAGCCTCACTAAATGGATGAGGCTCACATATTATGGTTAACTGCTGGGGCTGCTCCGTGGATCCTGCCGTGGGCAAGGGCACTCCAATGTTGGGCAAAGCAGCCCTCATCCGCAGTGGGCCTGGCCCAGGAGGGCTGTAGGTAATTGCATTCCAGCCTGGCCAAAGCAGCCGCCATGCACGGCAGGAGGGAAGCCTCTCCAGCCCATCTGGCCTAGAGCACCCCTCCCCCTCCCTGTTTGATCTGTTACCTGGTTAAACTTAACATTTAACCAGTTAACTAATTAAGTGGGATTTTACATCCTTATTGAGAATGAACTTACAAAACTAAACCAGGTTGCCCACAATATCCAGTTAATACCATTTTACTTCTTTGCTTAGTCTATTTTATAAGTTAAAAAGTAACTCCATATCTGAAAACTTTGGAATCCATGCTTGTAAAAGAGATGAGTTAGCACTGTTTAAGTAGAAAACAATATAACTTTTTATGTGTGGTGGTATTTGTAGAGGCGTGTGGAAGTATTGCAGTCTACCAAGGTCCACAGAAAGAACCAGATGACTATTCTAATTTCACTATTGAGGACTCAGTAGCAACTTTCCAAACTCTTCAACAAATAATAGCCATAGTAGAAAAGCTGAATGAGCCTCATGAAAAATATCGGAAGAAAAGATCATTGAGTGCTAAATATGGCAGTGAGTAAGTATCCTCCATAATTCCAGCCTTCTAGTATGTACGTTAGAAAAAAAAGGTGTGTTTCTAAAGGGGTAGGAACAGCTGAACACCTTCTGATGATAGCTGTTGAGTTCAAACTCAAGACAGGGATTCTTTCCTTCAGTGTTTGCATGGTGTGCACCACAATGGAGCTCCAATCCCAACTGGATATTTGGGGGTTATCTTAAATGTTTTTCTACTGTTGATGCATAAATCAGGTATTTAGACTAAATGACTCATCACTAGATTATTATGGCACCTCTTTGGACATAATAACATTCCCCAGAAGTACTGCTCCTGAAGTAGGATTCTTAGGGAGCCAAATCAGCCAACATTTCCCCTACTAAAAGTAATACAACGATTGGTGTCAACCCCTGTCACCTTGATGTACCATTTCCCATGGTAAAAGGTAGTTTACATCAGTAGTCAAGCTAGTCTAGAACTTGAGAATTAACTGTCTCTGATGAATACTCATACTTTGTTCAAGGGATTTTTTCTTCTTTGTATAAAGAAGACACAAATTATAAAAGAGTGAGACCTCCTAACACTGGTTTTCTGTTTGACATGCTTCCATGTGATACATAGCACATCAAGACTTCAGCAAACAATGAGACTACTTGGCAAGCTCTAGAAATTATGTAGAAAATACATCTTTATGTTTTAAAATAAACTGAAGTTATATTATTAGAAAGCAGCTATTTTTCCGTTAAAATACTCACATGCAGTTTTATTTTCCAGAGAAAATCCAATTGTTGGAAAAGTTTCCTAACAAAAGTAAACTGTGGCTTCTGTGGATTTTTGAAGAAACTGGAAGTGTGCGTTTTTTGGTGGTTTTTTTTACTTTTTTTTATTCATGAACACTTGTCCAAAGTATTTAAGAAATACTACCTTGTTTTCACAATCTATTTAATATTTAATAGAGAAAAGTATCTGTTTGGGAAACTAATTATAAGGTTTATTCCTATTTTGATGAAGAACTTGAAGCTCCATGTTTTTGAAGTATCAGATGTGAGTAAATCTAAATATTTTGCAATTGCTTTTTTTTCCTTGGAACTTCCTAAAGGAGTAAGCGTTCTCAAGGAGGAAAATCAACACCAGTTGTTGATTGGATTACATCTGTCAATATAGTGGACTCACCTTTAATCCACCATTAGTGCCTGCTGTGCTGACGGTCTTGCAGTGGAAATCCCAATGTTTGGTGACGCACAAGGATCTGAACTTTCACATTCAGTGCATGACTTCTTTCCCTTCCTTTGTCAAACTATACATTCTGTCAGGACTCCAAGGTAACTAGAACTGAAGTCTTGTAAAATCCTGCAGTGTGTTCTGTGGACTGAAGACACCTATGTTGGTTATATTTTTATTTTAAAAAATTACTTAAGAAGGAGAAATCAGGGAATCTCTTGCTAGATTGTACCTCTTGTTTACATTTGGGGTGAGCAATGGATGGAGTGACGTAAGACCACAGTGTGTTGTTGTTCTGTAAAAAGTCAGGTACTAATTTTCCTTGATTAAAAACAATGCAAATTAGAAACACTTCTTCCTACAAGGGAGAAGAACGCAGATGTGACAACACTGTGGCTGGACACTGTTCACGTCACATCTTCCCATCTAGCATTTTTTGAAAACAACAAATTGGCACATTTAGGACCAGCTCACCTCTCATTACAGCTAAATTAAATAATTTCTCTAGAATAATCACTCCAAGCACTTTAGATATCTGGACTGCCCCAGATTATATTTTTAGATACTTTGTAGTATCTAATCTTTATGATCAGTTGAATGATCAGTGCTATTATATGTTAAAATAATGCTTTATGGCCATTTTTAATTTCTAGTTATGGGTGGGGGGTTGTCAGATGAAACAAATGTGAACTGGCATTTGTGACTTTAGAAGGTTTGATTCTTGCTCTCTTCATCTGAGAATTTAAATGTATGTTGACAATATGTCTGTATATAGTCAATAGAAGCCAGGTAACACTTTGGAGAAGAGAAGGCTAAACTTTCTTCACCAGTATTATATAGTTTGTTGTACTTGGTAAAGTAAAATAAAACACGCTGTGTACAGGTAATACTTCATTTCTGGAGCATTTGCTGTTTTTATAATCATTATTTGTCCCAGGCATAGCTGAGAATGTAATTCGTTAGTATGAATGTAGATCCACAGTGTTTACAAAACTATAAGCTGTTTTAAATATTATTGGAGGGTGCCTTCTTCTGCTAAAATCCATACCAGTTGGTACCACAGGATTGCAATCACTGTTGAAACTAATGTGACTTTTCTATTAGAACAATCACTTTTTAATATTAAAGCAGCTGATTGAAAGCACTTGGGATTTGATACCAATATTTTCAACATCACAATCATTTACTGCTACTGGTCTTTTTACCTACAAATTTAGTCCTGTTTTTGTGTTACTTACTATTGTGGTATTCTTAAAGGAATTTTAGTTGCCTTCAATGTGGGTTAGCAAAAAATTAAATTCATTATTGGCTCCCAAAAATGTATTCTGTCAAGGTCAAGTTGACCTACTTGATTTGCCAAAGAAACAAGTTCTGCTAGATTTGAACAGCACTAATATGTGTCAGAATTAAATTTTGCTATTTATTGTGACCCGTCTTATTACAAAATGTGTTAACATCTATTTCTTGAAGCCTGTTTCTGTCATTTAACAGCAAAGTTAAATGTATTACAAGTTTAAATCTTATATTATTGTAAGAAAAAAAATTGAAAATACATGCACTTTTTATTTGCTTTGATGGTACTAGACTATATAAAAAAGGACAGCTAGGCCTTTAAGATCAGAGGCCTTTACAGTGTAATTTGTCATTTTAGGATATGTTTAAAAATGCAGTAGGTACTCTAGAATTAAATTAGGTGCAACTAAGATGATTAATAATAAAGTTGCTTTCACTTCGATTAGCCTAGACTAGACATGAAAACATTGCTCAGTAGTTAGTTTTATTTGGACTGTAAATTCTTTTTAATGTAGTTTTAATTTGTGTATGATGTATTGTTGAAAGTGTATTTTTATTTAAATTTATTTTCTTATAAAATATTAAAAACTTTTGTAACATTGCTTCAGAACAACTCACAAATAAATGATGACAAATGGATTCAGGCTATGTATTTGCTCTGAGACCTGATCTTAAAAATTGTTGGTGGGTTGATTGCATAGTGAAGTAGATGGTACGAAAGAGTTCCTTCTTCTTACAGAAACAGTATGAAATGAACTTCAGTAATCCTATATGGTTATCTCATAAATTGTTCATTTCTGATTTAGGATTGCTCAGTGCAGAGAAAAACACTGCGTGCAGGCAGGGTGACCCTGGGTACTCAGGCCCTCGGCCAGCTGGGCGAAGGCAGCTATTCTCCACCATTTGCTTCCCATCACCTGGAGCACCTCCTCCTGCCAGAGTCCCAGCAGATCCGGGATCTTGTGCTTGGTCCAGGGGCATGCTCCCCCCCCTCCCGCCCCCAAGCTGGACCCTTGGGAGCCCTAGGTGCACTCAGAGGGAGGGCCCTGGGGCTCCTCGCATGACTGGCTGGTGGCAGTCGCAAGCAGGGGGCTGCTGAGGGTCACAATGAGGTGTGCAGGGGCAGCACATGTAGTAGCTGCTGCCTGCAGACTCAGCTTTCTGCAATGGGGTTTCCTGGTCCATGCAGCTTTAAGAGCCGCTGCACACACAGACCATAGAGCCCCACAGGGGCTGGGAAGCACATCTCTGCCTAACAGCTGATCGCTGCCATGGCAGACCCCACTCTTTTGCAAAAGTGGGACACAGAGTGTCTACACACATCTTTCAAAAAAAAGACGTCAGAAGAGCGGCCTCTTCCTATTTTCTGTTTGGAAGAGCAGTTTCGATTCCTGCGGCACCTAACGTCAATTTGATCTTTGAAAGAGCACATGGTGTGTGTAGATGTGCCACACACTAGTTTCGAAAGAACAGGCTAGCCGCAGCTGAGTAGTCCTCATGCTAAAACATCACAGATTGATCTTACATAGAGTTGTGCTGATAAACACTGCCTGGATTTTTAGATAGGATTGTTTTTTATGAGTTTTTGGAACTATTTTCCTTGACAGATTTGATTAATATTACACTATGCGTAAATGTTCCAGTATTGTTTGCTCAGTTAATACACCAGTGTATAAAAACTGTAGCACTCCCCAGGATGTGCACCAGTTGGCCAAGATGCACACCCTTACATAATTGTTCTTTGATTATCCTAAAACTAACATTTCAGTAACAGCTTTGTTTCAAACAAAAATAAGCTTGAATGTTGTGTTCCTGGGTAAGAAAGCTAAGGAAGAAGGAACACAAAGCATGCCAGGTAAGAAGAGAAAATGAAAACAAAAGCCAATTCAGTTCCTGACACTGTCATTCTTGAAACGTTTCTGAAAGGCATTGTGTCTTTTTCCAAGGCGCTGTGAGTGTCATGATAAAACAGAGCTTAAGGAAATGCATACAAAAATGAAACAATTTATACAAAGATAATGATTTAAGGCAGGGCTTTTTTTCCAGCGGAATGAGTTCCGCCACCTTTTTTCCCAGCACCATTTTAAAAAGACAGCTGGGCATCTCTGAGCCGCACATAGCTCTTTAAGAAGCCACTTGCAGCTCCTGCTGCTGCTGCCGCTCTGCCTCCGGCTCCCTGCCTGCTGATGAAAGATCAGGACTTGATATAATTGGTTTAACAGCCAGCAGGAGGGATCCAGCTATTAAACCAATTAAATTTCAGTCCTGCCCCTGCTGCGCTGTACGTGAGGGGAGCCGGAGGGCTGAGGAGAGCCACGCGGCTTCGCAGAAGTGAACATGGTGGCCAGCGAAGGAGCAGGAGTACCTGGAGCTCCTTTTAAAATGTAAGTGAATCCTGGGTTTGCAAGGGAGGCACTTGTGAGGGTGAAAGCCTGGCAGTGGGTTGGGGCCATGAGGGGGGATGTTAAGTCCTGGTGGCAGGCTAGGGATGGAGGGTTAGGACTGCAGGAGGCCAGGGGGCTGCTGGCTGCAGTAGCAGCTGGGGAGCGACACACAGGGACAACAGGAAGGGAGCAGCGGCCCCGCAAGAACGCAGCTGCCTGTGGAGCATCTGTGTGTAGCGGGGAGGTGGCTGTGTCCCCTTCACATCCTGTAGCGCCCTTACTCCCCACAGCCCCTGGCACCAGCACTGCCTGTCTCCAGCCCCCTGCCTGGTGCCCTTCACCCTGTTCGCCTGGTGCCCTGAGCACAGTTCTCCCTGTTCACAGCCCACCCTGTCCCCCACCTGCTCCATGCCCGACCCACTTCCCTACCTCTGCCCCATTTGGTGCCCACAGCCCACCCTGCCCTACCTGGTTCCCTTCTGCCCTGTGCCCACAGCCTGCCCTGCCCCACGCCAGCTCCTTGCCTGTCTCTCCTGTGGCTGGTGCCCCCATCCTCTGGCCACCACTCCCAGCGCTCACCTCCTGTTTCCTGGGAGCAGGTCCCTGGCCAGACAGCCACCCTTCCCCAGCACACCCAGCTGTTGCAGGGAGTTGCTGCCTGGGCACCCTACAGGGCTGGAGTCAGAGGAGATCTGGCATGGTGTTGCAGGTGTGGGGCAGGGATGCCGCTGTGGGTTTGTGCCCAGATGCTTGCAGGGTGGGGATGTGTGTGTTTTCCAGGGCGTATTTGAGTCTGTGCTGTGTGGGGTTGGGTTGGGCGAGTGTGCGTTTTAACGTTTGTGAGTATTTTGTGTATTGGGATTGTGTGTGTGTGTGTGCATGTTTTGCATCAGGCATTATGGCTATTTTGTAAGTTGGGGTTTTGCCTGCGCGCTCGTGTGTGTAGGTAGCCTTGAGTTCTGGCACCTTTTTTCCTAGAAAAACAGCAGATTTAAGGTAAGGCCGGCAGAGTGGGAAAGAACTGCTCTGATGCTGTAACATTTCCCTAATATGCTTTTAAAGTTTTGTGTCCAAAGCATTTGGAGCTCAGGGTGGGGGATGGGCATTCTTTGAAATGGAGTTTTAAGAGTGAAATAAATTAACACAATATCCACTGACTTACAGGGTGGCCTGGTGAAGCTGAGGTACACTGTGAGGAGAGGCTATGGCAAACCAAGACTAAAGGAATAATTTTATATGTTTAGAACTGTATTGATTTTGGGGTTTTCCCTTATAGCGGAAGCACAAGTAACATAGACCTTCAGTGTCCAGTGCACTTTCCGTTCACTTCCTGTGGTGAACTGGACACCATGGTGTGGCAAAATGCTCAGCACTTGAGATCTGCATACGTGGAGCGCCCTCTGCCCACTCTGTGCATGTGCCCCACCACTTGGTGGGATAAGTGCATGGTGGAAGCAACGGCTCCTCCTACAGTTCCAACAGTCCCAGCAGCTGTGGCCAGCTGCAGCTCCGGGTGCGGGGTGAGAAACCTTACCCTTCTACTGGACACCACCGTTAGACCATTAGCAAAGGCAAACTACTTAAATAATAAACCGTAGATTACCAGCTCACTTCTATGGACTTGTCCACATTGTGCGGTTAGTACGAAATGCATAGTGATTCAGAACAAATGAGATTACTCTATACGGTGTCACTTCAGAGAAAAAATCAACCTTTGCTCCCCTTGGCTGTAAGTTCAGCTCCGCTCTTGCTGTCCTGTTGTTTGCTTCTCTTTAGCTTGAAGTGCTTCCGTAGCTGTACCTGTTTTCACTGGGTTTATCTATGAGTGGGGTTTCTTCAGGTAGTGGACCTTGATTTGTCCATTACACATGTGAACTGCATCCTTCACAGAATCACAGGGCTGGAAGGGACCTCAGGAGGTTATCTAGTCCAGCCCCCTGCTTCAAGCAGGATCAACCCCCACTAAGTCATCCCAGCCAGGATCTTGTCCAGCCGGGACTTAAAAATCTCAAGGGATGGAGAATCCACCACCTCTCTAGGCAATGCATTCCCATGCTTCACCACCCGCCTGGTAAAGTAGTTTTTCCTAATATCTAACCTACACCTTTCCCTCTTCAACTTCTGACCATTACTCCTTGTTCTGCTATCTGACACCACTGAGAACAGTTTCTCACCCTCGTTCTTAGAGCTCCCCTTCAGGAAGCTGAAGGCTGCTATTAAATCACCTCTAAGTCTTCTCTTCTGTAAACTAAACAAGCCCGAATCCCTCAGCCTATCCTCTTAGGTCCTGTGCTCCAGACCCTTAATCATTTTTGTTGCCCTTCGCTGAACCTGCTCCAGCAAATCCACATCCTTTTTATACTGGGGGCTCAAAACTGGACACAATATTCCAGATGTGGCCTCACCAGTGCCAAATAAAGAGGAACAACTACTTCTCTAGATCTGCTCGAAATGCTCCTCCTAATGCACCCCAGTATGCTGTTAGCTTTCTTGGCTACAAGGGCACACTGTTTACTCATATCCAGCCTTTCATCCACCATAACCCCTAGGTCCCTTTCCATCGTACTGCTGCAGAGCCGGTTGGTCCCCAGCCTGTAACAATGTTTGGGATTCTTCTGCCCCAGGTGCAGGACTCTACACTTCTTCTTATTGAACCGCATCAGATTTCTTTTGGCCCAGTCCTCCAATTTATCCAGGTCCCTCTGGATTCTCTCTCTACCCTCCAACATATCTATCTCTCCCCCTAGTTTTGTGTCATCCTTCAATACATGTTCAAACAGCCCTTCTCTTTGTTCATACACTTTAGGTTCTTGGTGGGTAGGATTCTTGATTACTGACTCCGGGATCTGTTTTTCATCTAACACGCCTTTTTGATCAATTCCCTTCTTCACCAACTATGTATTCTTTCAGATATTTTTCCTTGATATACTTGCTCTCTAGTAAGTCTGTAGATTTTATATCCCACTACTTCCCTTCTACAACTTTATCTGTAATATTAAAGGCTCAACATCAAGCTATTTCAGCACAGAGGAAAGATAAGAAGTACCACAAGATGAATACAATTTGTTGGGGAATAGTCAGCATGTTTTATTGTAGCAGGAAACCATGCCCCATAAATCTATCAGAATTCCTTAAGGTGGGGGATTCAACCTTGTAGACAAGTGTGATCTAATATGTATTGTGTCCTTGGACATTACAAAAGTCTTTCACAAAGTCCATCACCAATGGTACTTAATGTAAAATAAGCTGTCATGGGAGAAGACAAAATGTTTGATTAGTAACATGTCAAAAGATAAGAAACAATAGGGAGGAATAAATGATCAGTTTTTAGAATGAAAAGAATTAAATAGTGGTGTCTCCCTGGGGTCTGTAATGGGATCATTATTGTTCAACATGTTATTCCCCTCTGTTACTACTAGTGAGGCCACATTTGGAGTACTGAGTCTAGTTCTGGGCCCCCAGTATAGAAAGGATGGGGATGCACTGGAGAGGGTCCAGCGGTGGACAACCAAAATGATTAGGGGGCTGGAGCACATAACCTACACGGAGAGGCTGAGGGATTTGGGCTTATTTAGTTTTCAAAAGAGAACAGTTAGGGGCGATTTGATAGCTACCTTCAACTTCCTGAATTGGGGGGGCCCATTCTAAAGAGTATGGAGAGAGGTTGTTCTCAGTAGTGACAGAGGGCAGAACATGGAGCAATGGTCTCAAGTTCCAGTGGGGGAGGTCTAAGTTGGATATTAGGAAAAACAATTTCACCAGAAGAGTGGTGAAGAACTGGAATGCATTACCTGGAGATGTGGTGGAATCTCCATCCCCAGAGGTGTTTAAGTCCCAGCTTGAGAAAGTCCTGTCTGGGAAGATTTAGGCTGTCTACATGAGCTAAAATCAATTCTCTTAATATTGATATATTAACACTGTGTTTTATCAATTAATTTTTCAGCATCCTCACATTCCCACGTGCTCCCCACAAATTGACATATTGCTGCCACACACAAATAGCTTAAATCAACTGCTGCAGTAGTGTACTGTGGGAACCTATCCTGCAGTTCCCTGAGTCATATAGCATTCTGGCTATTTTCACTGGTGCAGTATGGGGAAAAAATGCCCTGCAAATGGATATGGGCATCGGATGACATCTTCCCACATTTCATTTTCTAGTAACGGAGAGGAAGAAGGGGCCTCCGGAAGAAGGACTTCCTTCCGGAAGCCCCCTGGCAGCCGTGCTTCTACACGGCATTTTGGAGTCCAGAAGAATGGTCTTCCAGGCTACAAATCATATGACATTATGCTAATGAGGTGTGGGAAATTTGCATCCATGCCTCATTGGCATCTTTCACTCCCTGTATTAGCATGCCACTTCCAAAGGAAGTGGCCTGTGTAGAAACGGCCTATAAGTCCACTCAGTCCTACTTCTTTTTCAGGCAACCAAGTTTGTTTACGTTTATTGGAGATAATCCTGTCCATTTCTTATTTACATCACCTGAATGTGAGAACAGATGTTCTTGTGGCACTTTTGTAGCCAGCACTGCAAGGCATTTATGGGCCAGGTATGCTAAATACAGGGTGAACCTCTCTAATATGGAACTCCCTCACCCAGCAACATCCATGTTCTGGCACGATTTTAGTTTGCCAAACGACCACTTCTCATGGGAGTGACCAAGTTTTCCCAGTCCCACACAATTTGTTTACAGCCACCAGTTCTGGCTCTCAATTTTCTGTGCTGTTATTTAGCTGTAACTTACCCCAGATGTCTTCTAAGAACACAGTAAGCAGTGAAAGTGTTGGTAATGTACTAGACAATATTAACTTTTCTGTGGCCTGGCAAATTCTCTCATCCAGCACTGGTCAAGTCCTGAAGGTGGTGGATGAGAGGTTCAACCTGTACTCATATATCCCTTCATGCTTTGGCCACCACTCTAGAGGACATACTTCAATGCTGATGGCCAGTAAGCACTGCTGAATTTTCGTAGCTCTATAGCAGGCACTGGCTACTGACAGCTGCTTGAGTCTTTGGTAAGTTGTACAGTGGGCACCATACTGCCGCTGAATGCTGCTAAAATCTGTACAGCAGGCACTAGATTGAGGTGTCCCATATTAGAGCTTTGATGTGCTCTGCATGGCACTGCATTAGCAAAGACTGCAGACACTCCTGCAATGCGGCGTTCCAAATACTTCATCAAAACAGGTTTATGATATGAATATGAGAATTGACATATGCTTTATGCAAGATGGCTTGTGTAAGATATTGGAAAGATTATGATTTACTGTATCAGAGAGGTAGCTGTTAGTCTGTAGCTTTGAGAACAACAAGAAGTCTTGTGGCACCTTGTAGGCTAACGGATATTTTGGAGCATAAGCTTTTGTGGGCAAAGACCCACTTCATCAGATGCATGAGTTTGGGGGGGGGGGCTTTCAGAGGGGTATTTAAAGAGTGGGGTCCCAGTAAGAGGGAGGGCCAGAGCTGACAAGGTCTATTCAGCAAGGATCAGCAAGCCCAGTATCAACAGCACTTATCAGAAAAGGAAAAAACAAGTCAGATCAGACAGGGGGATGTGAGCCTTTGTCAGAGTCTAATGGGGAGACATTAGCACCCAGAGCAGAGAAACTGCCTTTGTAAGCTGCGAGCCACTCCCAGTCTCTGTTTAATCCATGGTTAATGGCGTCAAATTTGCAAATGAATTGCAGCTCAGAGATTTCTCTCTCCATTTGATTTTTGAAATTTTTTGTTTCAGAACTGTCACCCTTAAATCTGCCACTGAATGTCTAGGGAGATTGAAGTGTTCCCCCACAGGCTTCTGTACATTACCCTTCCTGATGTCTGATTTATGTCCATTAATTTTTTTATGGAGAGACTGTCCAGTTTGGCCAATGTAAATTGCAGTGGGGCATTGCTGGCACATGATGGCATATATTATATTAGTAGATGTGCGGGTAAAGGAGCCCCTGATGGTATAGCTGGTGTTAGGTCCTGTGATGATGTCACTGGTGTAGATATGTGAGCAGCGTTGGCGGCGAGGACTGTTGCAGAGTCTGGTTCCAGGCCTAGAGTCACCAGTTTGTCATTTGTAGTAGCTGGTGAGGATTTGTTTAAGGTTGGCAGGCTGTCCACAGGCGAGGACAGGCCTGCCTCCCAAGGTCTGTGAGAGTGAAAGATTTACTGATTATCCCATTTGCATGCATGTATTGTTTTTGCACCCGTAGTAATATTGACTTGTGTATCTGTATTTCAAGTTTGCAATAAACCTCAAAAAACAAAGAAAAAACAAACCACCTCTCACTGTACCAACTAAATCACTTCTTCTACCAGTGGATTGTTGAAAACTGGGAATATTATACAACTGACAGCTAGTGGCCTTTACTAGGCCTGGGGCTGGCTGACTTTACCATTTCCATGAATCAATAGTGGTGTGGAGCATCCCTAGGAAGGCCAAACATATTCACAATTCATTGTTCTAGCTGATGAGCCAGCAAGCCTTGTTTGGCTTTTCCAGCATGAAATTGACCAAAATAGCAAATAGATTAAATACACATACACAGATCAATAATTTTAACTTCAGGTACGAAAATGATACCTATCAGAGAGGTAGCTGTGTTAGTCTGTATCTTCGAGAAGTCCTGTGGCACCTTATACATTAACAGATATTTTGGAACATCTGATGAAGCGGGTCTTTGCCCACAAAAGCTTATGCTGCAAAATATGTTAGTCTATAAGGTGCCACAGGACTTCTTGTTGTTCTCAAAAATGACGCCTGCATCCAAATGGGCAAGCGTGACCTTACCCTCTTTATCTAGGAATATCATCAACTCCCTACCCAAGTCGCTTTCAAGGGCGGCAAGGAGCAGGCCCACTCAGAGGCAGTTATAGGGGGCATTTAGCCTTACCTTCAGCTCAAATGAGGTCTCCAATTCAGACACTTCTTAAGTTACTGGCATTAACAGGCTTCACAGCAAAAGGAATCAAGGTAGGCCTCTCAAGAGGTATAAAGACGGCGAGAAGGCCACCATTGCTCATCCTGGATTAAAGCCAAAGGCCCTAGCGCAGCATGCAGAACACCGAACAGGCTGGCGTGCTCTTGGCAGACAGGTGTATGACAACTTCTAAGAGCAGCAACGCATCCGCCTGACTGATGCTCTTGCGAGGAGGAAAGCAACAGCAGCAGCCGGAGGGACAGAGCCAGGACAATTCCCTTGCCCCTACGCGACTGCCCATGCCCGCTATCCACAGGTCAGTCCACAACCCATGAGCCTGTGCCAGCGCAAGGCGTCGCGGTGGGACCGCAAGAGGAGACAGCCTGTTTGGGAGCGTGTCCACCTGCACTTGCGAAATAAAAAGTCCACCTCGCTCCCTCTTTTGGCGCCTTATTTTGTTTTCGTGCTTCCTCACTGCTCTTCGGGGGGGGAGCGGTGGACTCCACGGCTGGCACGACCCGGCCTTCCCCGACCTCGGAGAGAGCCTGGCCAGGCGCCACCCCCGCAGCTCGCCCCGGACTAGTGCGAGGAGCGTTTCCCCGCCCGGGTCTAGTTACTTCTCCCGCTGCCTGCGACAGCGAGGGCTCGTGCCCAGCCGGCCAGCGGCGACGTATAAGTCTCCCCGCCGCAGCCGGTCTGAGAAGAGCCTGGGAGCGCCTGGGGTCCCCGCGCCCACCTCGCAGCGCCTGCTGCCGCCGCCGCCGCCGCCGCCGCCCTCCCGCTTGCACAGGCCGGGCTGGCGGGCGGCGCCGCTCCCGGCGCTGGGTGGCGCTGCAGCCCCGCTCTGCAGGCGGCTAGGAGCCAGAGCGATTCCTCCGTCGCCGCCCCGCGCCATGGCCGACGCGGAGGACGGAGACGAGCCGGGCGCCCCGCACTCTCACGCCGGCTCCTCGGGCTCCAAGGCGGGCGCGGCCGACAAGATGTTCTCGCTGAAGAAGTGGAACGCCGTGGCCATGTGGAGCTGGGACGTGGAGTGCGACACCTGCGCCATCTGCCGAGTGCAGGTCATGGGTAAGCGCCGGCTCGGTGGGCCCCGGCCTCCTCCCCGCCCTGGGCGGAGCGAGCCCGCCGCTCCTCACTGCCCCCCCGGCCGAGCCCCTCAGCGCGGGGGGGGCTGTATCTCCTCACTGCCCCCCCCCGGCAGAGCCCCTCAGCGCGGGGGGGGCTGTATCTCCTCACTGCCCCCCACCCGGCAGAGCCCCTCAGCGCGGGGTGGGGGTGGGGGCTGTATCGCCTCACTGCCCCCCCCCCCGGCAGAGCCCCTCAGCGCAGGGGGGTGGGGGCTGTATCTCCTCACTGCCCCCCCAGCAGAGCCCCTCAGCGCGGGGTGGGGGTGGGGGCTGTATCTCCTCACTGCCCCCCCGGCAGAGCCCCTGAGCGCGGGGTGGGGGTGGGGGCTGTGTCTCCTCACTGCCCCCTCGGCAGAGCCCCTCAGCGCGGGGTGGGGGTGGGGGCTGTGTCTCCTCACTGCCCCCTCGGCAGAGCCCCTCAGCGCGGGGTGGGGGTGGGGGCTGTGTCTCCTTACTGCCCCCTCGGCAGAGCCCCTCAATGCGGGGTGGGGGTGGGGGCTGTATCTCCTCACTGCCCCCCCCCCCGGCAGAGCCCCTCAGCGCGGGGCGGGGGTGGGGGCTGTATCGCCTCACTGCCCCCCCCAGCAGAGCCCCTCAGCGCGGGGGGGTGGGGGCTGTATTTCCTCACTGCCCCCCCGGCAGAGCCCTTCAGCGCGGGGCGGGGGTGGGGGCTGTATCTCCTCACTGCCCCCCCCCCGGCAGAGCCCCTCAGCGCGGGGCGGGGGTGGGGGCTGTATCTCCTCACTGCCCCCCCCCCCCCGGCAGAGCCCCTCAGCGCGGGGCGGGGGTGGGGGCTGTATCTCCTCACTGCCCCCCCCCCCCCCGGCAGAGCCCCTCAGCGCGCCAGCAAAGCCCTATACGCCGATGGGAGTGGGAGGCTGTAGCTGCTCTGCTTCCCCGCATGCTGGGGGCCTGGATCTCACTGCCCCTCACCCCGAAGCAGAGCCCTGGTGCCCTGGATCTTCTCCCTGCAGGGAGCCCCCCACCGGGAGGGCGCGTAGCTATCTCTGCCCTGCTTCCCCTGGGGGAGAGCCCCACGTTCTGGAGTAGGAGGGGGAGTGCATCACCTCCCTGCCCCCCAGGTAGTGGGGAGGAGGGGGTTGTGTCTCCTCATTGCCTTCCTCCCAGGAAACACCAGGGTTTCTGTTGGAGCTTGAACAGGCCGGGTTCCTCTTGGCTGGGGCAATACCAAGGCCCACAGATGGAGTTGCTGAGAAGTGGTGGCTACCTGTCCTTAATTTTTCCGAGAGCTCCCATTTCTGTCGTGCTTAATGCCCCATCTCTTTGTTTGGCCCATACCCTAGCAGTAACTGCATAAATGAATCTGTGCTGGTTCCAGGGGATCGTGTAGCTTCTGTAGGTGTTTGTACCAGAAATAATCGATCAGAGGCTTCACCTAAGCCAAGGGTGGGGAACCTTTTTTCAGTCCGGGGTCACTGACCCTCAGAAAAATTATTAAGGGCCCAGAAACAAGTGAGAAGCAAAAAACAAACAAAAACCAAGAAGGAAAACCTCACTGAACAGGCTCCCTGGCGTGGTGGGGGGGATACACTCAAACTCAACTTGGGGCACCATGCCTCTGCTCATGCTACTTGGAGACTTGCTGCAGAGCTGGAGCCTGAGTGCCAGCTCACCCTGCTGTGGAGAGGATGCTCCGAGCCTGGCCATAGGACAGATCAAGGTAACCAAGAGCCTGATCCAGCCTGCAGGCCATAGGTTCCCCACCCTGACCTACATAATTAGCTTCATCATGTAATGGTCATACAACTTACTTCCTTGAAATAAACTGTCATTGGATGACATAGCCCAGTAGCACTCATGTAGTGAGGTGACAAAAGTAAACAGGCTACAATGAGGAATCTGCTATGGTGCCGTATATATGGTAGCGAGTCCTAATAACTGACTTTCCTTATCTAGTCAAACAGAAGCTTCACAGGTTGGATCACTCATTGGAGCCTGTCTCGGTGAAGCTACTTCATGCTAAAGCCTTGTCTGTAATCTGCTTTTCTCTTGCTACATTTCACCAGGAAATGTTGTCCCTTAAGTACGATGTCTAGTGTATTCTTTGCATTAATTATGACTTGCAAAACTGCTCTGGGATAAAAGATGGAACTGTAAGGTCACACTGCTGCGATAGGTAAAAATTATGGTTGCTATATTTGTACAAAGCTCCCTAACTGCTTATGAACATTAATGCTTATCCTCAAAAAAAAAAAAAAGACTGTCACACATTAGGAGACTATCTGCTTCCCAGTTAATGTAGCTGCAGCTGTACTTTGGCTGAAAACAATATTTAAAAGTCGCTGACATTTTTACAGATTGATAGTTTGACAACATAGCAATTGCATTTATGGATCCCTAGTGTAAGTGAAGAGACCAACAATGGCATCTATTCCTTTCTGTCCACTACAAGATTAAAGATATGGATTCCCAGCTCAAGTAGTAGTATTTGCAACATCAGTTGCTGCTCCACTCGATGTAAGCATTTACTACTGCTCCCATTTCACATTCCTCATTTAATCAGTCCTCACTTCATCAGTCAAGCGAATGAGAGTGCTGCTGAGGCCTCAGTGTTTCCCAAATGAGACAGAGAAGATCAGCTCTTCCTTTAGTAGACAATGAGGAGTTTCATTATTTGTGTTGCAGTATCACCTAGAGACCTAAACAAAAAGCAGTCAAGTAGCACTTTAAAGACTAGCAAAATAGTTTATTAGGTGAGCTTTCATGGGACAGACTCACTTCTTCAGACCATAGCCAGACCAGAACAGACTCAATATTTAAGGCACAGAGAACCAAAAACAGTAAGCAAGGAGGACAAATCAGAAAAAGATAATCAAGGTGAGCAAATCAGAGAGTGGAGGGGTGGGGGGGAAGGTCAAGAATTAGATTGAGCCAAGTATGCAGACAAGCCTCTATCGTGACTCAGAAAGTTCCCATCACAATTTAAACCATGTGTTAATGTGCCGAATTTGAATATAAAAGCCAGCTCGGCTGCTTCTCTTTCCAGAACGGTGCGATAATTCCTCTTCAGTAACACAAATACCTTTAGGTCATTGACAGAATGCCCCATTCCATTAAAATGTTGACTAACTGGTTTGTGGATCTGGAGTGTTTTGATGTCTGTTTTGTGCCCGTTGACCCTTTGTCTAAGGGAGTTAGAAGTCTGTCCAATATACAAAGCATCTGGGCATTGTTGGCACATGATGGCACATATGATGTTAGTAGAGGAGCATGAGAAAGTGCCCGTGATTCTGTGAGTAACCTGGTTAGGTCCAGTGATGGTATTTCCAGAGAAGATATGTGGACAAAGCTGGCAGCGGGCTTTGTTGCAGGGAAAGGTTGCAGGACTGGTATTCCTGGGGTATAGATTGTGGCTGTTAGTGAGGATCCTCATGAGGTTGGGAGGTTGTCTGTAGGATAGAACAGGCATGTCACCCAGGGCCTTCTGGAGTGTGGCATCCTGATTAAGAATAGGTTGTAGGTATTTAATAATTCGTTGCAGTGGTCTGAGTTGGGGGCTGTAGGTGATGACCAGTGGTGTTCTGTTCTTGGCTTTTTTGGGCCAATCTTGGAGTAGCTGGTCTCTGGGTATTCATCTGGCCCTGTCAATTTGTTTTTTTTACTTCTCCTGATGGGTAATTCAGGTTTATGAATAATTGGTAAAGTTCTTGTAGTTTTTGGTCTCTGTCAGTTAGATCAGAGCAAATGCGATTGTACCTAAGAGCTTGACTATAAACAATGGATCTAGTCACGTGTGCAGGATGGAAACTAGAAGGGTGTAGATAAGTATAGCGATCGGTAGGTTTTTGGTACAGCATGGTACTGATCAGGCCATCCTTGATTAGTACTGTAGTGTCCAGGAAATGCATCTCTTGCATGTTGTAATCGAGGCATAAGTTGATGGTGGGGTGTAGATTGTTAAAGTCTCTGTGGAATTCTTCTAGAGCCTCTGTACCATGGGTCCAAATCATAAAGATGTCATCAATGTATCTTAAGTAGAGGAGTGGCAATAGGGGACGAGAGCTGAGGAATCGTTGTTCCAGGTCAGCCATAAATATATTAGCATATTGTGGGGCCATGCGGGTGCCCATAGCACTTCCACTAATCTGGAGGTATAAATTGTCCCCAAAACGGAAATGATTGTGTGTGAGAACAAAGTTACAGAGGTCAGACACCAGATTGGCTGTGGTGGCATCAGGGATGGTATTCCTGATTGCTTGTAATCCGTCTTTATCTGGAATATTAGTGTACAGAGCCTCTACATCCATTGTGGCAAGGATGGCGTTATCAGGAACTTTTCCGATGTTTTGTAATTTCCTCAGGAAGTCGGTGGTATCTCGGATATAGCTGGGAGCGTTGGTGGCATAGGGTTTGAGGAGGGAGTCCACTCAACTGGATAGTCCGGTGGTAAGGGTGCCAATACCTGAAATGATAGGGTGTCCAGGGTTTCCAGGTTTGTGGATTTTGGGAAGTAAATAGAATAATCCAGGCTGCGGCTCAGATGGTGTGTCTGAGTGAATGAGGTCCCAAGTAGCAGCAGGGAGTTCCTTCAGTAGTTGTTGTAATTTCCTTTGGAATTCCAAAGTGGCATCAGCGGAGAGAAGTCTGTAAAATGTGGTGTTGGAGAGTTGTCTGGCTGCCTCCTGTTCATAGTCTGACTTATTCAGGATGACAACAGCACCCCCTTTGTCAGCTGGTTTGATTATGATGTCTGGGTTATTTTTGAGACTCTGGACAGCATGGCGTTCAGCATAGTTGAGACCTAAACATAATTGTTCTAGAGGATATAGAAACAGCACACAGGAACAGGTGAGATGACTAACCATCACAACCATCAGTCATTATCAACTTTTTGAAGGTGTCATACTAGAAGAGACTTTTAAAAAGGGATTTGAAGAAGGGCAATGTGGCTTTATGTTTTTTTACAAGGAGCTCTTTCCTTCCATGCCCAAAGAACAGGAGGGGAAAAAGCTGGTTGGAGAGAATGTGTAGTGGTATTCTATTCTGGTGAAGTTTAAGGTACTGGTCAATAAAGTTGCTGTGTTTATTTAAAAAAATGGAGAGAGGGGCAGGGTTTCATGATAGGCTGGGAAACAATGAAATTGTTAATGATTTTCCTTAAAAGGAGATGCTGACATCTGAAAAACAAATTCCTGAAGTTGGGAGTTGCACATGTACTTGCAGTGCTCTTGTTTAATTTTTACCATGTTTAAGTGGATTTAGCTCAAGTCTCCCACGGTCACACAAACAAAAAGGAGACTTTTTTTGCAGGAAAGTGTGGGAATATGTGGCAAAATGGAGGGTGAGGAGAACTTGTCTTACAGCTTCCAGTTCTTTTTACCTCCTGTAAATATATATTTTTCTCTTTTGATATGCATGCTATTTTAATTTCCTTTTAATCTAGTAAATACAGTTGAACTAGATAACAGAATTCAAGTTTTTACCTTTATAAATATGTTCCAGAGCATATATTTGTGTTAGTCAGTTTTAGGAATTGTATTCTGAGCATCAGATTGAGTTTTGTTTTTGTTTACTTTTAGATGCTTGTCTTAGATGTCAAGCTGAAAACAAACAAGAAGACTGTGTTGGTATGTAGTGATTTCATTCTCTTGTTTTTCAGCAAAGGCTTTTTCTCAGTGGGGTGCTTTTTAAAGTTTTAAGCTCATACTAATTTTATTAATGCACAAAAATAAACTGTGGCACATTACTAATGTAAAATACCCTGTCAGAGAGAAGTACTTGAGTGAGTAATTCGGCAACTAGTCAAACTATATTGATTTAGATGCAAAATAGATACTAAAAGGTAAAACAGAAGAACTTCACTAAAATGTGCAAATATGTAATAAAAATTGGAGCCATGGAATATATTTTGTTTTATCCAAGATTTAAGGTTTCAGAAATCTTATGTTGTTTTGTTAATCCACTTTTTAGTTGGAAAAGTGTAGCCCTAAGCATTATATTGGATTTTTATATGATAAGTAGCCATAAATAGTGTAGTTATGGTACTCTGTTAATTGAATTAGTAAAAGCAGTTATGGACATTACCACCTCTTTATTTCTTTTATAGAGCATATAACCTCAGTTAAATCAGAAGTATTTTCAGTTGATCAGTTTATTGACTGTAAAAGAAATTACCACTTGAACAGGTTGTCCTGTTCGCTTTCCCATTTAAAGCTAGATATAAAAAAGGGAGAAATACAAAACTTGCAACAGTCCCTTGTCTATAATCACTGCTAAATAAATATGGGGGGGTGAAGAGGAAAGCAGATAGTAAAATGCAGAATTAGATAGACAATTTATGCATTGCACAGGTAGTCCAGTATATTTAAAGAACTATAGCCTTTGAACAACCTCTGATGTGTCTGAGAGCCAATTTTAAATGCTTATTTTCTAGTATCCTGTATCATAATTTTGAACTTTAAAAAATCAAATAGAATCTGGGTTACAATTTGCTAATTGTACCCTTCAGTTTTTAGGGCATGATGGAAAAATCAGTACTGAAATGATACACTAACAATACTTATTTAATGAGCGAGTTAGAAAAAAAAAAGTCAGGCACTTTCCAAACCAGGCTTCAGTAGTCCCACAGAAGTATTCATAATATTAGGATTTATTTATATCGTGTACAGCAGTGTGCTAAACATTCTGCAGATGTGTAAGAATAAGATGGTATGTGTGTATGTCTCTTGAATTAGAAATAAATTGGTGGGCATATTTTAGTGACTTATACAGTCCTCTAGAACAGTGCTCTCTTTATGGAAAGCACTAGTAACACTAGTCTAATGTCAGTCTGTAAATTTATAAGGTAGTATTGCCCCAAATATTATATAACCATCTATTAGCTAAGTTAGAGTGTTCGTTTTCTCTGTGAATGTCATTTGTATGTCTGTGTTGAACAGCATAACTGGAACATACAAAGTGTTTTTCTTTTCTTTCAGTTGTCTGGGGAGAATGTAATCATTCCTTCCACAATTGCTGTATGTCCCTATGGGTGAAACAGAACAATCGCTGTCCCCTCTGTCAACAGGACTGGGTGGTCCAGAGAATAGGCAAATGAAAACACTGCTAGTTTTTCTGTTGAATTTGTTTGAAGCAATACGTGTCTGATACCGTATACCCATGTAAAAGGGAGGAACACCATAACTATGGCATGATTCATTCAATTTATATCTATATTAAAAGAATACGGTTTTGTTGTGCTTGAACACGCTCTGATGTGTTGGTGTGCCATTTTGACTGGTCTTATTTCAGCATTCTTCCACAGCTGAGGACATAGGCATACTACCTTACACTTCCAGGTGTAAATTGTACCCACTGCTTAGAAATGCTTTGGTGCATAAAAGAGAGAATAACAGCCTATGTTATGTTTTTGGTAAGGAAATGGGAAAACAAACCCAATACATTCAAAAAGAAGTCCATGTTCATGAGTCTGATATGCTGTATAATTTATTCAGAACATTTACCACGCAAATACTGCATCCAGACCAAACCACCATAAATAATTGTCTGATAGGGATTTTTGACTAAAATAAATACTGTGAAAAACATTAATTTTATTGTGTTTTTTTTTTCTTTCTTCTTCTACCCCACCATCCTACCAAGTCTGTTAGAAAGCCGTAACTCAGATTTTAGTGCAGACTTGTTTTTGTGATGGCTTAAGAAATCTGACCCAACATTTCATTTAGTATTAATAGACTTATCATCATAAAAGAAATCTACTTGGCTTCTCTAAAATAATGGTATTAAACTTTTATCATGTTAGCATTTCTACTGTTGTTTTTAGTAAAAGAAATGACAGATGTCTTTGATCCAGAATTGGGCTATTTTAATAATCATATTTTAAATCAATTAGCTGAAGTGAACATACTGGTTAGGAACTAGCTGACTTGTTGATGGATTTTAGATAAATGGAGAACCATGTCTATCAATTGTTTCAAAAATGTAATTGGCAAAATATGCATTACAAGAAAAGCAGGTGCTAAATAAATACAGCAAAAAGCTAATGCAGCACATTGTTTCAGCTTGTCAGCATAGGTAGTTCTATTTTGGAACTTATTTTGTATCCATTTGTCTCCTTTATGAAATTGGTAGACTTAAATTTTCATGTAATAAATTTTTATTTTGCCTTTTGTAATTAGAAGGCTTCAGAATTTAATTTGATTATTTTTCTGGATAGAGAACCTCATTTTAATTTTTGAGTTTTTTTACAAATATTTTAACTGCTTTCCTCCCTAGCTTTTTAGTTGTGTTGCCCTTTAATACCCAGAAGAAACATTAGACGTGAACAAGATTTGCGTGAATTTTAAATATGATATGTCTGAAGCACGGGTGTTCTGTTAAGAGAGTTCTAAACCAGGTTTGATAAGTTGAACAGTTAACAGGTCAAACAGCATCATTGGGCCCTGGCTTATTTGACTATGATTAAATATAGTCATATTGCAGCAAGAATGTCCTTATATAGATTGTGGCCTACCTTTTTAATTGCATCATGCTGGCATGGGTTTGCAAACCTATTTGTGTATTGATCACTCGCTTCGTGGTATGCCAATGCCACTTACCAGGAAAAAGTAAAGCTCCCTGGAAGTTAAGTGACTTGATTGCCTGCAATCTAGTAGGACAAACACTGTGTATCTTTGTATACCAAGCGCAGTGAGTGCCAGTGAAAGAGGTAGGATCAGAAGCAAAAATAGGAAAAGAACAAGTTAAAAATACTTGGTTAAATTAATTGTCTTCAATTCTGGGGCCTGATGAAAGGCATTCTAGAATATTCAAGGAACTGACTAAGGAGATATCTGAGCTGTTAGCTATTATTATTAATTGTCTATGAAAAGTCATGGAAGATGAGATCAATTCCAGAAGTCTGGAACAGGGGAAATGTAGTACCAGTCTATAAAGAGGAAAATAAGGACATTCCAGGGAATTAAGTCAGCTTGACTTCTGTATCTGGAAAGATAATATAGCAAATAATTAAGAAATCAGTTTGCAAACATCTAGAAGATAATAAGGTGGTACATAACGGCATGGATTTGTCAAGAGCAAATCATGTAAAACCAAACTGATAGCTTTCTTTGACAGAGCAACAAGCCCTATGGATAGTAGAGATGATATATCTTTATAAAGTTCTTGATACTGTCTTGCACGACATTCTCAGGTTAAACCAAGCTAAGACTGATGGCTTAGAATGCAACCTAATTGTGGAGTAAGGTCCGTTGAACTCACTGGCAATTTTGTTTTTTGAGAAACCATATATAGAATGGGGTTTGCTGTGAAAAGCTGAGTTATGCTGAAGTAAAATAGAGAATAGACTTGTGGCATCAGCATTATGATCTGTGGCCGTGATGTGCAAAAATAAGTGGCATATATTACCTAATATAAAATAAGAAAATTACACTCAGTGACAACTGGCAACTGCAGGTTTCTCTTACTTCTGCTTTCTATATAGTGTATTTGAACAATAGAGTCTAAAAACCTAGTTAATTAAATACGCCATAGTGATTAGCTATGGTAAACTTTTTGTCCCTAGCAACATCCAACACATAATACGTGCCCCTGATTTTTGAATATCTGTGCAGGTAAGGGAATTTCTAGTGAAGGCTTGTTAATTTATCTTGAGTGGAAATTTGTACAGAGTAATGGTAAAAAGCTTTTGCATTACAAGATAATCACTCAGTAAAATAAACTCTATTAGGACAGAACCAACAATTTTTTTCTTTCAGATTTTTAATGGATTTGATATTTCCAGTTTTGTAGTACAGGTTGTACCTCCATGGTCTAGTACCCTCAGGGCCTGTCCCAAACCAGGGAATTTGTTGAACCAGGGGAGGTCAATGCCAGCTCCTCTGCTGCCGCCAGCTGTGTACAGCTTTGCTTCAGTAGCAGCAGAGGGGCCTGCATCGATCAAGCATAGATGCTGGGGGAAGAGGAGGTGCTCATGGGGAAGGGCAGGGTGGCTGCAAAGCCCCACAGCTGGGGACCAGAAGTACAGCCCCACAGTTGCACGCCTGGTCAAGGGCAGTGTGTGGGAAATGCACAAGGGGTCATATGCTCCCGCTGCCCCAGTTTCCCTACCACACTCTCCGTTAGTTCATGCTCTTCTCCCAGAGGAAGGGGCGTGGCAGAGCAGGGTGGGGCATGGCACTGGTGGAGCACCTGGCTGGTGCCCCCTCCCAGACTCCCCCTCACCAGTTGCCACTGCTCCTGACCCCCACCATCAGTTGTGGAGCTGTTGTTCTGGCCTTCATCTGTGGGGCTGAACATTCTGTCTCTTCCCCAGAACACTTCCCATACCCACCCTTCAGCCCTGCTCCTCCTCCTGTCTTCTGTGGTTGAGCACCACAAATGAGCTATTTCCAGCACACCGGAAGCTCTGGGAGGGTGGGGGAGAAGTTGTTGAGCACAGTGCCAAGCTTTTCCCTGTGAGCGCTTCAGCATAGAAGCATCCACAGGAATGGTGTACCACAGATGTTGCTGGACAATGGAAGTCCAGATAGTAGAGATTCAACCTGTACCGTCTTGCAGGGGTTTTTTTGTAATTACATAAACAGAGCCTTATTAAGATTGCAAAGACAAAAGTTAGGAAATGCCAGTATTAATGGTGTCCATGTAATATTAATTTGGGTCCTTTGTGCTTATGTATTATGATACGATACACATTTATTATGTGATCACTGACTATTTTTTCCACAGGACCCTTGCCACACTGAGTTCACAAAATGGATATTGGGACTTGATGAGCAGCTGTTCAAAATTTGGTTTTCTGGTCATTTTTCTGTATATGCTGTTAAGCCATATTTATTCTACTCTGTTGAAAGCCTGCTCCTGAAGATAGAAAAGCCCATGGGGAAATTGGTAATCTTACGATGTTCATCACTATCGTATCTTAGTGGCTATTTGTTTTCCCAATTGCCCTTTTCATATAGTATATGCAGGAAATGAGGGATAGAAAGATTCACATCAAAAGTGTCCATAATTTTGGGTACCCAAATGGAAACACTAATGACTTGATTTTCAGAGTATTTACTATGTTCCCATAAACTTCAGTTGCAGCTGTGACAGTTCACCACTTCTGCAAATCAGTTCTCATGTTCTTACATCTGATACTCAAAAAACAAAGAGCACAATATTAATAATCCCCTGTGAAAAGTTTTTGGTTTAAGTAACTTGACTAGCTTCAGCGTAGCAATTCTATAGCAGAGACAAGGATAGGTAACCAATTTAAAGCGCCAGCATTTAACTACCTTAATCATGAAACCATCATCTTTCTCCCTGAAATCTGCCTCATATGCTATCCATCTTCTGCAACAACAGAACACACACAGCCTTCTTCTCCACAAATCCTTTCACCCTCAGAGCAGTTCATCTTATCGATTGAATCAGGCAAGGGTCTTATGGAAAAATTAGTATGGGATTGTGTAATTAAAGACTTTCATAATGTATATGCAGACTCGTGAATTAAGGCAACTTTAATTGTGGTATTTTTGTGCATTTTGACTGCTTTATTTTGCAACCTTAAAGTTATCAGTTTAATTTTAGTGTTCTGGGATTTCTTAAGTTTTTAAAAAAGCAAGCTGGAAAAACAGAAATTTCATCATGTAATATTATATTACGCACTCTGCCAAGTAAACCACCAGTGTAACTGGTATCAGTAATAGCATGTCATCTTCTGGATTGGCATGAGAGAGATGGGCAGTTTATCAGTGGTTTTCATGCATATTTACTTACAGCAATGAGATAGTGAAACACGATAAGAACAGCCATACTGTGTCAGACCATAGGTCCATCAAGCCCAGTATCCTGTCTTCCAATAGTGGTCAATGCCAGATATCCCAGATGGAATGAACAGAACAGGTAATCATCCAGTGATCGGTTCCCTGTTGCCCATTTCCAGCCTCCTGCAAACAGAGGCTAGAGACACCCTCCATGCCCATCCTGGCTAATAGCCATTGATGGACCTATCCCCCTTGAATATCTAGTTCTTTTTAAAACTCTACTATAGTCTTGGTCTTCACAACATTCTCCGGCAAGGAGTTCCACAGGTTAACTGTGTGTTGTGTGAAAAAATATTTCCTATTGTTTGTTTTAAACTTGCTGCCTATTAATTTAATTTGGTGACCCCTAGTTCTTGTGTTGCGAGAAGGAGTAAATAACAATCCCTTATTTTCTCCACACCAGTCATGATTTTATTACCTTTATCATATCCCTCCAATCATTTTTTCCAAGCTAAAAAGTCTATCTTATTAATCTGTCCTCATATGGCAGATGTTCCATACCCTTAATCATTTTTGTTTCCCTTTTCTGAATCTTTTCAAATTCCAATATATCTTCTTTGAGATGGGACAACCACATCTGTACACAGTATTCCAGATGTGGACATCCCATGGATTTATATAAAGGTAATATGGCGTTTTCAGTCTTATTATCTATTCCTTTCTTAAAGATTCCCAATATTTTGTTAGCTTTTTTTGACTGCCGCTGCTCACTGAGTGGATGTCTTCAGAGAACTTTCCACAGTGACTCCAAGATCTCTTTCTTGAGTGGTAACAGCTAAGTCAGACCCCATCATTTTATATGTATAGCTGGGGTTATATTTTCCAAAGTGCATTACTTTGTATTTATCAACATTGAATTTCATCTGCCATTTTGTTGCCCAATCACCCAATTTATTAAGATCCTTTTGTAGCTCTTCACAGTCTGCTTGGGACTTAACTATCTGGAGTAGTTTTGTGTCATCTGCAAATTTTGCCACCTCACTGTTTATCCCTTTCTCCAGATCATTTATAAATATGTTGAATAGGACAGGTCCTAGTACAGACCCCTGGGGGACACCACTATTTACCTCTCTCCATTCTGAAAGCTGACCATTTATTCCTACTCTTTGTTTCCGATCTTTTAACCAGTTACCGATCCAAGAGAGGACCTTCCCACTCATCCCATGACAGCTAACTTTGCTTAAGAGCCTTTGGTGAGGGACCTTGCCAAAGGCTTTCTGAAAATTTAAGTACATATCCACAGGGTCCTCCTTGTCCACAAGCTTGTTGACCCTTTCAAAAAACTCTGATTGGTGAGGCACGACTTCCCTTTACAAAAGCCATGTTGATTGTTCCCCAACAAATTAAGTTCATCAATGTGTCTGACAATTCTGTTCTTTACTAGAGGTTCAACCAGTTTGCTTGGTACTGAAGTCAGACTGACTGGCCTGTAGTTGCCAGGATCACCTCTGGAGCCTTTTTTAAAGATTGGCATCACATTAGCTATGCTCCAGTCATCTGGAACAGAAGCTGATATAAATGACAGGTTACAGACTACATTTAATAGTTCTGCAATTTCGTTTTTGAATTCTTTCAGAACTCTAGGATGAATACCATCTGGTCGCGGTGACTTATTACTGTTCAGTTTATCAGTTTGTTCCAAAATCTCTTCTAATGACACCTCAATTTGAGACAGTCCATCAGCTTTGTTACCTGAAAAGAATTTCTCAGGTTTGGGAATGTCCCTCACATCCTCAGCCATGAAGGCTGATGCAAAGAAATCATTTAAGTTCTGAGAAATGGCCTTATCATCCTTGAGCTCTCCTTTAGCATGTCAATCATCCAGTGGCCCTACTGGTTGTTTAGCAGGATTCCTGCTTCCAATGTACTTAAAAATTTTTTTGCTATTACTTTTTGATTCAAATTCTCTTTTGGCCTTCCTAATTATAGTTTTACACTTCACTTGGAAGAGTTTATGTTCCTGTCCATTTTCCTCACTAGGATTTAACTTTTATTTGTTAAAGGATGCCTTTTTATCTCTCACTGCCTCTTTTATTTTACTGTTTAACCACGGTGCCACATGATCTTTGGTTCCAGGGAAGAGTGTGATGTAGTGGACACAAACTCTTCCCCCCGTCTGGACGTGAGCCCATCTGTTCTATCCCTTCTCCAACCTGTTCTTGTCCCAGTCCCATCCTTTCTCTTTCTGGTGCCCTATGCCAGTCCGCCTGTCATCTGGCCAATCACAGTCTTCACTTTTCTGGTTCACCATCCCAGTCTCTGCTCACCAAGTCCTAATCTTACTCCTTCAAATTCCTATCCTCATGCCTAGTTTTTTCTCTGCACAGTTCCCCTCCCCCTGCTGCTCCTTTCCCCAGTTTTCTTGCCATTCAGTCTCAGTTCCCCTTCTTCTGGCTTCTTATCTCATCTTCCTCTCTCCCTAACTTTGGCCTCTCATCAGCCCTCTCCAGCCATTGGCATTCTCCATCCGCACTGCCGCCCACTCCTAATCTCCCTGGGCACATCCAATTTTCCTCCCCCTTAAACCCAATCTCTTTGCCCAGCTAATGTTGATTCTCCCCTGCCCCACTGGTTTTCTTTCCAGTCTCCGTGTTCAGCCAATCCCAATCTCCCTCCTGCTTCTCAGCTGATCTCAGTCCATCTTGCCCCTGCTGGATCCAAGACTATCCCCCCACCTGCCTTGCGCTCCTGAGATGACATTCTCAGTCTCTCCCGGTTTCCTTGCCCAGCTAGTCCCAGTCACCCCCGACTCCTCATTTGGTCTTTATCTTACTTTTGGCTACAAGGTCCCAGTCCCACTGCCTATTTCTTTTCCTGGCTTTCTGTCCCAGTCTCTTTGCCCAGCTGTTCCCAGTCTCCTCCCACTCCAACTCCCAGTTTGTCTCCCCCTCCTTCCACCAACTTCCACTCCCATCTTTTTTGAGTCCTCTTCCCCTGGTTCCTTGCTCCTATCAGGCCCATCCCCATAGGTCCTCCCATATCAACACCCCTAGGACCCAATGTGGGAGTCAGTGAGAGCATAGGAGAGGCTGTCCTCTATGCTTACGCCTTGCCCCAGCACAGTCTGTTGCAGCTCAAAGCTCTAGTTGTAGGGAGAGTGCTGTTCAGTTCCTTGCTGGTCCAAAGACCAGTACATATATAATACTCAGAGAATTTAGCTGCTGCAATCTAGCAAGTCTCTCCGGAGCATATATGAACTGCAGTTTTGAAAGGCACAGGCAAATTTTTGTGGACATGGCAACATGCACCTTCCTGCCAAATTTCAGGTCATTTCTCTGTAGTGTGAGAGCACTAGAACTATTCAAAGAGAAACTCACCAGGATGTTTTAACATGGGTAAAATCATGTATTTTCTCCCTAAGCTTATTCTCTAAGAAGATTTAATTCTTTTGACAGAAGTTTTCCAAAAACGATTCAGTCTGAGGTAGATACCAAACACTGAAACCTTTAACCCAATTAGTTCACGTTTGGCAACTGAAAACGATGTAGGCCCTGGCAGGCAACCTTATAAAAAGGTAATGCTTACAGTCCTGCATATAGTAATGTGCTGAGCAGCCATTCAGTTGTCCTTGTAGAATGCCATCTTTCACATATCTGCAACAAAAATTATTACCTGACTAAAATAAATGTCTAGAAGGCATTTTATTATGTTGTTAGTCTTTAAAATGCTACTGGACTGCTTTTTTGTTTTGATAGCATATAGACTAGCATCGCTATCTCTCTGTTACATATTTTTGAGGTGTATTGCCTTTCCATTTGATGGAATTTATTACAAATTTATATTTTGTCTGTTATGGGCAGATTATAAATGTAGGTCAATACTAGATTTAGGCATTCTGTCACCTGAGAGAAGTTCCATAATTCTCGTATAGCAAATATTGTTGTTGAATTAATAAGGCATATGTTTAGTGTTTGAAGATTCTGTACAATATAATAGATATAAAAAACATAAACATTTTCAGTTTCATCTGCATCAGTTAACGTACTTAGAAAGCTCAATATTTTTCTATATCATTTATAGAAGAGCTTAATGAATATCTAAATCCATCTGAATTATGTCGCTGAATATTCAGGAGGAAGAGAGAATTGATCTTATTTTTTGTATAGCTATGGAAGCTAGTTTCTTCCACAAACAGGTCCCTTCAGTAAGATGCAAATGAACTTACAATATTAACATGAGATACATGTGGACAGTGTGTATAATATAATATTTGAAGTCCCATTTTAATTTTGAAACATGGCAACACTTTGAAAATTACAATGTATGCTAAAATCAATTGTGCATAAACACCTTTCTATTAGAATGTCAGAGTTGCTCAAGCATTCTATTACTTGTGCGCCTATTTTTCCAAAAACTTTGAATTGATTTTATGAGAGAGGCACGTCAAAATTTGAGTGGGGGACAGGGAAGACAGTGTTGATAAATACATACAGTCAATGCTGTCTTTTATTTTTATTTTGAACTGACTCGTTTGAATCCAATAATAAAATTGTCTATGGTTCATTCGAAATATAAATTGACTTGGAGAATGTTATGAATGCTGCACAAAATTCCTGTGCCTACATGGAGCTGCACTGATTTCCCATGTCCAAAATTAAAATTTACTTGCCAAAATGAAATACGCTGGCTCTCCCAAGCTGTTCTTGCTTTTGCTCAGTCTCCAAGTAATGCTTTGGCCCCTCCCCCACTTACCACATCAATCAGTGCTATTCCTACCTCAAATCCAAATAAAATCAGTTAATATTACCCCTCAGCACATGCACAAAATAAATCAGTGTTGTGGTCTGCAATGAATAAATAAATACTGGACCACTTTTCTTTTCCTCCAAAAAAACAAAGCAAAAAAAAAACTATTAATACTGGGCATAGACATCCCAGATGCCTTAGCAGTAGTAGCACCCAAAATAACCTCCCCAGCAGTGGCAGCAGTAGTGCAGCTGTGTCTGTGCAGTTTTAGGAAGGCTGCATTGGTTACACTTGGTGCAAGTTTAAAAGGTTATCTTCACAGCAATGAGGGTTAGAAAAATTTTTAGGAATGTTTAAATTCTGCAGAAGTTGATAGCACTTGCTTAAGAAAAATTATGTGGGGCAAGTGGAACACCATAAAAATATTGGTGTTTCCTTGATCTGCTTCTGCCTTTGCACAAAAATATCCTGTCACTAGGCGCTGGTTCAGGTATCAATGTGATGCAGAAATGGCAATGTTTACATCGATAATGTAAAGAGAGATTACTGACTCGCGTTATATGATCAACATAACCTGCATTTGTCATGAAAGCAACTTGTGCTGAGCAGATAAACCTAGAGGTGACAGCTACACTAGTGAGTCTGTCAACAAAACTCGGGGAGCATCCACAAAAACCAGGGTTTTGTTGACAACTCACGGAGCGTCCACACAACAAAATGCATTTTGTCCCCAGTCTATTGACAAAACTCAGCACTTTCGCTGACAGCATTCGGCCTCTCTGTGATGGTGCGTAAATAACACTGCTGACAACATAGTCTGTTGACAAAAAAGCTGTGTGGATGCTCCGAGGGGCCCTTTTGTTGACAGAACAGTCCTCCGTGTTGCTGGGTAGCTGGAATGCCCTGTGCACAGCAGTCACAGCTCTATGCTCTCTGCCCCAGTCACTCTTAAAGCTGCAAGGGACCCGGAAATCCCGTGGCAGGAAGCTGCGTGCATGCAAGAAGCTGCATGCTCACTGGCTGCCCAGCATGCCTCACAGCCAGCTCTGAGGGCCCATGGCTGAGGCGCAGGCATCCCGAGACAGCCCAGGACCTTTGGAGCAGGCAGACATCTCCCTGCACCCACCCCAGGACAGTAAATGCCAGGCCCTCTCCTGGACTGGGCCGGAGCTGGAGGACCTGATCAGCCTGTGGGCCAAGGAGGACATCATCCTAGACCCCTCAGCAAGGAGGCAGAACGCCCTGGCTAGCCCACCTCACTGCAGCCTAGGCCAAACAAGGACACCCCACGCACACCCTGAAGCAGGTCCAGGAAAAGTCAAGGAGCTGTGGCAGGGGTATGGGTGCCCTGGGGAGGGTTACTTGGGGTCTCAGGTGAAGCTTGCCTGTAGGGCCTCCCTGGTGCAGACTCCATCCATGTCTGCCTGCCAGGCTGGTACCATGCTTGGCTGCTCAAAGCTGCAGTCGGCATCTGCCCCACACCACAGGAGGAAGATCTCCCCCAGGTCCAGGCAAGTGAGAAGGCAGTGGAACGTCCTCTTCACGTGCCTGAAGGTGCACTGAACCTGGTAATGCACTCAGTTGAGGCGGGTGTTGAAGTGCTCCTTGCTCTGGTCCAGTGGCCAGTGTATGGGCGCATTAGCCATGGCATGAAGGGCTATGCTGCATCCCCCACCAGGCACAAGGGCCTTTGGATGTCCCCAACAGCCATGTTGCACTGGGGGATATACGTGCCCACCTCCATCCTCTGGCACAGGCCAGAGTTCCGATAGGCCCTGGTGTCATGTGCCCAGCCCAACCACCCGACATAGACATTGGTGAACCGACTGCAGTGGTCCACCAGGGCCTGCAGGACAATGAAGTGGTACCCCTTGTGCATGATGTACCATGCCGCGCTGTGGTCCGGGGTATGGATCAGTAAGTAGGTCCTGTCTATTGCCGCAAAACAGTTCGTGAATCCCAGGGTGTTGAAGCTGGCCACAACTGAGTCCAGGTTGGTGACTTGGATGAGGAGGAGACCAAACGTACATGTGAAGGTCTGTCAGGGGCAGCCTCTGGGCCCTGGGTGACCTCCCCTGCTCCCTTCTGTCCTTCTCCCCTGCCAAGTGCACCAAAGGCCCCCCCACTTGTGGCCACTCCTCTGGCAGCAGGTCGCTGGGAGGGTGGGATGTCATGGTCCCCTGGGGATAGGGCTTCCCTGACTCCCTGCCCCCCCCCACCACCACCCAGGGGGTCCCCCTTGGCTGGGAGCCTATCTTTCCCCCACCCCACCCTGGCCAGGACTGCCCCCCTCGAGGGTGGCTTACCTGCTTGAGGACAACCCTGACGAGGCTCCCAAATTGGTTCTCCACAGAGTGGTAGCTGTCCAGAGTGGCCAGCTTCCACAGTGTGATGGCAACCTGCTTGGCATGCGCAGACACTGCCTGTTGGGGGGAGAGCTTTAAGGGCACACCTGGCCAGGAGTACCAGAAGGGGTTGTCGGCCATTTGACCTTGTTTGGCTGCCTTTTGGGGTCCCATTCTGTCGAGAAAGTGGCCAGGCACCCCAGCCGCTTTCTGTCAACAGAGTGGATCGCTCTTCTGATACACTCTTCTGTGTGGATATGCACTGTCAACAAGATGTTTTGTCGGAAGAACTCTTCCAGCAGAAATGTCTGTCATCAGATGGCGCTGGAGTAACTGTAGCCGGAGTAATTTCACAGCTTTTGTCTTAAGGGATAGTGTGGTTCAGAAGGACTGAGTAGTGTGGCCAATTTCCATGTAGCCTGGGTGCTCCATTCTTCCAGAATTATTTTTAGGTTGCTTTGCAAGCCATGGGGCCAAGATGCTCGAGAATATAATCTGTCTGGTCACCTCTGGGTGGGCTTTTGGCTGTAAAAATATTTGTATCCCAGCCAGACAGGTGACAACCCATGATGGAATTTCCTTTCTGTCAGTGAATAGGATCCGGGGTTTATGTCCGTTTGGAACTGATTTTCAAACATGTACACATACAAATGTGAGCTAATTTGCACTTCCAAAACACCATGATTTCACAGGTAAACTGCATGGCAAAATACTCGCTTTTTTTTCCAAGAGCTTGTTCCAGTCAGGTGTGGATGGGGTGTGCTTTGTGTATGACAGCTGGAAAATTTGTCCCCAAGCAGTATCTGCAGAGCTGGCCTGGGCACCTCCTGGAATCATGCCTTTACAGCATCCAATTTAGGGCCAACTGACCCTGACTCCCCCTCAGTTTCTTCCTATTGCCAGTGGCCACTAGCTGGAGCTTCCCGTGCTCTTGTTTCAACGAATACCTTTAGCACTGTCCATGTTACCAATAAGCATTCACTTGGCCGTCATATTTGCCTTCCATCCAGGCCCAGAGGGCTGCTTGGTCTGCGCTAGCCCTATGGTCAGCCATTTCCTGAAAGTTCTCAACAAGCTACGTCTGCATGTCTGACAACCACTCCCAGCCTGGAATCTTAATCAGGTACTTTCCATAGTGATGGGTCCATCCTTTGAACCTCTGACTCCTGCACCATACCCTCAACTACTAAATATCTGTTAGTCTATAAGGTGCCACAAGACTTTTTGTTGTTCTCCCAACTACCTTGCATCCCATCGTGTGATTATTACTTTCACCCCTGCTACATACATTATTGCTGTTAGGATCAAGTGAATCCTTCCAAATAGGTATTAATGCCTTTCTATTTGTAGTGAGAAGTCCTTGATGCAGCAAAGGTACCGCCTGAGGATGTTCATTTGAATAGAGGAAATCCTTAAGATCTTGTATTTCTGCTTTTTATGTACTTCCTATGACTTAAGCCATTTTCATAATAATTAGAGCAGAAATTAAATGATCACTGGATACAGAACTTCCATATTTTGACTTAAAGTAGTGAGTTTGCTTTACACACAAAGTTGTAGGAAAAACAGATTTATTTACTCTGTTTTGAAATTAAACATAGGAAAGATCCTATATACCAGGGTGGGGAATTAAAAAAATGGCAGCTCACCAGGCTTAGTCCCTGGCAGGCCACTGCTGCTATATTTACCTGCACCTCTGTGGGTATTGGGCACCTGCAGCTCTCCTTGGCTGCGGATCACCATTCATGGCCATTGGGAGCCACAGGTAACTGCGCAGACCATGACACCATTTTCTGCCCCTCCTATTAGCTGCAAATGGTGATCGGCTGCCAACATAAGTTGCGATCAGCTAATGCCTGCAGTGGCACAGGTAATTCTAGAGTTGGGGGCCCACCAGGAACTAACCGTGGTGGACTAGATCTGGCCTGTGGGTGGATATTTGCCCACCTCTGCCATATATAAGCCCAGGTATGTGTCTCCACCACCCCACTCTCCCAGAACCATACTCTGCCCTCTGTGGGTTTCTGTTCACAGAAGAGTCTGCGAATTCTTCTTAGCTATTGTCCCCTTTCCATGGCTTGCCACAGGGATTAGTTCTGACCCTGCAGCATTACTCAGGCTTCCTGCCCCAGGCCTCTTCCAGAGAGAGAGGGAACTCCTTTCTTCCAGTCACTTGTTTCCTGGAGTTGTGTGTTTGGTAAATTTAGAAGGTTGGAGTGAGTTTCCACATTACACAACTTTTATGGGGTGGGCATATAAAGGTAATGATAAGCCACTGGACTTTGATGAAGGAACTATAATGAAATGTATCTGGTATTGTTTTGTTTTTTGTTTTTTGTTTTTTGTTTTGCCAAGCAAGTAAAGGAAAGGGTAAATACAGGGTACAAAACATTTTAGGAACCTCAGATGTTCCTGCAAGTTTGAGGAAAAACTTGCTCCTGACAAGATTCTGAGAAGAATTCTTAAGTGGCATCACATCTCATTAACCACTCTGAAATGTTTTTCTAAACATACATTATTTCATAAGGATATATCAAACATCTGTAATTTCAAGGTCAAACCCTGTATTAACAATATGAGTAAAATAAGATTTTTTAGGAGGATGGTGTTTATTCTTCTGAACTCTTGCTATACTATTTCTCATTGTTCAACTACTTTATAAATGACATTGGTAGCAAATAAGAATAAACTTGATCCTTACAGTTGGTTTATAAATTGCAAGTGAACATTTAAGAGTCCATTTCTTTTAAAAGTTGCAAGATACAGAAAGCAATTTGCTCTGCATTGCCTTTCAGCAAAGTGCCAGTAAGATTAATGTGCACTTTAAAAAGTACCATTACAGAACATAATATATAACAATATGAGAAAGGCAAACCAATTCGCATTAAGAAAATACAATTCCTTGAGAAATGATAATTACAAAAATTTCTTCTAGAGGCAGTTTCTGACATTTTCATTAAAATTGCCATTTTCAGATAAGTACAGTACAAATTAGTGGAAGCAACAAGGACAACTGACATCTCTCTGTTGTGGCAGAGCAATGTGTCAGTGTTTCTAGAAATGTAGTTTTTAGTACTTTAATCTTTGCCTCAAATAACAATGCATAAGAGCTAACAGACTAGTGATCAAAGCAATAACATTTTTTTTTATATTCCACTGTCCTGAAATAGTCAATGGACACCAGTGATTTTTCCTCACATGTGATATATTGACAGCATATGTCCAGCCCTCTTAGGTCGGCTTGAGTTACCAAGAGCTAAAGTAAGTAGATGCTCTTGAAATCTGTTGTGAGGCTTCTTTTATCCTACGTGACATTTTCAGGATTCACAAAGTTTGGACAGTAGTATGCAATGTGGGGTAGGGGCATTAATTTGTATGAGGGGGTGGGGCAAAGGGGATATTTTTAGGAGCATAATGGGGGAATTGCTTGTCTCTTAAACAAGTTCAGATTATTTCTACTTTGCTATGTGTGAGGGAGAACAGGATTCAATGTTGCTCTGGTTATACATAGGGTGAGATCATTATTTGTAGAACAGCAGCAGTTCTTAGCCTGTACTTCATCTAATCCAATTTCTGTTCCTTTGGAGGGACCAGCATATGATAGCAGTGAAATTTGTGCATGGTGTATTTGCAGCTCACAATTATGGGCCTTTCCCTAGAAAGTTGAAGATGTGATGGTTGAGAGTTGAAGGATGTGATGGTACTCATCAATCAAAACTGAGCCATTTTTTCTGCAGTTACGCTCTTCTGCTTTGTGTTTCAAGTATGACTTTTGAATTACTTTTGCATCTTACTAGAGCTTTTCTTCTATTTAATATATGTTTTAGTGCAATTTCCAATACCCCAAAGCTCAGAATACAATGGGAAAAAGTCAAGGAGATTTCCTGTACCCCGGGGCCACGGTGTCATGAGTGGTGAATATATATGTCAGATTTTCGGCCCTACTTCAACGGGCAAAGTACAATCAGGGGGGGGTGTTGCCTGTCCCAAGCACATTTTCAGAGTGGAAGGAGCCAATAAATGGTAGGCGAGAAATTCATGGCAGGTGCCATGAACAGTGGATGTGGGTGGGAATTATGGTATATTTAAGGAGCAGGAAAAGGTCTGTGCTGAGGGTCATCAGACAAGTTGTACCTATTCAGTGACGACAGTGGGAAGGTTTTCTTGGGCTGTCATCCTGCTGCCTATATATAGCAGGCCCAAAGCTCCTTAGAGAGAAACCTCTTACCAGTCACTTTCCACAAATGGTACATACACCTAAAGAGACTTAGTGAAAATCCTTGAGAGGTATTTAATGCTAAAGCAGCTAGTCTCCTCAGTGTCCCTCTGAAGCCCATACACAGGCAGAGAGAGGTGCAGGACTGGCCCACAAGCAGTGAGTAACTTTGCTCCACTCAGGTTTTGCCACCCCAAGAGTTTGCCAGGATGTGTGACATGGGGGGCCTGGACAATTTAATTGCCAACACAGCATATCTGCAAGCCAGGAAGAGCACGGATGGGGACCTCAAGGAGATGCAGAGGAGGCGAAAGAGCCTCTCACTGCCCAAACCTGAGCAGTGCACGGAGGTCAGGAAGGCTCTCCTGGCTGACTATGAGAGTATCTGTGAGCAGCAGCCCATTGGCAAAAGGTTCTTCAGGGATTTTTTGGAGACCATGCCTGAATACCTGGTGGCCAAAGACTTCCTGGATGAGGTGTCCAACTGGGAGCTGGCAGAGGACAATGCCAAAAGCAGCATCATGCAAGGCTTGGTCACCAACTTCCTAAAGTCCGGCTCCAAGAGCTACCTAGCTTTCATGAGCTCCAGCTTGGCCAGCAAGTGCCAGGCAGCCACTGAGAAGGACTATGAGAGTATCATTCAGCAGGCCAAGGAGGAGACAAAGGCCTTCCTTCAGGGAAAGCCCTTCCAGGACTTCCAGAAAACCTCCTTCTATGACAAGTTTCTGCAGTGGAAAGTTTTCGAGAAGCAGCCAGTGACTGAGAAGTACTTCTATGAGTTTCGGGTACTGGGCAAAGGCGGCTTTGGAGAGGTAAGGCAGCTGCCATCCCTCCCCTGCCTGGACTAATGGATGGGTATGGGCAATGCAAAAAGGAGCTTGCAATAGACTAGGCATCTGTCAGAGACCAGGGCAAGCTAACTTCCTCCTTGGGCAAACAAGTGTGATATAACGCCTTTTCCACTTTATTGCCACCCCCTGCCCCCACAAAAAAATCCACATGGTGGTCATTAAAGGGAATTTCTGAAATGTCCATGGGGTTCTTTGGACCTTTGAACTAGAATAAGACAAGCCCTCCTCAAGTAGTATGGCCAGCTCTCTACTCCCATTATCCAGTGCTGATCATTAGGAGTGCCTTCTGAAAGGATGGCAATGTATATCTTTCTTCCTTAGTCCCCATCCATCAACACTCTTCAATCACCTCTAGTCTTCATTTGTAATGCCCCTTCCTTTCTCTTTTTGTCTTGATCCTCTAGGTTTGTGCCATCCAGGTGAAAACCACAGGCAAGATGTATGCCTGCAAGAAACTGGATAAGAAGAGGCTGAAGAAGAAAGGTGGGGAGAGCATGGCTCTACTGGAAAAGGAGATCCTGGAGAAAATTAATAGCCCTTTCATAGTCACCCTGGCCTATGCATATGAGACCAAGAGTCACCTGTGTCTTGTTATGAGCCTCATGAATGGAGGGGATCTTAAGTATCATATCTACAATGTGGGAGAGAGGGGCTTGGAAATGAACAGGATCATCTTTTATTCAGCTCAGATCACCTGTGGGATTCTGCATCTCCACTCTATCAATATCCTTTATAGGGACATGAAGCCAGAAAATGTTCTTCTGGATGATAATGGCAACTGCAGATTGTCTGATTTGGGCTTGGCGGTGAAAGTCAAAGAGGGGAGAAGCATCAACCAGAGGGTGAGTGCATGTTCACAGCGCAGGGAAGGGAGAGAGGGAAGCCACTGTATTTCTACTGCATTATGAAACCAAAGCTTAATTCCTCAGGATCTGTTCTTCACTAATGACCTTATGTGGTCATTTCATTCTAAGTGACAGGCCGTAAGAGGATTTGGTTAATTAACTCTTCAGTACTATGCACAGTTAACTCTGTGTGCTTCCTAACAGAAATAAAAGAACAAAACTGATCCGATTTTATTGGGATATGTGCTTAACTCAAGCTAGTTATTTGAGAGGAACTACACTTTTCCTGGGCTACTTCATTGGTTGATCCAGGCATGAATCATAAGTATAAAAAAAGACAAATGTCTGATTCCACCCCCAATCACGAACCGTTATTTCAGAGAATAGCATTTTTACCTTTTTTGTAAGTGTGTTTGGGGTTTTTTTTTTATTTGCTTGTTGGTTATGTAATAGTATTATTCATGATTCATTGTGCTAAGTGTGCTGCACAATAAGTGAACTGTTTCAAACACAAACCTAGCAACAAGTTCTAGTCTCATAGACTTTGCAGTATAAAGATCTATGAAAACTAGGTGAGCGTTTAAATAAAAGTGTGTTTATCTGTAAGGGAAGGGCAATGGCGGGCTATTTTTTGGTGCTTCGTTTAGAATGTGCACCACATTAAGAACTACCTGCGGTGATTATAAATTGATTCAGATTTAAGGTGATAGTATCATGGAGTTCACAAGAAAGGTGTAGTTTATCATGTAGCACATTTATCTCCTGCTGGCTAGAACGCCCAGGCAGATAGAATGAATGAACATTCCTGATATATAATTGACCAATTATAAAGTGATTTCTAGAAATGCTACATCTGGGTCCTGTAAGTGTTTGCATGGTACTCTAACGGTGTCTGGGGATTTAAAATTTCTACATCTAACTCCCAGTGAATTGAAGGTGGTAGGCATAGACTGGTCAAGGAAGACAAGGCTCTTTATCTTTTTTCCTTCTCACACCAACCAGGCTTGAAAAAAGATATTTTTAATATTTTGCTAAGTACCGATAAGATGGGAATTTTTATATTGATGACCAACTTTTTTTTCCGGTAATTAATATTTTGAATTGTCCATTGCTGAATTTTCAGCCCAAGAAAAAAATACAAAACTGTTTTCCAGATACAGGAATTCAAACATAAATTACTTGTTTTAGAATGTTAAATATATATCATTGAAGGTATTATTTCAGGGATGATTAATATAGATTTTATTTTTAAATGGGTATGATGCTGATTTACCAGTTCTTCTGATGACTAGTCATTTAATGTTGGTTTTTCTTGTTAGCATTGTTCTCCTGACCAGTATGGGTGTGTTGTTTTGGTTTTTGGATTTTTTTCTAAAATAATGTTACCATGTTGTGTTATAGAACAATCATGGTTCTAGTCATGTTTTGGCTCTCATGTTTGCAGAAACATGCAAAATCCTGTTTCCCAATGGTCAAGAATTCTTATTATAGCAACTGCTGAGTAGAGCAAAATTGTTTATATTATATAATATATACTTGTTTTGCTTTCAGGCTTTCTAAAATCTAGGTTGAAAGATATTGTATGAATAACGTAGTTTATATATATCTGTATAGTTTTTAAGTGACTGTCAGCAACTCCGATAGTTAAGGTTGTCTAAAACTGTCCATCTTCGTATGTTATATGTGAGTGCATATTTGTGACAGTAAAACATAATTTATGGATCAAATTAGAGTATGGAAGCAAAACATGTATTTGAGTTTTATTTTAGTCTTCACATTGAATTAGATCACGGCCACAAAAATCTGTTTGTCACTGGATTAACACATACTGTGTTATTTAAGAAAAAGTGGAGGAAAGTAATTTTAAATGTTAGGTCATAATGTTAAGGATCTGGTATTAAGCCAGGCAAGAAGATCCTCCGTCACTCATAGGCACATTTAACTATCCTCTTCTATACTAGTTTTTGAATGGAACCTTGTGTGCCAACCTTTTAGGAGTCCTAACTTTGGATTTTTTCACTGTGGTTTTAAGGTTTTCATTATTTTAAATGTTGCATTGTTAGTGAAAAGGAAGAGAGAATTTAGATGTCTCTAGCCTATTTATTTATTTATTAGTTGTACTGTGATACCATCTAGAGGCTAGGGGTTCCACTTAGTTAGGCAAAAGTACTTTTCATTCTGGTCGCCGATAATGTGCAATCTTTTTCTATAAGTGAGATTATCAGTTTCTTTAAATTGTGTGTACAAAAAGATGTCATGAGTAGGATGTTGAACATTATTCAGTAGTTTGCATTTAAGCATAAACCACAATGGAATGGAATTCCTGAAGTGCTGTTGCAGAACTGGTTTGTTGTGAGAAGTGAAATCAATGTCTGAGTGTATATAACCTTCCGTTTCATCACTGACACCACTAGTTTTCATGCAATAAAGTACAGAAATTGATGTCAACATCCAGAAGCTTTAGAAATGCTGGAATTGTGTTTTAACTGGGTTGTGGGAATCTTTGTTATAAACTTTTCTTTATGCAGCTATTGTCTTTACCTGTTCAGGTAAATCTGTTATTTAGATGAAGTCTAACATTGTCTATGCATAAAAATCAACAGGTCATATTTGTGATGCATGATGATGAGGTGAAAATATAAAAACAATCTTATTACATTGTTGCCGCCCTTAAAGGTGACGTTAGGGAACAATAACTTTAAATAAAGAAAGTTGGAAGATTTTGTTTGATCACATTTTTCCTATGTTTTAGCTTTAAAATATCAGTAATATGAAGTGTTGCTTTTGTTTGTTTTCGCTGGCACACTCATCAGAGAATTAGAGTGGCAGCCTTTTTAGATCCTGTAACAGGGATGGCTGCTACCTGAGCTCCCCCTTATGTCCAGGTGTGCCTTGGCTGTGCCTCCTGTCTGTTTTTGACAAATCCACAGCCTCACTTTCAGTCACAGCCCTATATGGAGTCTGAGGGTTTTTTAATTAACTTAATAAAGTTCTCAGAGACCAAACCAATTTTCCACCCAAACTTAAGTGACCACTGGAGAACACCTCTCTCTCTGCAGCTTCACTCTGCAGTCCCCTCACTGCAAAAGTGCCATTCCTGAAGCTTTCTGCTACCTTTTACTTTGCGATCACCTAATTACAACCACATGTTTCTCATCCTGTAATCAGAGCTGGCTTAGTCCTCCACTTACAGCTCACAGGCAAACCAGCCTGTTACAAGGCAATATTGTGATATTTTACAATAAACCCTCGAAATACATGGCTTCAAGATGCACGAGTTACACACAACTTGAAGCTGCTCTGTGGCCCCTTCCCCCGAGGGCAGCTAGGCATGCTAAAAGCCCCCCCGGCTTTCCTCCAGCCACACAGAAGGCAGGGAGAAGCAGCCAGGAAACTGGCCATCTCTGGTTCCCACTCCCCCTTGACTTCTGCAAAAATTCAAGTTATGCTGGGGTTGAAAGAATGCAACCCCTGTGTAACTCAGGGGTTTACTGTCCTCATATGGAATCACACTACACACCAGAAGCTCCCACTGAAGTCAATGATGTTACTTTTAGAGTAATGAATTAATCATTGTTCATAAAACTATTGCCATCTGGCCTGTTGACAATAGTGAAAGAAACAGGGTGGTGATTATTTTCACAAAGAACTTTCCTCCCAGTTGTTTGCCAGGTTTTGAAGTTTAATGTGTGCCACAAAAGCAAAATAATTAAAAGGGAAACCCCTAAAATTTTAAACATCAGCCTAAAATGCCACCTTCTCACAATTGCTCTGATGTCTTTTCCTTTATATTCATCATGTCGTAGTCTAGCTATTTCTCTAGTTATTCAGAGACTCTTCTAAGGAAAAGACAGCAAAGAAGAAATCTAAATTTCTAATATAAATAAAACAAAACAAAAAAAACTGCTAAAGAATCAAATAAATAAAGAAAGATAGAAATCCACTTCTTTTTTCCTCTCCAGGTTATCTTAAAATGTTGCCAGTTGCATAAGTAACAAAATAATTTTACCTCCTTGCCTGAAAATTTCTTATATAAGCATAAGAAAGTCTCTACAGAAGGAGAACACTCTGATTTTCTTAAAATCCATTTCAAAATGTTAACAAGGATACTGTATTATTAATTATTATTAATAATAACGTAATCAACAGTCTCAGAGAGGTAGCTGCATTAGTCTGTATCTTCACAAAGCAAAAAAGCCGTCCTGTAGCATCTTAAAGACTAACAATATTCTTTATCAGGCAGACCCACTTCTTCAGATCTGGAGAATCCTGAAAACGGAGAGGGAGAGAATTTAAAGAAAAAGAGAAAAAAAATGAAAGAAAAAAACTGACAAATCAGCTAGATGGGAAGGGAAGAGAAAAAAATCCTCTGCAAGTGTCTGCAGCCATCCCACTTAATTTAATAGACACTTTATTTTTAAGGTGCTAGAGGACTGCTTTTTTGTTTTGTGAACATAATCAACAGTCCATCTCCATCTCTGCATATTTATCTTCTGTAATACTATGCTGGGGAAATACAGAAGAAAATCTTTGTTGTTTTTTTCTAAATTTAGACCTTAATCCTGAAATCAAAACCAAGGCCCTGGCTATGCCTCAACCTTTGGTTGTTGTATGAGCATACCCTGAGATACTCCCATTCGGGTTATGAGAATTCGAATTTACGAGGAGTTTGATTTAAAACCTCTGCGTTTTATGAGGCATTTCCTCAAATTAACGATGACTGATTTAAATTTTGTGCACCTCAGTGGGACGCGGACACCCAGCAACAGGAGAAAGGCCGTGGCTCCAGGCAACAGCTACCTGCAGCTCCATCCCACCCAGCGCATCTCTCCGCAGCGCCCAGAGGCGGTTTCCCGGAGCCCCCGGCCCAGCCTTTACATGTGGCTGGTGTGGGTCTCTGCCTCGGCGCTGCAGCAGCAGCGTGCCCTGGCCCAGCAAGTGGCTGCGGGCTCCCAAGCACTCCTGCAAGACATGGCTGCTGGGCGCGCAGCCCATCCTGGCGCCGCCCCTGCCACTCGCCGCCCACCCTGCACAGCTGTACCTTGGGCACCGCTTGCCACCTTCAGCGTTCCTTTGCATTTAGCGCCTCGGCCACCACTGCTGGGGCCTCTCCACTGCGCAGCCCCACACGAGTGAGGCATTACCCCTCGCCAACCGGGGGCCCCCTGTGCCTGCCTAGCTCCCCGCGCAGCCAGCCCCTGGCACCGCCTCCTCCCCGTGCAATATAGTAATCCTTCAATGGATTTTTATTCAATTTCTTCATAGTCCTCCATCGTTTCACAGAACTGTAACATATCAAGCTGGCAATGCATTAAACATCTGTGAGTGGCAAGTGGTTTTCTCCTATGCCCACGTTTCTGAGTCTGGTGCTATTTTATGCCCTTCCAGACAAATTCAATTTCTAGTGATCCTCACGTTATGGAATCTGTTTGGCAACAAGTAACAAAATCTGACCTTTCGAGTATCCATTGCAGCTTGCGTCAGCATGTTGGAACAGTGGCATGTTAAATTTTAAAGATCGTATTGGAAAGAAATGTATTTTTGGGTGCTCATTGGCTGCCAATAAATTATGCTACTTATGACAAAAACAATGTGATTGGCCTGCTTTGGAATTAAAATGTAGAAGTTACTCTGTCATTTGCAGTAGTACACAGTAGTTGGTGTGTGTTGCATTGAGTTCTTCTCTCAGAGTACTCGTGGTTTGATAGTTTATAGCAGTGATAAGTGTACGGTGCGTAATAGCTACAAAAAAGCTTAACGAGAGCAGGTAAACAGCCATATTATAGAGTAATTAATGAAGGGAAAATGTCTTGTTAGGTTGGCATTGTTTTAGCGTAAATGGATGTAAATTTTGGGGCTCAGGAACACATAAAATTTTTTCCCATTGAAATTAATGGTAATTACATTTTCAGCTTACAAGAATTCACCCTAAGAGGAGTTTTTCAGGAACAAATTACCCTCGTAAGGCGGGGGAAGACTGTACAGATACCAAAATTTGTATATTGCTTGTAGCTATGCATACTCAACTGCTGATAGATGTACTGTGTGTACTAATCAGAAGTGCATGTGTCAATGTAAAGTGTGGTGGACCACACTGCATTTTGGGAAATTTTCACAGTTTGCTCTGGAATAGAATAACTTACCTTGATCCTTGATGTCTGGAAGCAAGAGGTTAAATTCTCAGCATGCAACTTCTCCATCCCATAAAGTCATCCCGTCATTTTTGCACTTAAAAAAAATGAGACAGTTGGTCATCCTAGGTTGAGGAAGGCTGTAAAAGAGCACTGTAACATTTTGCCACAGTAGCATTCTCTACTTCAGTTTTCTGTGGGCCTGGAGTTTTGGGTACTGCTAGGAACTGTGTAGTGCTTACTGTGCACTGATAGGTATGACTTTTTGTTTTCCTAAACTGATGTTATGTGGTGCTTCCTTTACATTTAGACGTACTATGTAATTTGGGTACTCCTGTACATTCTGAAGTATGTGTAGTGAACTAAAAAAGATCAATTCCAAAAAACAGAAATGCATTGAGTGGCAAAAGCAGTAACAGTAACTGCTGGTAAAAACAGATAGATGTATCACTGGATTTATAATCGCGGTGGAAAGGAAAGTATAGCTTTCAAAACTCTCTTACATTAGTCCCATAAAAAGTTTTAACACAACATGATTATTGACACTTCAGCTTCAGAATATCTCTATGTAGCATTGCTCTCCAGCCACAGCCAGGGTGAGTATGGCCCACGAGGAGGGTGAGAGGAGGCGGACATTTCAGTTTCCTGAAACAATAACATTTTGGTCCGTATTCCATTTGTACAAGTGTTCTGTGCTTTGTTGTGTCTGGATCATATAAAAATCTCATTCTGACACAGTGTTAATGAACAAATTCCAGCTTTATTTTGGCTGCTTAAAACATGGATTCTTCAGTCTCATGGTTTTCAGACAGTTCCCCAAGCGGAGTCTCTTCCAAACAGTTTCCTCTGGGAAACAGTATCCTGCCTAAGAGAGTATGCTACTACTTTCATACTTTTACATCTCTTCTCTTTTCAAGAAAACTATCAAAAACCCAAGAACAACTGACAACGTAACCTAACGGTCATTTCACATGCCAACTGGGCTTGGAGTAACTGCATTCATTACCTTATCAGTTTTGCTAGCTATAACTGTGTACAACTTGGAAGCCCATCACACAAAATGCTTCACACGACCAAGTCTTTTAACAATCTGCCCTTCTCTAACATGGTATAGTTCACTAGTGCCTCCCTGGTTCTGTCTTCTTCCTGTCTAGTCAAGCACAATCTGTGGACTTGTATAATATTTTGAGGGGTTCTGGGCCAAGATGAGATAAACAGCCCTGGGCAAATAGCTTAAAACACTTACGGCTCAGGCTAGAGTCTCCTCCTCAGTAAGGCAAACCAAGCCAGCCACAAAAGTACCTCTGCCAGTCCCCCTGGCCAGCCAGAAGCTTTCCAAGCAAACGCACAGATTCTCCAGCTGCTCCTAATGCCCTGACCAGCAAACCCTCCTTATGCAGGTGAGAGATTATGAAAACCTATTTCACCAAATCCACACAGATTTTTCCAGGCCACAGAGGGTCCAGCCACATTCCCAGGTCAATATATATTTAGATCTTACCAAAACAGCACACTGTGCCAATCCTTTAGAATTTAAAATCTAAAGAATTATTTATGAAGAAAGAAAGAATAAGGTGAGGAAAAAATTGTTAAAGTGATACCGTACATGCATCAGTTAAAGCTATTGATGCAGGTTACAGCTGCTATTTTTGAGAGTCCCTGGAAATACATCCTCTTGAGAGCTGGGCCACCCAGTCCACACAGGCCGAGTTCATGAGGAATGAAGAACCAAATGGTCACTGCCAGGGACATCTTTATAGACTCACTATGTGGAGGGAAAAACCCTTTCTTCTTCACGTAAGCAATGGGAGGTCACCTGGTCAGGTTGCCTGTTGTGGCATTCTGCCAATGGCTGCTGGGTTAGCCAGCATGTGTCAGTCAATGTGGATTCAACGTCCAGGTCTCTGTTCCTTTGTTCAGCCCATGTCATCTGACTGGGGAGGTGATGACACCTTCCATTGTGAATCTCGGCACTAAAACATTTCTAATTTAGGTATAGAGCCAATATCTATAACTTTACATGGCAGACATGGCACAGATATTCCAGTAGCATAAACAGAGTCAGTGAATCACCAGCTTTCATTAGAGACCTCATTTGGCCCACCTGGCATGAGATTTGGTGCAAATTGAATGTAGTGATTACAGAAATGGTTTTCATATTTAATTTAAAAATCCAGTAATACCACAGCTTGTTGCTGCAGTTGCCACTGAGGCACACTCTTCCTCCGTGTCTTTGTTCTGATAGGCCCCTGGCATGTTTCAGTATTGTTCTTAGAGATTTCTTTTATATTCCTAACATTCATGTGTATTTTGCATCACTGATTTTCCATTGTCCATTTACGCTTTATATGATCTGTGGTTTCTTGGTGACTCCGCTGTAGGTTTGTTTCAGAATTCATCCTATTTTGTTAATAGTTGTATATGCGCTTTTTCACTTGGCTCCAGATCTGGAAGATTTCTCACGGATCTTATGACAAGTTGGGACTCAGCATCATGGTGCATCCTGCTGGTCACTCCAAGGATTGATTAGCTCTCTTCAGCACTGGAGCACCCTCTTTTGGTGGTGTCTCACCCTTTGCTACCTCTTCCACCCATCATCCCATCAGGACCCTATTACTTCAATCCCACAGCACCCTTCCCCAGGGTCCTGGCCCATGGCAGTCTCCACATTCTGGTATCCTCCCCTCCAGGGAACTCAGTTACCCATCAGTAATCCACTTGCCTCAGCAATCCTTTGCCATTCTTCATCTAGCACCTTCCCTCAGGGCAAACTTCAGTCAGGCTTGGCCACTCATCATAGGCAAGGGTGGGAGGGATGGATCTGCTGCTTGTTCCTATCCTGGCTGCCCCTCTGCAACCCTTCTGTCTCCTCAAGCATTAATAACAATGCCTCAACCTGTGAGTTCGCCAAACCAGAACATCCCAGCTCCTCCTGTCCTTCCCCAGCACTGCTGTTTCCAAATGCACCCCTATCTGCATAGGCAATTGGTCCTTCTCTCTCCCAAGCTGGAGAGAGAATGAACTCCCTCTGTTCAGCAGCCGTTTTTATAGAGCCTAGACTGACCCTGATTGGCTGCCTCAAGCCTTCTCCTGATTGGTCCTCAGAACAGCCCCCTCTCAGGGTTGTTTCAAACCTTGTCTTGCCAGTGTGAGGCAACTGCCATGTCACAGATCTGTCACAGAAAAAATGCTTGTCTTTTTTTGTTGGTGGTCCACCAAGTGAAGGATTTGAGTTCCCAGACTCTGGACCAAGTGGCAAGACTGTTTTCATTCTACATCTCGTCATTTTTTGGGCTGGACTAGGATTTAAGTCTTATGTAGGAGTATTCCTCTGATACAGTAGTGCTAAGTATGGGGAAGCATCAGCAGCTCTGACTTTTTTTCCAACAGTTTCTTGGCCGTTTTTACTGCCAATTCCACGTTGTCGTTCCTGTAAGGATACCCTGCTGAAGATATGTGGTCAAAATCCCAGTCCTTACTGAAAGGCTGCAACTCTTCTGAAACAAACTTTGGTCTGTTGTTGGAACATACACTATTCAGTATCCCACAACATGCGAAGTAAGTTTTTATTTTCTGTACAGCTGTTCTAACTGCTGGGTCTGGGTGAAGCTCCCAGAAACCGGAAAAATCATCTACAACAGTGGTTCCCAAACTTTTTGGCATCACACCCCCCTTTTGATTTTTGAGAAACCCTCTTGCCCCCCCAATCTCTTTTTTACCATGGGCCAGCCACCCCAGCAGCCTGTGAGCTGCCTGCCTGAGCCCCGCCCCTCCCCTCCCCGAAAGCCAGGCACTGCCAGCCCCTCATCTAACCTCCTCCTCCTCCTCTGCAACCCACACTCACTCACCTCTGCAGGAGGCAGCTAGCTCCACGTGGGCCTTCACTGTCTGCCTGCTTTTTATAGGGGCTGCACCGGGTTGCCCACATGAAGTGGCAGGGGCTGAGTGCCGGAAGCAAGGGCCAGCTTTTTCTTCGGGGGGGGGGGATGACTGGGTGGGGGGACCTGGGTTGCTTTGCAACCTCCCCCCCCAGAATTTCTTCACAACTCCCCCCAAGGGGGCACGCCCCCCGTTTTGGCAAACCATGATCTACAATGATCATTTCCTCAAATGCTGCTCATGTCCGTTCCGTGCCAGGGATGGAATCACTGCAGGCACTGTTGGTAATGATTTTTAACCTCAGTGGCATCCATCTGGCTGGCTCCAGCAGCCTCTCTTGCCACACATTCATGTGCAGGTATAAGGGGCATGGCTGGCCCTACACCAGGGGTCTGCAGCCAAAACAGTGAAAAGAGCCATTTATCCAAATTGGGTTTCAAAACCAATACTTCTAGGGCTGCAGTGCAGGTGAACATGAGGCAGTCCTCCCCCCACACGGTCCCTTCCTCACATGACCACCTCCCCATGCACAACTGCCCCATCCCCATGGAGCACCCCGGCTCACAGCCACCCCACACACCCCTGCCACAGCTACCTCCCATGCTTCTGCATCCTCTCCTGTCCCCCATGGCTGCCCCGCAGCACTGCGTGTTCTAGCTGCAGTCTCCCCTCCCCCACAAGCCATGTGCCACCAAGGGGCCATACCCTGACCACCTCCCCCCACCATGCAGCAGTTCACTCACACACTCCGACGGGGAGCGGGAGTGAGGGATCACAGTGGGGCAACTAAGGGAGAGGGAAAGTAGAGGGTCAGGCAGGGGCAGAGAAAGAAGCCACACTCCTGATGCAGCAGCAGCAGCAGCAGCTCTGGAGTGCTCCCCACTGCCTGTGCCAGAGGAGAGGAGCTGGGGGCTGCACTTACCCCGCTGGCCAGCAGCCACAGCCTTGGGCCTGCTCGCCCTCCCCCCCACACCATAGCCCTTACAGTTGGGTTTTTTCCACCACCCTTTCCCCCTTGGCTTCCCAGCCTGGCTCTGGCTCAGAGCCTCTGCACTGCCTGTGTGCTGCCTCTTGACCCCTCCTTTTTCTGCTCTTTCTCCTCCTCCTCTGCAGTCCAGGCAGGGGAAGGGGGCTGCCTGTGCCCAGCCCCCTGCAGCATGCTCAGCTCGCAAGACAAAGGCGCCTCTGCCCCTTGTTGCATTACAGCATCTGCAGCCGCAGAGCAGTCAGCATCAGGAGCAGTAAACGACTCCTTAAAGAGCCGCAGGTTGCCAACCCCAGCCCTACACCCTCTGTTCCTGCTTTTTGGCTAACTCTGGCAGAGGGGCGGGACAGTGGGTTTTGCAATGGCCATGAGCAGGACAGCTCCACGAACAACAGTTCCAGAAAGGTTAGTAAATGTTGTTTATCCTTCGTGTCCAAAGGTAAACAAAAGCCCTTCCACTTTTGCCTGTTGTCTTGCTGGAACTTTCTGTTGTCAATTGACAGTCGTCCCAGGAGCCGCATACCTCTCACTTTTCCATCCATGTCCAGAACTTCTCATTCATTCCTGGCAGGGATGTAGCCTCTCTGGCCTGTCAGGCGCTTTCAGGTCCCAGATGTGACAAATGAACTTTGAACGTAATCTCATCCCTAAAAGCTGTGGAATAACTGTTCTTTCACCCCAAAGTATGTCATTTTGTACATGTGATGGGTTCCTCCCTAGGGTGTCACCAGGAACTGGGGTACCACTGGGTTCCCTTTAACATTATACTGCTGTGTCAAGTTGCAGTACCCTCTCTAGCCTGCCCCTTCACACCACATATACAGGTAAAGGCAAACCCAGCTGCAATTATATGCAGATGCTGTGATCAGCCCTACATGGGAATGCTCTAGCTAGAGCACCTCAGGCATGCATCCCCTTTGGAGTGTGAGCCCTGAACTATACTGTCTTGTGCCGCACAGGGAACTGTACAATGTAAGCCCAGGAAACTCGCCCCCCCTCCCTCAATGTGGAGAGGACGATACAACTGCTTTCTCCCCAAGTTACGACTTCCCCACACTGTTTTTAGACAAAGCAAAAAGAAGTTTAACTATAAAAGATAGATTTTTAAGTGATTATATGGGATAGCAAACTCAGCAAAGCAGATTACCTAGCAAATAAGCTGAATACATGCATGCCAGCTAGAGACATGAAGGCTGGGTTTGCACTGGAGGGTTCTGTAGCCAGAAGGGGCCTTCTGTCTCCAGAACTCAGGGACAGAGCAATCACTGCGTCAGTCTGTATTCTATCAAAACAAAAAAGTAGCCAAGTAGCACTTTAAAGACTAACAAAATAATTTATTAGGTGATGAGCTTTCGTGGGACAGACCCACTTCAGATCATAGCCAGACCGGAACAGACTCAATATATAAAGCACAGAGGTCCAAAAATTGTTATCAAGGTTGGCAAATCAGAATTACAGAGGGTCAGCAGGAGGGGGCGTGGAGTGGGGAAGTTAAGAGTTAGATAAAACAAAGAGTTCTTATAATGGGCCTGGTAATTGCTGTCCCAATTCAAACCATGTGCTAATGTGTCGAATTTGAATATAGATGGCAGTTCTGAGCACTCCCTCTGTAAATGGTTGTTAAAGTTCCTTTTCAGTAAAACCCAGACTTTCAGGTTGTGAACAGAATGGCCCACTCATTAAAGTGCTGGCTGACAGGCTTGTGAGTTAAGAGCTTTTTGATGTCTGATTTGTGTCCATTCCTCTCGAAGGCCATGGCATTCTGGCACCAGACTCCTGTCTGATGCAGGATGTCGTCATCCTCCCATGGTGCAGGAGCAGGTTGGGGCTGGGATAGTCAGGCAGGAGTGGGTATAGGGGTGGATCAGGACGGGGAGAGTCAGGACCCGACCAGACCTGGGACAGTGTGGCGAGACGGGGCTCCAGGAGCTGACCAGGGCTGAGAGAGTCAAGTGGAAGGGTGCAGGACGCTACTGGGATTGGGAGAGCCAGGCCAGAAGGGGTCCAGCAGCCAAGGGGCATAGCTGGGCAGGAGCGAGGTCCAGGCGCCAATCCAAGCTGAGAGAGTCCGGCTAGGAGAGCAGGACCCAGCTTGGGCTGGGAGAGCTGGGCTGGAGGGGTCTGCAGGGACTGGGCAATGAGGGGAATCAGGGAGGGCACTTAACTGACTCTGTACTTCTGCTGTGCCCAGGTTCTACCCTCCGCTGCTCCCATTGGCTGAAATCCAGCCAACAGGAACATCGTGGAAAATACAAGTAGTTTCTAGCCCCGCCCCCGCACATTGGGACACACTTCTTTCTCCCTATGCATGCTGGATTCTGCCTGTGGGGCTTTGAGTTGCCATCTCCCACCTGCAACAGGAAGCCGGTGCAAGAACCTTGGTTGCAGGGAATCACAGAACTGGAATGCCAGTGTGGTCTCCCTGCTGGGGCTGGGGGGGACGGGAGGTCAAAACCGAGCCTCACGGCCCACCTGCTGGGCAGCTGTGAACCCTGCAGTTTGAGAACCAGTTAGGTAGGGGATCAGGCACGTTGGAGGTAGTTGAAGACTTCACCTTCCTTGATAAATGTATAGTGAGACAAGGTCTAAGTCACAGGGAAAGATGGTTCTGTATGGAAAGCAGTATCGGACCAAGACAAGCAGGGACCATGTGAGAGAGAGATTAAATAAATGCTACACTGGTAACTGTGAGCAGTAAAATTATGCAAGCACTTCAAGGGATTCTGTTGACATTATAGTAATTGTAAAAGCAAAGCCTCTTAAGATGTGTGTATAGGCTTCTTAACAGTTTTCCTGTGCCGTGATTTATGTGTTTGAAGGACATCATAATATTTCAATGGGAAAAACATGTTTTGGTTAAAATCATATTCAAAATGTCCCTTTGCCCTTTGCTGTGTTTGTTTTTTGTCAGATGAAGTTGCTTACGAAAACAAAACAAAAGAAAAACTCTGTACGTGTTCCTGAAACTTGCAGTTTCATGTCAAGACAGCAAAGAACTGGGGACGGGGGTCATAGTTCTGAAGTGAAAAATAACGTAACCAGTTATGATATTGCTAATCTTTGTTCCGTAGCGCACACACCAATTGTTGGTTAAGGTTCAACAGATGTTATTCCTCCTTTGTGCTTTTAAAGTGACAGCTTGGCATTTGTTCAGAATTAGCAGCAAAGTGATTATTTTATATACAACTACTATTTAATATTTGAAAATCAGCACTGGTTTCATCATTGCTCTGCTAGTGGGATTTTAACTAGTGGGATTTTGCAATTAAAAATAGATCCTGCTAGGTGGTATAAAGTAGTAGTTTTCAACATGTTGTTCAGGTACTCCTGGGGTCTACAGCCTATGTCTAAGGGGCCCACGAAAGGTTGTTGTTACCATAAAACAGTGATTTTCAACCTGTGACCCAAGGAATCCTGGAGCTCAGCTAACGTAGTCTGAGATTTCCAAAGGGGTTTGCACCTCTGTTTGAAATGCTTTAGAGTCCCACAAAGGAGAAAACGTTGGGAACTGCAGTTACAAAGTGTCTGTCAGTGATAGTATAATAGTAGTACTTAAGTAATAGTATGAGATGGTAATACTTAGTTTCTTTACCCAATTCTTTACCCAATACTTGGTTTCTTTATGTGTGAATCTCACAGCACTTTACCAGGACTTGATCTGTAGAGGTGTCATGCTAAACAGAGTGGGGAAAGCAAAGATGACTCTGTCCCACCTTTCTGCCTCCCCAAGTCTGCGCCTGGCAGAAGGGCTGTTTCTCTGGTCTAATATCACCAAGAGTGCTGTAGACACCTGCTTTCCTACTTCTGACCCACAGTGTACACAATCGGGGAGACTAGGTGACCACCAGGAGGATTCTTTAATGTCAGGGAGCCACTGGAGTAGCACAAAGGGACTTAGTTTGGCATTAAAGGCTTAATCCTGCACAGCCCAACCTAAGAGTCATGCGTAATTGCTAACCAATAAAAAGCAAGGTAATATGCCATACATAAAACAAAAGGGCGTTATGAGGATTAATTAGTGAACATTTATGAAGCTCTTGGAAGATGAAAAACACCATGTAAATATGATTATTAATTTGAGTCAAACAATTCAAACAAATTTGTTGTTTGAAGCATATTAGTTATTTTGGAAACCATGTGGCATGTTCATAGTGGAGTGACGTCTTCAGGTACCATCTAGCAGTTTCTATAATGGTTTGAGATTCACAACATTATCTGTGTAATATAGGAATATATCTGACAGTTTTGAGCAATGTGGTATGAATGCACAGCATACATTTTGTGTGTAGTTATTGAATCTTGCCAGAAACATGCCTGTGGCATGGAAAGGGTTATATGGCCTAAAATACTTAGCCAGTCATATTATTCTTTGAAATGTTGATTTGGCTACCTTTGCTGAAGGAGTTTTACATGACACTTTTGTGAGCAATCTGTAAGGTGAGCTACTGTAGACAGAGGCTGCTCACAAAAACCAGGTACCCTTGATCACATCGTACAAAAGTCTTATTGGCTTCAGAGTAAGGTTCTATTCAGTGTGACTAAGGGTATCAGAATCTGGCCCAAATGACTGGAAAAACCTCCTCCTCCTCATTACACCCAAATATGTAATAATACATTGTTAAAATGCAAAACTAGGCCAAGATTTTGCTGCCAAAGGAGCAGGTGAACTCTCTGGGCTTGTACCCATATATGTGTTGGCTGAAGCTGGGTCTTTATTTAGAGTGAATTTTAAGCTAATTGTATTACTACCATGAGTCCTGATTCTAAGAAGTGCTAATAAGATCCAAGCACTCTCAAATACCACAGATTTTAGTGGCTGTTAAGGGTGCTGAGCACCATAGAAGATTTAGTTCATCATTTGCTGCTACTATTTCTTACTAAGCTATGGAGAGAAGTAAACAGAGACCTTAACAACAGAGAGGGAAAATACGTACGTTCTGCTGGGAAATTCAAGTTATGTGAGGGTGTGTGGGAACGCAACCTTCCCTTAACTCAAGGGACTGCTGTAACATGATGGGAACTGTAATTCTGTATCATCGCTTTTAAGTTTTACTCTCTTATTTCCTCCTCACAGTGGCTCAGAAAAAAAATAAAACATTCAAATTACCATTATTACGTGAATGCAAAGAAAGATCAGTTATTCTCTCTCCTGGTCCAGGGTCCAGGAAATCACGTGCAAAAAACCCCCCTGAAATTCAGAGCTGTCAGCAGTTTCCTGTGGTCTAATGTTACATTCCTCCAAGGTCTGCTCAGGACACTGCTGAAGGAGTAGAGGAACAGCTGGAAAAGAGAACAAAGCAGTCAGTGGCACCCCTTGGAGGAAAGAAGAACTGAGCCCCAGGAAAGAGCTGATAGAGCTAAATTCAGCTTGGTTTTTTCACCCTGTTCAACAGTTCATGTGCCATGGTAAACAAAAGATAGACGTTCCTATTTGCTTTGCTGTTTCGTTTATGATATCAACTGAATTTGTTTTGTAAAGATTGATGGGAAAAGGGAGAGAGAAAGAGAAATCCTATTTTTTTTCAAGAATTGTGTTATGTTTCTTCCCCTACCCTTTTTGCTAGGAGCCAAAATGCCACAGTGTTCTGCTCAGGAAATTGCTAGTACTTTGCCCTTCTCAGGACAGTGTAGTCAACATATACTTATTTAAATTTTCAGCCCAGTTCTACTGAAAGGCCTCAAAGTCTGCTAAGCTCCTTTGGCTCCAACATGACTTGCATTCATTTAGTGACTCCCACAGTTGTCTTGTATTATGATAACACATTCAAAACAATGTGGCTTTTTAAAAAATATATCCAAAAAATTCAAAAAAGAATTTTCTCTTTTCAGCATGCTCCTGACATCCATTCAACTATATCTTGTTGTCAATCTGTTCTCAAAATACCTCTTTGCCCTTACTGGAAATTCCTTGTGTGGACAGAGCCTGGCTAAATCTGGTATCTATTCTGGAACCTAATTTTACCCTTGTATTTAATCTATGGGTACATAGCAATATGATTCATGTATCTGACAGAAGAATTTGGTTATTGACTTTCACTATATGTTTCTGGCTGTTTTTCTTTAAATAAAGAATTAAGTTAGAACTTGCTTTAAAAGTCCCACTTAAAGTTAAGTTTAAGGAAAGTTTTTTTTAATGAAGTAAGGAAAATAAAGCATATTACTCATGCTCTACAATTCAGATGCAAGGTTTCCATGACAGGGGTGAATGGAAGCACAGAATGGTTGGCATTTAACTTTATCTGTGTACCAGAAGAAATACAGTAAACCCCTGATAAGCACAATTTCGATTTGTGCTTAACTCAAATTGAAAGGAGTGCAGCTTCCCTGCTCCAGCCCCCAGCTCCCCCAGCTGGTGGAAACTGGGCAAGCAGACAGCTGCTGCAGTGCAGCTTCTTCCATTTCCCCACAGCTCCTGCAAGCCCAGGAGAGCCAGGAGCCAGCTGCCACCTGGTTCCCAGCCTGCTCCCCGACTTATGCAAAATATGAGTTATACAAGGGTGCACAGGAGCACAACCCTTCCATAACTCGGGGGCTGACTGTACAGGCAGAGAAAGAGGCACATGGGCTGCTTGGATTTTGCCTCCTCCAAAAATTGTAGAGAAACCACATTGCTGTGGGTCCTCCAATATTTTATTCTGAAAGTACCTAATGGGACTTGCCTAGCTGGTGCAGGGGTTGGTCTTGACCAGTGGTTTTCAACCTTTTTTTATAAAGCACCCTTTAAAAAAATTATAAGTGCCCCCAGTACCCACAGTTTTCAGACAAGCAAATTGTCTTGACCAATGGCCCCCAGGCACAAATGATTTCTGCTCTTAGCAGGATACTGTGTCACAAAAGAAAGAGTTGGTCTTAGGCTAGACTGGAACAACAATGTTTTGGCAATACAGTGATATGACTGAGGTTGCATTTACTACACCTGTTTCCAGGCACTCAGTAGAATTTGGCCTAATATTGATAAATCTTTAGTTACAAAATACCTTTCCAATTAGTAAAAAAGACCTTTTAAGCCTGTTGTGGCAGATCACAGCCAGCAGCTAACAGGTGCCTGGGGGAATGGGAACATTTTGGGCATTGGAGGAACCCCTTTTTGTTCCCAGAGGATGCAGTCCTGCCGGCTGCAGAGGCAGCTGGGGCTCATCAAGGGTCAGCCAGCATCAGGGAACCAATAAAGTTCTTCAATAAAAGGGTTTTGCCAGGCAGCAGGAGGAGAGGGGTGTGGTGCCCAGAAAGAACAAGGCTGGAGATGTGGAGACTGGAGACCAGACCAGCCCAGCCCCAAGCACAGCGACACGGTACTGGGGAAAGCTCTCAGAAGGTGGTGGTGGGGTGAAAAGGCTCAGGGAAAGAGCTGTTGTGGGGCAGGTGCAAAAAGCTCCATTGGCTCCCTCCCAGCCTAGGGTCCCTGGGCCAGAGTCCAGGGCAGTGAGTGGGACTGGACTCCCCCTCCATTCTCCCTAGTAGGGCTGACCACCTGGGGTAGGGCCAGAACAGCTTGAGGCGGGAGGAGAAGGGAACCTTCTCTGCCCCAGATTTGGACTAGCCTACGATGAACATGGCTTAGTAAAGGGAGACCCTTGCTTTCGGGAAGTTCCAGGGCACCGAGGGGGCCCCCCCAAGTCTCTGAGGCCCACAAGGAGCCGCCTGGAAGTGCTGAACCCTTTAGGGACGGTCAAGTGGTCTGTCACACTATTTACAATTTGGCCCAAGTAAAAACACGAATGTCTGCAAGTTTGTGAGGAATTTTTAGCTTCTGAGAAACAGCACTCATCAGCTTAAGAGCACAAAAAATACCTGACTTTGGAGATATCCTCATTAGTTAACTGAGTCAAGTATTCCATCATAGCCAAGATCAAAATCTCCATGTTGGAAAGTTGAACCCCCTTCTGTGATAGGCACTTGCCACCACCATTTCCTTCCTCCAGTGCGTTTTCATCCCTTTTGCTTCTTATCATGTTCTCCCTTTTATACAGTTAAATCAATGTACAGTGTCTTCCTGTTTGCTTTGACCTGGCTAGGAACAAGTTAAATGGTTTCTCTGATTCCTACTTTGAGGAACTGTGCATATATTTCAATTTAATTCACAGTCTTTTAGCTACTCTAACTACAAAGAGTTGTTCAGTTTAAAACTCACTGGATCAAGATGAGAATATGCTTCTATGCTGGGGAAAGCATCTTGAGTCATTTTGGCCTGAGTCGTTTTTTGCTGGGGTTTACTGTACTAGCTGAGTTATATCATTTTATAATGGTGTCCCCTTTTGACATGTGGAGTGCATAGTTGTCAACACTGATTTGTGCATATAAGAACAAGATTACGCAAATGCCAGCTTTCCTCCAATCCAATTCCATCCCCACAAATACAGCTAAATCTTTACTTGAAAGATATTTGCTCTGCCAGTTCAGGACACTGAATTGTTCTGGGCAGTTTGTTTCCTGACAACACCCTGCATCATCTTATTTCAGCACATCCCTTCCTGTTTTCCATATTTACCATTCAGTTGTTTACGTGGCTGAGTGCTTGTGGTTTTAAAGCCCTTTCTCCTGAACAAAAACTTTTTGCCCAGATTGGTTAGCTATGTAGGAGATAGGAAAAGGCAGAGAAATCTAAATTCCATTTGTCCCTCTGCTTTCCAGTTCGTGTGTTAACTGAAATTGTAGCAAGATTTTCTTTTTCTTCTTTCGTTCTTCCGTTCTTTCTTTTGCATCTGAGTTAATAACTGCATCTCAAACAATAAGCTTGTCAATTGTAACAAAATATTCCACAGAATTCTCGGGGGTGGGAAGATGGATTCGAACTTCTACATTTTAATTCATTCCTTTATTTTGGATTTTGTGTCAGGTTTAGAACTAGAGCTGGGGTTCGTTTCAATTGTTGCTGAAATGTCATGAAAAGAGCTCCTACAAGGTTTTGTGGCACAATGGTGACAACCTTGTGAGAATAGCAGCTCTTACAATTCTTCCCTCACTTTGAACCGAAACTCCGTAACAGCTCACAGAATTACAGGGCCATTACATTAGAATCTCAGCGTCCACATCTATTCAGCCTTTAACCCACATCCTGATCTCTCAGCTAAACCTACTCTGAACCCAACCACCATCTCGCTGACCCATCCTTAATTTCCACTGAAGCAATGATGCACCCATTGAACCCTGTCCTACAGTTCTTTTGAATGTATGGGTACAACTGGAGCTCCCCTTCCCTTGCCTGAGCTCTAGGAACATGAGTGCCATATCAGTCAAAGCCAGCTCTTGTATCGCTTGATTACATGTTTATGTGTATCATAGGCCAGAAGCCCTTGGCAACCATTCCTTCAAGCAGGTGCACTGGAGAAGGGCAAAGATGGGGTGAAAGAAGGTATTGCGGAATGGAGCATCAGTGAAGCCCCATGGATTTGACATTCTGACACGACTGTGTCACATCTGTCTTGATATCGTTCAGCACGGGATGAGGCTGAATTCCAGCACAACAATGTCTTCACAGTTACACAATGTCAAGGTGTAGCATTGTGGTTGTTGTGTTGCTCCTTCTGATTCCATTTGATGATGAAGTGGCTCACCAGCTTATTGGGCATCACTCAGTTAATCACCTTCAGCTCTAGCCTCACCAGACTGAAAATGCTTATTGCTACCCATTAAAACACAAGGAAAGGAAATAATATTACAATGGTTCCACCGAGATTCCCATTGTACCCTCTCCTTAGGGCATTTGTGTAGAAGCCAGACTCTTTATAGTTCTCCCTGATCCCTTATCTTTCCTCCAGGTAGCATGACTCTAGTTTCCAGTCCACAAAGTTACACAAAGTCCTCTTTCTGAATGGAGGAGTTACCATGAATAAGAATTTTTCTCTGCCTGGGGCAGAATCAAATTCCAGTGGGGAAAATGTCACACTGAGAGTGTAACCCACATACCTATTGGATGTGGTTTGCGGTCCCATGTAGTGGTACCCGGACCACTTACATAGAGAGAGAATGAATTTCATCTACAGCCTTAGTTGAGAGCCATTTTGCTTTTAGCTCAAGTTGTAGGGGCTCATGCAGTAAACTCCAGAGGTCCCAGGTTCCACTCCATCTGTCTGGAGTTGCAAGAGCTCCATCCACCCCCAATGTAACTATGCAAAAGCAGAATAACTTCACGTGGACATAGGCTGCATCTACACCAGCAAGTTTTTTCAGAAAATCTGTCCCTTTTTCGAAAGAAGGAAATCAAAAGAACACGGCTCTTCTTACAGAAGCCCTTTTCTGCTCCCAGACCAGGAAGAGCACCTCTTTTTGAAAGGTTCTTTTGAAAAAAAATCAAGCATAGATGCTCCATGCACCCTTTTTATGAAGAGCAGTCCTCAGTCCTCATGTGCCAAATTTTTCAATCCCTGGCCCATACTTTCTAAAGAGCAGGGGCTGTGTGGATGCTCTCTATCAAAAGAGCAGATCAGTCTTTCGATCTCCCTTTTCGTGTGTGGATGCGCTCTTTCGGAAGAAGATTTTTTTATAAGAAATTTTCTGGAAGAACTTTTGAAAGATTGCTGTAGTGGAGACGTAGCCTTAGTGAATGAACAAGGCAAACTGTGCCACTTTCACTCCATTCTTTCTGCACTCTAATTAGTCAGCTATTGGAGGGATAAAGATTGACACCAGCCTATCTAGACAGTAAGGCGCTTCTTTTCATCCAGAGCTAGTAAGTGAACTCAGTTACACAATGTAAGGGATTTGTCTAGGGAACTGTACTCTCAGCTCCCTCTTGTCTCTCAACAACGGGGATGATTTGGTTTCATGTCTCTAAATAAGACCAGTTACTAGCAAAGGGAAGAGAAGGTATTTCATCTATTGCTTATCTTTTGCAAACAATGGGCTGGCCTTGCCATTCTGTGGGATGCAATACACACACACTTGGTAGGAACTGAGGTTTAAAGGGGATTTAATAAGTGACTAGGAAAGGAACGTTGTGCCTGAAGCTGAATGAGTAATAGTCTTCCTACTCTTAAACGGAAATTGCCTCTGCATATGTTTAATTGCATCATTCGCAAATGCCTTTGTGTGCGCCACATGCTGTAATTTCAGCTATCCTTCCCTGAGGCACCTCTGTTTTGGCTCAGGCTATGTCTCCGCTACAGCATAAATTCCAATCTAAGGCACTTCGATCGATTTTAAATTGTGACTGTTCACATATCAAATACCATTATTTCGAATTTAGGGGGCACTACAGCCGCTATTCTTACTCGGACAACCTGAGTGGGATTAACAGGAAGTTTGAATGTAAGCATTTGGATTAATAGTAGCGTGGAAACAGATTCCATTTAAACTGGTTTTATTGGCCTCCAGAGGAGTCCCACATGTATCCCACAATGCCCCACAGTTGTCCGTTCTGGCTGGTTGCATCTCTGATGCTCTCCAGGTGTGCTGGAAGTAAGGTAACTGGAGGCCTGTGAATTTAAGCTTTCTGGGAGCTGGCTGTCACCAGGGGGAAGTCTCCCCACCCATCCCAGTAGCAAAGATTGCTGGGGCTGTCTGTCAGTGTGGGGATGTCTCCTTCTGAAAAAATGGCCATTTGTTTTCCATGGGAGGGGAATGAGGGCAATGCAATGTGGGAAGATGACATCACACACCCACAACCACTTGTGGGGCATTTTTTTCCCTATACCGCACCAACGAAAAAACCCAGATGCTACAGGGCTCAGAGAACTGTGGTATAGGTTCCCACAATGCACTGCTGCAACAGTCAATGTTTGGCGAGTTAGCCTGGCAGCATTCACTCAACTTTGTTGGGGCTTTGTGGGACGGTGAGGATACTCAAATTCAAATTTATAAAATTCAACATTACAAAATCGATTTTAATAAAATTGAATTTATCTCGTAGCATAGACATAGCCTCAGAGTGAGTCTCTCAGCCCAAAGTAGAACTCCAGTACTAATAGCAACCAGTCTTGCACCAACATCATGTCTGTACTAAAAAGAAAAAGAATAAAGATTCCCCTGGGTTCAGAAAGGCATAGAAAAAGTTGAAGTGACTTTCAGCGCTTTTACCCTCTGATAAATAAACCTGCTACATCACAGGTATAACCAATACAGGGGTCTGGTTGTGGAAGACTTATCTATACTATGGCTTCCATCAGCACTGTTGATGATCGCACCCTTGGCAGGGTAAACAGAGTGACTTCCTCCCTGCAAGGAAATCAACTTACCAGAAAGCCAGTTATGATACAGATCTGGCAATGGAAGGGCTGGAAATATACACTATCCATATGGCACGGTCAATTTCTCTTGTCTTGGAGTGTTCTTACTTCAGAATTTTGTGCAGCTCCTAGCTAATGCTGACTCCTTAATTCTTCCCAACTTGATTGCAGTATATAATGACAGTATTCAAGCAAGGCTCACTTGCTGATGCATTGCTTACAAGGGACCTGGAAGAGGGAAGTGAATCTGTTTCCTTTTGTTTCATAATGAATTTTAAAGAAAAACTGAAAGGTATTATTCTGTTGTTGCTTTGTGAACCTTAAAATATTGTGAAAATTGAATGTATTCTTTCCTGTTTTTGCCAGGAAACTACTTAGATGACTCAGAGATGTGGCTTGAGTGCTTTCTCTGCTCTTAATTGAGGGGCTGGGGTTAGCAGAGGTGACGTATAATTTGTGATAGTTGGCCGGGGGAGATGTATTTTGAACCCTCTCCCCCAAAACCTATATATATATATATATATATATATATATATATATATATATATATATATTATATTTTATATCAACATAATGCATGGAAGTGGGGAGGCACATGACCTTGCCTGCCTTCCCCACATGTCGCCTCAGGGAGTGTGACTCCTTCTTAAAGAGAGAATTTTTTTTTTCAAATAGCTAAGTCAAAAAGATGTTAACAGTTACTCAGTTTTCACTTCCCTGATTGTTCCTGATGTGCTGTACTGTGTGTTCCTCAGTATTTCTTAGTCTTCCAGGAAAAGAAATTAGATAAGACCTGAATGTGAAAGAACAGGCAGAAACATTTAAAAAAAAAACAAAAACAAAAAAACATTCAGGTTTTCCTTTATACATCACATAAAAAGCAAAAATGGCACAAATCAACACTTCTCCCTGGCAGATCATATTTAAAAGGTTTCTGTATAGAAAGATATTTAACAAAGAGAAATAATTCACTTACCAAAGCTCTTAAGTGGATATTACGTAGATTCACATCTCTAGAATATCATCTGTAGTTTCTGTAAGTGTAGTTCTCTCATGTTTGCTACCGATAATTTCAGATACATTTTGTGGCTTGAGGTAATTAACTAACTGTAGGAAACTTGTATTTACACCTCTGTATTTCGTTATTGCTATTGTCTAGTAAATCTATATGTTTGATTGTCTTAGGCTGGGACTAATGGTTATATGGCTCCTGAAATCCTGAAGGAAGAGAATTACTCCTACCCTGTGGACTGGTTTGCTACGGGATGTAGTATTTATGAGATGGTTGCGGGTCGGACGCCATTCAAGGATTTCAAAGAAAAAGTCAGTAAGGATGAAGTGAAGAGAAGAACCTTGGAAGATGAAGTGAAATATGAACATGCCAACTTCACGGAGGAAACAAAAGATATTTGCAGGCTGTTCTTGGCTAAGAAATCAGAGGACCGTTTGGGAAGCAGGTATGGTTTATTTTTAAGCCTAGATCAACGATGCAATCAGTATTTCATATAAATGGAGGCCAAAATCCTAAAGTTTCTACACAGATTTCAATCTTTCTTTTTACTTCCATGAGTTACAGTGATCTTGGTCTGGACAATCTCTCTTGGAAAGCAAGGAAGTGGGGGAATGTTGCCTCTGTAGTGTCAGCCCCATTGCCTCCCCAGAAACCCACAGAAGTCCTGCTTTGGGAGTTTTGCAAGGATTTAAGGGAGGAGAGGAGTCAAGCCAGGGCTGGATTCAGACCACGAGCTCTGGGCTGTGCTGCTGCTCACTGCTGTTTTCCCAGCTGAGGGAAGGGCAGGAGCAGCAGCAGCCTCGGCAGAAGTGCCCTGAGGCTTCATACCACTGCTCTGATTGGCCAGAATTCTGACCAATCAGAACAGCAGAGAGCAGTGCCTGGGAGTGGAGGGAGGGGTGCAGCGCCATGTGCAGATGGGGTTGAACAAGTAAGTGCATCCCCGTCGCTCACACCCTGTGCCCCTCAACCACTCCTGTGCTCCCCATCCCCTTCTTGCACCATTCCTCCCGCATCTTGACCCCTCCCTCCCAGACCCCTCACCCTCACCCCTCTATCTCTGAGACTGCACTCCAAACCTTCCCCCCAGACCTCACACCCTGCGCCTGCACCCTTCCCTGACCAGATTACTCACCCACACCTGCCTCTGCCCTTCTCTCCCTGACCCCTCACCCCCACCTTTACCCCTCCCTTCCAGAGCCCACACCCCAAACCCTCGTGCACCCTTCCTCCCCTCCAGATCCTCAGCCCACTCCTGTACCCCACACCTGCCCAGACTGCCCAACCTCAGCCTGCCCCTGTATCTTCCTGCTGTCCCGACCTCACAGCCCTGGCTCCCCTGCAGTCAGGCACCACACAACTGAGGTATGTTTGTTTTCCTTCTCATTTGTGTGGCCCTTGACTGATTTGTCTATGGATCAGTGGCCCTTGACCCAAAAGAGGTTCCCTACTCCTATGATAAATGGAAAGCTAAACATTATAATATTTAAATTTTCTAATACCTTTGTAGTGGTAGATGGTGAAATATTCAATACCATTTCTGTCAAGACAAAATAAATACAAAACAATCTGTAGGACACGAACATAAACTGTAATAAGATAAATACATAGTCATGTTCGTCAAACATAAGTGTAAATTTATCTACCCATTCAAGTAGTTAAAATTTCCAATATAATATGATTGAGAATTTACCAAAAAGTAGCTGAACAGACTTATTTAAGACCTTCATTTCGCATGCATGTGTATCTTGAACAACAGTACAGGGAAATCTTCTGCTGAAATCACTGGGAATCTTTTTTGCGTAAAGATTGCACATTTTTGCCTTAAAACATTTATTATAGCACTGTGAGTTGCAGAGGGTATGGTGAGTAACAGTTTATGAAGCTAGAAAATTATTTAGGAACAAAATATAATATTTGATAACACGTACAGTTATATTGTGAAATATGTATGACAATTAGAAGAAATTAGTGGATGATAAAGTCCAGATTGCTCTATGTGGTATGCAGAGTTAATCTGAAAGATGCGTTGTGGCACTGATAATGCTTGCAATGAATATAAAACCCCTATTTGCAATGGAAGAGCTTAAGATGAAGATATATAATTAATAATATTGACTTGTCATACTCTGTTCACAAGAAAACTAGAGATAATTGAAAGGACATTGAAGAATTTCTAATAGTGTCTTATATCTAATGTACAAGTGAGGACCATATAATTTTTCCAAGGACTTTGTAGAGATGTATGTGTCATTTTAGCACATGAATCTTCTCTCCATCAGGGCAAGTGGAACAGCGACACAAGTTTTTGACAGAAAACTGTCCAAAATACACATTTTTGCATACTGATATAATGTAGTCATGGTTTGATCAACCATCTACTGGACTTCTGTGGGGATTTCAAATGTGAACAAAGGCTGTGATTCCCCATTTTATCGTCAAGAGGAATCTGAAATTTCTAGCACTGAACGAAAACTATGGCTTCTGTTCAGCAACAAATTATCTTGCAACACAGATCACAGAAATTGCCTGGTTTAGCACAATGATAATAATATTCTTCATCTGGAGTATTCCACCTGAAATCTCTGTTCGCTCTCATACATTTAGCCTCAGAAGATCCCTGTGAAGTAAGCTTTATTGCCTTTACTTAAAAGCTTTCATAGACTCATAGGACTGGAATCAGGGCCATCCCTAGTGGCCTGGGCAAACTCTCCATCTGCCCCAGGCCCTGCACCACCCCATCTGTTCCCTGCCCTGCTCCCTCCTGCCCTGCTCCATTTCACTCTTTCCCCCAAGCTCCTTCCAACAAGCAACATGGTCCCGGGGATTAGCAGGAGGCCTCTGATACCAGCAGGCAGGGTCAGGCCCCTCCTGCAATCACTGGCAGCAGAGGGAAGTGAAGCGACCTGGCCCCAGCCCACTCCACTCCTTTGGCTCCCAGCCGTGTCACTCCACCTCCTACCAATGAATGTGGGGAGTGGTTTCACCCCTCCCTCAAGCCCCCTCCTCCGACTGACATGGCTGGGAGCCAAAGGAATGGAGTGGGCTGGGGCTGGGTCACTCCGCTTCTTACCGCCACCAGGAAGTGTGGAGATAGGCCCAATCCCTGCTGCCAGCATCAGGTTCCCTGCCAACCCTCAGGACTGCCCTGGGCCCCCTGGGGCACCCCAAGCGAGAGGCCTGGGGCAGTTGCTCCCAACCATCCGACGCATAGGTCAGCTCTGCCTGGAAGGAACCTTGAGAGGTCATCAAGTCCAGGCCCTTCCCTCGTGGCACGATCAAGCACCATGTAGTTGAGCAAACTGAAGCTGCGAGAGTGAGTGAGCGAGTGAGTTGTTCTGGATCAAACGGTAGGACTGTGGAAGAGCTAGGGATAGATTCTTAGTTATATGCCTTCAGCGCAAAACCTTCCATCCTCCTACTTAATGGTGCATTGGCCTCTAGTGGTTGATGGTTAATGGAATGGGCCATTCTGTCAATGACCTCAAGGTATGTGTGTTACTGAAAAGAAATTATCGCTCCTTGGCCTCTAGTGGTGTGCAGCAGGGCTAACGGCCACTGTGGGCCTGGGGGCTAGTTGGGAGGGAGGTCTGTCTCCACAGCCCTGGAAGGGGCCAGGCAAAGGGCAGAAGAGATGGGGCCTAAGGCAGTCAGGACTTAACCCCCCTGGACTGCAGCACAGGCCTCCCTCCCACCACCCGCCTCATAGCCATGTGGAGTGGCCCAGCAGCGCAGCTGCAGCACTTCAAAGGGGCCCAGAGCTACTTTGAAGCAGCAGTGGCCAGAGCTCCAGGCCTCTTTGAGCACTGGGCTCTGGGGCAGCTGCCCCCATTTCCTCCCATCAGCAGGCCTGGGGGTGGGTGGGAGAAGCACCTCAAGGCAGTTATTTGTCCTGAAATTTTTTGTTTTCTCACTTTGATTTTCCACAATATGCTGCAGCTCCTTTCTTTTCTGTTTGATGCTGCTTCATATGTCTGGGGGCACTTAGTAAAGGATCCCACTTGAATAGAATCTTAGAACTGGAAGGGACCTCAGGAGGTCAGGAAGTCCTGTCCCCTGCACTCACAGCAGGACAGGACCTAGCACCATCCCCATTCCTGACACATGTTTATCTAACCTTCCCCTAGGTACCTGAAACTGTTATCATTGCATTTCACGCCCCAATGAGGATTGAATACACAATCCCTCATTTACAAGGCCAGTGCTCTAACCACTGAACTACTTGCCCCCACGAAAACGTCTACCAGCCCAACAAGCAGAACTACAGAGGGACTGGCTTATCATGTGTTTTATGACACCTTGGGAGAGGAAAAGGGGACTCATTACCAAATGATAAGAGAATAGACCAGTCTACAACTATAATCTGTAATGGCACCTTGAGGTACTGAGAGGGAAGAACACAGTGTAATCCAGTAACATAATGGCCCATTTTTTCCTAACCCTCCCTTCAATGCACAGTTGAATGAGAAATGGACAAGAAGGAGAAGCCCAGCCTTACAGTACAAGATGTTTAAAAAACCTGCCTCTGCCTGTTACACTGGAGATATTGTTCAAGAGCAGCTCATCCTTATGTAAAGATTAGCCTTATAATTCTGCTAAGGTCAGTCAGACCTTGAGTTATCTGCATAAATGCCTGTTGCATAAGTTAAAGCTGCTCAAGGCAGCTTTAATTTGCAAACCTGAGCTTTCAAAAATGTTCCAATTTTTGTATTCACAGCTCAGGGGTGTTGGCATGTTCTGGAGAGATTAACACCTTTCTATCCACTTTTTGACCCTTTGCAACTTGCTCACCCCTCTCCCATGCAATAGTGAAATAATTAACTAAGGAATGTCAACTTGAGAGACATTTGATATGCTCATTCCCTTTTTCTGTCACAGTAATGCAAACACCGGGCTGGCACAGGAAGGGTCATGACTTGGTTGGAGAAGCACCATATGAGAAGGTGCCATTCCTGTAGCTTCATATTTTTAAAGTATTTTTTTATTCTGGATGGTATCAAAAGAAAATACAGGAGTTCCTCATTATAATTCCAGGTTACATTCCTAAAGAATGCAACTGATAGTGAAACGACTCATAAAGGAGAATTATTATCCATAAGGAATAATGTAATTAGCTTGATATAAGCTCCCAACCCATGCAGTTCACACACAGGGTTCATATATGTACTGGGATCCCTTGTTATAAGTCATTTTGCTATAAGTCATTTCACATATACGTTGTTGCGTAATTCAGGAAAGCAGATTCATAATAAGTTGCACTGACCTGCACTTACATCATTTAGAGGCTGAGGGACCAAAAGCCAGGAACATAGCAGAGCCTTGTGGTGGCCAGGTGGAAGTGTGCCCTGAAGTCATGGAAGACTGGCAGGGAGCTGCAGGGACAGGCGGGGAAGCTGTAGGGAGTCAGCAGGGAGCCATGGGGACAGGTTGGGAGCTGGAGGGGACTGGTTGGGAGCCAGAGGAGGCTGGTGAGGAGCTGGCTTAACTTTTCTATTTATTATTTATTTATTTCTATTCTATTTCTATTTATTGTTTTTTGTGAGTTATAGGGACAGGGGGTCCTTGTTATCAGTCCAGGTTACGTTCCTAAATAGTGCAACTTACAGTGAAATGACTTATAAAGAGGAATTAATATCCATAAGAAATATTGTAATTAGCTTGAGATGCGTTCCCAACACGTACAGGTCACACACATGTACACATAATGTACCTGTAACCCACAACTGGCTAGCTGCCAGCTCCCTGCCAGTCCTTGACAGCTTCCTGCTGCTCCCTGCTGGCTCCCTGTAGTTTCCTGCTGGCTCCCTGTGGCTCCCTACAGCTCTCTGCTGCTCCCTCCGGCAACCTGCCAGCTCCCTACAGTTTTCTGCCACACCCCCAGCTTCCTGCAGCTCCCTGCCAGTCCCCCATGACTTCAGGACTCACTTCCAGAGCCCCTGCGCTACAGTGCCTGCCATCTGGCCACCACAAGGCTCTGTTACATGCCTGGCTTTTGGTCCCTCAGCCTCTAAACAACGTTAAGTGCAGGTCAGTGCAACTTATGATGAATCTGCTTGCCTGAATTACGTAACGATGTGTATGCGAAATGATGTCTAGCAAAGCGACTTATAACAAGGACTCCCTGTAGATAGTATGAAGAGGTGGAACGCTGCAGTAATCCACTGTGGAGCCTACACCAAGTTCTGATGCTATTAGTTTAATGTTATAGAAAAACAAAATAAATTAAAGCCTGAATGAATATGCAGAGTATGACTTCACCCAGTAACCCTATAGAATAACTGACTGAGCAGCTTGAGTTACAAATCTGTGCATCCTATTATTTGAACTGCACTTCAAGCTAACAGAGATGGTCAGCAGTTAACTTCACGTTCCATAGCTGTACCAATGTTCGTGTGACTAACTGAAAAGGCCAGATTTTGCAGAAATGACATAAGCTCTGTTGAGCTAGGTTCGATGGGGGCAGGGGAGAAAAGCCCACAGGTAAGTGGAGAACATGGAAACCTGGGAGATGGGTCAGAAATGGGAGGCAGTATGGGCAACAATGTCAGAGTAAAAAGAGGGTCAGGGGAAAACAGGGAGGCAAGATCAAATCAATATCTTAGATGCCTGTATGCGAATGTAAGAAGTATGGGTAATAAGCAGGAAGAACTGGAAGTGCTAGTAAATAAATACACCTATGACATCGTTGGCATCACGGAAACTTGGTGGGATAATACACATGATTGGAATGTTGGTATTGAGGGGTACAGCCTGCTTAGGAAGGATAGACAGGGAAGAAAGGAGGGAAGTGTTGCCTTATATATTAAAAATGTACAGACTTGGACTGAGGTGGAGATGGACATAGGAGATGGACATGTTGAGAGTCTCTGGGTTAGACTAAGAGGGGTAAAAAACAAGGGTGTTGTCCTGCTAGAAGTCTACTACAGGCCACCTACTCAGGTGGAAGAGGTGGATGAGGCTTTTTTTAAACAACTAACAAAGTCATGCAGGGTCCAGTATTTGGTGGTGATGGGGGACTTCAACTATCCAGATATATGTTGGGAAACTAATACAGTGGGGCACAGATTTTCCAGTAAGTTCTTGGATTGTATTGGAGACAATTTTTTATTCCAAAAGGTTGAAAAGGCTACCGGGGAGAAGCTGTTCTAGATTTGATTTTAACAAATAGGGAGAAATTGATAGAGAACTTGAAAGTGGAAGGCAGTTTGGGTGAAAGCGATCATGAAATCATAGAATTCACAATTCTAAGGAAGGGTAGAGGGGAAAACATCAAAATAGAGATAATGGATTTCAGGAGGGCAGATTTTGGTAAACTCAGAGAGCTGGGAGGTAAGGTCGCATGGGAAGCAAAACTGAGGGGAAAAACAGCTGAGGAGAGTTGGCAGTTTTTTCAAAGGGACATTATTAAGGGCCCAAAAGCAAGCTATCCAGCTGCGTAGGAAAGATAGAAAATATGACAAAAGACCGCCTTGGCTTAACCAGGAGATCTTGCATGATTTCAAAATAGAAAAGGAATTGTATAAAAAATGGAAACAAGGACAAATTACCCAGGATGAATATAAGCAAACAACACAAGAATGCAGGAGCAAGATTAGAAGGGCTGAGGAACAAAATGAGTTCAAACTAGCTACAGGCATAAAGGGAAACAAGAAGGCTTTTTATAAATATATTAGAAACAAGAGGAAGACCAGGGACAGGGTAGGGCCATTGCTCAGTGAGGAGGGAGAAACAGTAACAGGGAACTTGGAAATGGCAGAGATGCTTAATGACTTCTTTGTTTTGGTCTTCACTGAGAAGTCTGATGAAGGAATGCCCAACATAGTGAATGCTAGTGGGAAAGGGGTAGGGTTAGAAGTTGGAATAAAAGAAGAACAAGTTAAAAATCACTTAGGAAAATTAGATATCTGCAAGTCACCAGGGCCTGATTAAATGAATCCGAGAATACTCAAGGAGCTGATGGAGGAGGTATCTGAGCCGTTATCTATCATCTTTGGAAAATCATGGGAGACAGGAGAGATTCCAGAAGACTGGAAAAGGGCAAATATAGTGCCCATTTATAAAAAGGGGAATAAGAATAACCCAGGAAACTACAAGCCTGTCAGCTTAACTTCAGTGTCAGGAAAGATAATGGAGCAGGTAATTAAAGAAATCATCTGCAAGCACTTGGAAGGTGGTAAGGTGATAGGGAACAGCCAGCATGGATTTGTAAAGAACAAATCATGTCAAACTAATCTGATAGCTTTCTTTGATAGGATAACGAGACTTGTGGATAGGGGAGAAGCGGTAGATGTGGTATACCTAGACTTTAGTAAAGCATTTGATATGGTCACACATGATATTCTTATAAAAAAACTAGGCAAATACAATTTAGATGAGGCTACTATAAGGTGGGTGCACAACTGGCTGGGTAACTGTACCCAGAGAGTAGTTCTTAATGGTTCTCAATCCTGCTGGAAAAGTATAACAAGTGGGGTTCCGCAGGGATCTGTGTTAGGACCGGTTTTGTTCAATATCTTCATCAACAATTTAGATATTGGTATAGAAAGTACGCTTATTAAGTTTGCAGATGATACCAAGCTGGGAGGGTTTGCAACTGCTTTGGAGGATAGGGTCATAATTCAAAATGATCTGGATAAATTGGAGAAATGGTTTGAGGACGAAGTTAAACAGGATGAAGTTTAATAAGGACAAATGCAAAGTGCTCCACTTGGGAAGGAACAATCAGTTTCACACATACAGAATGGGGAGATACTGTCTGGGAATGACTACAGCAGAAAGGGATCTAGGGGTTATAGTGGACCACAAGCTAAATATGAGTCAGCAGTGTGATGCTGTTGCAAAAAAAGCAAACATGATTCTGGGATGCATTAATAGGTGTGTTGTGAACCAGACACGAGAAGTCATTCTTCTGCTCTACTCTGCGCTGGTTAGGCCTCAGCTGGAGTATTGTGTCCAATTCTGGGCACCGCAGTTCAAGAAAGACGTGGAAAAATGAGAGAGGGTCCAGAAAAGAGTGACAAGAATGATTAAATGTCTAGAGAATGTGACCTATGAAGAAAGGCTGAAAGAATTGGGCTTGTTCAGTTTGGAAAAGAGAAGATTGAGGAGAGACATGGTAGTGGTTTTCAGGTATCTAAAAGGGTGTCATGAGGAGGGAGAAAACTTGTTCTTCTTGGCCTCTGAGGATAGAACAAGAGGCAATGGGCTTAAACTGCAGCAATGGAGGTTTAGGTTGTACATTAGGAAAAAGTTGCTAACTCTGAGAGTGGTCAAACAGTGGAATAAATTGCCAAGGGAGGTTGTGGAATCTCCATTGCTGGAAATATTTAAGAACAGGTTAGATAGATGTCTATCACAGATGGTTTAGACAGTACTTGGTCCTGCCATTGGGGCAGGGGGCTGGACTTGATGGCCTCTTGAGGTCCCTTCCAGTCCTCGTATTCTATGATTCTATGATTGATCTAAACTGGGTTTTCCTCACTGTGGTAACAGGAAACAATGCAAAGGGCATTAAGTATGCCACTGAAACTGGAGGATCTATTATTTGTGTGTGGTGCAGGCACTTGAAAGAGCTGGGCTTTCTGTGGTTGCTGCATCTGGTCACTGAGGCTATGGGGCTTTCACATATTAATAAAAATGATTGACAGAAATTTGCATGATCTCTTTCTTTTAGTCTTATTGTAGAGAGTTATGTCCATAGAACATCCTGTTCTCAGTGTTATCCAATATTGTGGAAGTGTGGTCTTTATTTAGTATGTGCTGTGAGGAGAAGGGATAGCTCAGTGGTTTGAGCATTGGCCTGCTAAACCTGGGGTTGTGAGCTCAACCCTTGAGGAGGCCATTTAGGGATTGGGGCAAATAGACATTAGGGAGGGTGCTTGGTCCTGCCAGGGGGGCTGGACCAGGTGACCTCCTGATGTCCCTTCCAGTTCTAGGAAATGCGTGTCTCCATTATATTTATTTATAAAAAGGTGTTAACAACTGTAGCCCATTAACAACATTGCTATTTACTGTGGCCAAGGACTAGCAACACATCTGTTTTCCCAGTGTTGTCATAATAGTTTGGTTCTTCATACTCCTTTAACTCATGTAGGAGCAGTCCAAGCTGTGTCACCCATATATCTAGGAAAAGAAGAATGTAACTTTCCTCCCTGTTCATAGGTTCTCCAAAACTCAGGGCAAATATTCAATGTAAACCCTCCACCGGTACAGCTGCACTGCGGTATCACATCAGTGAAGATGCTTCCTATGCCAACAGGATGGCTTCTCCAGTCGCTATAGGGTATCCACCTCCCCACAACACTGTCTGCACTGAAGTTAGGTGGATTTAACTGCATCACTCATGGGCATGGACTTTTCACACTCCTGAGTGACGTGGTTATGGTGACCTAATTTCCTAGTGTTGACGTGGCCCTACAGTTCACTTTGCACATTCCTGGCAGCTGGAGTTGCAAAAGTGGCACATTCTAGGATAGGGGAAAATCATGGTCAAAATGTTTTGACTCTATCTTTCTGACTCAGCTTATTCCTGTTTTGGAACACATCTTGGTATCTGAATGTGGATCTGCTTTGCAATAGTTCATGTGTTATTGTTTCTGCTTCAAGAGAAGAGAATCTTAATTCAGTCCATTGCGTGGAATACAGTTATTCTTTTCAAGCTGTACTTATTTTGAAGAAGTCTAAAAATGCTTGATGTATTTTATTTTTTAATTCTTGGATGAATTTTATTAATATTTATGTTCATAGTAGTGAAGAAGTTGGGTAGCTTTAGCTAAGAGAGTTATTGGGCATAAAGGAGTTAGGAAATGCGCTTGCATTCTGTTGCTGTCATACCAATCTCTGGATTTGATCTTGCAAGGTCTTGCTCACTTGAGTAGACCTTATGAGTATCCACGTTGATCTGTGTGGAGCTACCAATGTGAGTAAGAAATTCTTGTGAAAATAAGGGCTTTTGTACAGGGCTCTGTATGATTTTTGTTTTGTTTTAGTTTTTTTTGAGCTGTGGACCAAGGACCGTTTTGGATGATACCCCAAATATCCATTTTACTTGTCACCTGTTTCGCACTGAAACCACTGTTTTCAGAGTTGACAATTGAGTGCACTACTCACTGAAACACCTACTACAATTTCCTGGCATTCTAATTCCAGCTAAAATAAAGCAAATTATCTGTTCTTTTGTTCTTAACAGTAGTCCCCATACTTCCCCCTCCTTGGCATCAGTTCCATTGAAAACCTGACTTTCCTAGCTGAAAAGTGAAAAATAGCTGGATCCTATTATATACCTAGCAGCTCCTGGTTTTTGAAAGAACATACAAAGGGCTGGGTTAATGAAAGCCATTTAAGATTAAAGTAGTCCCATAGTTGTGCAATTGAACTCTCCCAAAATGTAGAAACATCCTCATTTTATGCTATGATTCCACTTTAGAGTTCTTTCTGTTTTATATATATAATTCACGCTCATTAGCTAATTAGCACATCATAGTTTTGCCTGACAATCTCTTGCTTTATTGCAGGAGCAGTGATGATGATCCAAGAAAACATCCTTTCTTCAAAACAATAAACTTCCATAGGCTGGAGGCAGGCCTTATTGACCCCCCTTTTGTACCAGATCCATCAGTTGTGTATGCCAAAGATGTAGCAGACATTGCTGACTTCTCTGAAATTCGGGGGATTGAGTTTGATGACAAAGACAAGAAATTCTTCAAGAAATTTGCAACGGGTGCTGTCCCTATAGCCTGGCAGGAAGAAATTATCAAAACAGGACTCTTTGAAGAACTGAATGATCCCAACAGAGTAGATACTGGAGGATGTGCAAATGGGGGTGAAGCCAAATCAGGAGTTTGTGTATTGTTATAAATATCACATCGTTAACAAAAAGGGTGAAAATGCACCACAGAACTTTCCAAATTCTAACAGCGTTCCAAAAACTCATCTAAGATGTTTAACAAGAGTTTATCAGTCTAAGATATGACATTAACAAGGCAAGTATGACCATAAGTTGAATGGCTATCAATAAGACCAGTAGGCCCACAAATTGAAGGGACAGTCTACTACTTTGTTTTAGCAACAGAGATAATCTGTTTATTGTGTTGGAAGCGATCAAGAAGAAGCATCAGGTTTATTTTAGGAAACATAGGAAGACAGCAGTCCATCACTGTGTGCATGTGAAATATGAAAGCATCAATAGGCACCTGTTCTGAAAATGGATGAGTGTGCCATTGCAATACACTCTTTTCTTGATTTCTCTTTCTCTGCCGATGGCCGCCCCCCCCCGGCCTTTTTAATTCAAATGTTTCCCTTTTTCTACAGTTTCAATGAAGGCTTTTAAATAACGAAGTAATACTCCCAGTAATTAGACAATGAATTTGGACTTCAGACATCACAACAAACTTAAGAATATGTAGCCTATCTAGATTTCTCAGTTCACCTTAGCCACTGAATGTTTCTGTAGTAAAATGTCCAAGTTCTCATTAATGTAAAAACTTCAGTAGGAATAAGAATGGAAAGAATAGGTCAAATTTTCCTGTGTTTTCACTTAATAAGACTGATGGAGAACCAGTGAAACAGAGGAAAGAAATTGACTTAATATTGTGTAAGCTTATTCTTTTGAATAGTTACATTACACCTCATATGAAAAACTGGATATTTGATTGTGAATGTACATCCATTTTTTGCTATCTAGTTCAACTTTTTATCAGGTTTCCTGATACACGTGTTTGTATTTGTTTCAACTGTAGTTTAAATTAAACTACAAATAAATCACAACACTTTGTTACTGGCCTTTAAAAAAGAGTAGTTTCTAAGTATAATAGCAATCTTAATTCAATCTGCCACAAAAATAAAATTCACTATTTTTGTAAGTGATGAGGAAAAATGATGTAAGTTGTATATTAGTCTAAATGTATAGCTTCACCGGTTCTTGAACAAACTTTATATATTTCTATTTATTGTGAGTTAGAATACCCTGAAATTAATTCACTTGGGACTCGATTCCACAAAAACTCTATACCTGACAGAGGTCTTCCTACCAAGAGAAGTCCTCATGACTGGTTGTACATTAGTAATTACCATAGTACACAGTAATTGCTAGCAGGAGTAGCCCCTTTTTTCCCCCACTTTCTGCTGATTTCAACGGGGAATGATGGTGTTCAGCTCCTTAGAGCAGTGGACCATTAACATTCAGTCCTGCATTCTTTATAGAGGCAAGTTTTCTACTAAACTGAGGTTTTCCTCAATAAAAATTGCAGGATTAGGCCTCTATATCTGAAACAAAGAGGAATTGCTAAAAATAGACTGCATCTATAGCCACTTCTAATGTACAATATGTGAGTTTTATAGCCTTAATAAACTATTAATGTAATAGTTTTGGTGATCCCAAATATGTACCTGTCAAACTATATGTTTCAGATATTTAAAAAAAAAATTAAAATTACAAGTAAATAAATAGATATCCTACTATGGTTCTTACCTTTTGTACTGAATGATTAATTGTAGAGTGGTTTCTTTTTCTTCTTTTAAAAATTCTTAACCAGTTTTCTTCTTTCATGTTCTGCACATGCATATGAAAGATATTATATCAGTTGGAGAATGCTGTTCATGAATGTGATTAGGAAGCCAGAAATTGAATTCTGATCTGGATCACACCACCTCAAAACAAAGCAATAAACAACCGCCACCTCGCTGTAGGGGTGAAGAGGTACCTAGCCAGCCTATCAAATTATTGTAAGGGGGTTATTGGCCAGATTCTGACTTATGCTGTTCATATGGCAATAAGGATGCTTTTGAAAAGGTATTAGAAAGTAGATGGACTTACAGACAAAAGATGATGATGTGGTCCAACACAGAAAGAGCAAAGATGGGATCTGTGGTTATTCCTTACTCTGTCACTGACTTCCAGTGGTTTTATTTCTCTCTGCCTCCATTTCCACCTCTGTAAAAACCCTTTTAAAAGCACTTTTGAGATTCACAGGTGGAAGTTGCTAAAGAATTGCAAAGCATTCTAGTAAATGCGCACAAAACTGTGTAGTACAGAGGGGAAATGATCCACAGGTCCGCCAGCTCCACAGAAATTACACTTCTTGTGTCCTTTGTAGTTAGGGCCCCTGAGAAGCATTGAGGAGCAGGTTGTAAGTGTTCTGGCAATACACAGCTGAACTCAGTTTCATAATCCCCTTTCAAGCAGATTACTCCTACAGTATCTTATTCTTGCTCCTGGTAAGATAATATGCAGCAAGGGCTGAGCTCGGGGGTGGAAAGCAGCCAGAATATTGGCTCACATTACTACTACTGTTGTAGTATAAACATGTTCCCGTTTGGAGGGAAGTGATGTATGTATAGAACTAGAATTTGACCCCATGGTAAAAGCATGTTTCACCTGCAATTTGCAAAACACAGCACTTTGCCAAATGGTAGAGCAAAATCTATTGCAATACCTAAATGGGAGAGTTCAGAACAAAGTTTCCCTCCTCACAGGCCCACAGTAGTATATGACTGTGGTTTTAAAAAGATCTATTATGTCAAGAATTCCCAAAGGGTGTGCATTAGTAGGCTATCAATGCATGCCTTAGTGTGCCATGTAAACTGCTCAAAGAAGTACATCAATAGTCTACTGATGCACATCCTGGCATGGCTCTTGCTGAGAGCCTAGCACAGTAGTTTTCCAATTCAGTTTCTAAAATCTGCCAGTGTGGGGATTTGTGACACAGGTGTCTCCATTACAAAGAGACAAGAAAGAAAAGAGAAGCAAGAACTAAAGCTTGCAAATGCATTTTCTCCGCTATTTTCAATGTTCACTTTTTAAAGGGCTTCAGTGAAATATTTGGGTTCCTTTCTCTTTCTCCTCCTCCTCCTCCTCCTCCTGCTGTTGCCATTAATCTTGATATGCTTTCAAGAAAAATTTGGTGGTGGATTAAAGGCCACTTTTAACATCTTGCTTTGTTTTATAAAATACAAGGCCCTGATTCTGCAAAGACTTACGAATGTGATACCAGTACCTGTTGAAGCGAGTGACATTGCTCACATGTATCAGAGAGGTAGCTGTGTTAGTCTGTAGCTTCAAGAACAACAAGAAATCTTGTGGCACCTTATAGCCTAACATATTCTGGAGCATAAGCTTTCGTGGGCAAAGACCACGAAAGCTTATGCTCCAAAATATCTGTTCGGCTATAAGGTGCCACAAGACTTCTTGTTGTTCTCATTGCTCACATGGATAATACTGTCCTGCCTAATCTACTTCACTATGGCAGAATTTAGAATCAAGTTGACCAATTCCCTAATTTAGTTTTTGTAATAGAAAGTGGGATTTGAAATGCTCAGAGGAGAATGACCTACTATCTATGTGTACCCTTCCAACTGATTGACAAAACTTTTGTCATGGCAAAGACAGAAAGGCAGCCACAGTTTGGGGGAGACAAAAGGGGAGAGACTGCTTTTACACCTGATACCTGTAACATAGTCAGTATTTATAGGACTTACTTATTGGTAGGAACGAAGTCCGAGCTGTGCACTTCAAGGAATGTTACATTAGCACAAATGCCCAACTGACCAATCAGAACCTGGCTTTGGAGAAGCAGTTCAACTTGATATTTTAAATGTCCACGGAATTTTCTTACTCCACATCAATAATATATTTGTGTCAGATGAGCCAGTTTTGTACATAAGTCAAAAGTTCCTTGGCAAGTCTATCTCTTCTAGGATCATCTCTCCAACGTAGTCACAAGCAAATTTCAGCACAGTAACAGTAAGTAAAATGGGATGGGCATGTGATTTCTCCTGGACTTCTAAGTATGGTTGAAAGACGGTGTTGTGCAGTACAATAAGCTATTTCGCATCACTACTATTTAAGCACGCAAAATTCTTAATAGTGATCTTCAAAATAATTTAACTTTTACTGTTTAAATATCCAAATAGGGCTGATTTTCATATCTAGAGATAAAAGTAAGCTGAATAATTGAACTCTTGTCACTCACTTTAAAGATGGCCACTGCTCCTCTGAAGCTAGGAAAGTCTATTTTATTTTTATCTGCTATCAGTACAATTTCATAGCAAAATGTTTAAATGCCTGAAGTCCACTGATACAATAAAAGGCTGTAAAATCCAATTTGTGATTGTGCACACTAGTCACTTGTTAATGTTGTATACACAATAAGATTAAGATTTACGATGTCTAAAGAAATACTTTCTAAAAAAGAACAAAAATCACACTTCTTTTTTTAATGTTGAAAAATAATTTCATTGAGAGATGGACAACTCACATCCCAGGTTTCTAAGACAAAACTAGTGTTTTTTCACTAAATTTTAAAACTTTATATATGGGGAAAAATTTCTGGCCCATTTTTGTAATAGAAGTGTTGGCTAACTCATAACAAACATTTTAACTAAAGCCCACCTATGATTACTTCAATTATTCAGCATTAATTGAAAGGCTTCATTCTGATGTTTCTAAGGAGCTCACTTCATAGACATGTTACAAATTAAAGGACATTAGGTGAAGGTAAGTTTTCAACATGACTGATTAATTATGTTTTACTTTATTGAAAAGAACTTTAAAAATTATGTATACTGTCTGATTTAAAATGAGAGTTTGAAAAGTACTCAGGAAATATTGGCTTGCTTTTCAACTGCCTTGCACTCTGTTTAATTATTTAAAGCAGTGCAGTGAGTGGGAAATGTTGGCATTCTTTCATAAGCATTTTGTACTGACTATGTAGTTTGTACACCTGTAAACATAAGGAAGTACAATATCAGGTCTTCCATTTGGTCCAAATTAAAAAATGTTGGGTCCCTGTGCCCTATGGAAATCTGAAGGATCCCCCTGCCTTCCTTAAACTAGAAAGGGATTATTTCATCTCTACTGCATTATGGGGGATATGGGATAATTTAGTCCATCACACATTTTTTGCCCCATTTAGGCAGCCGGTATCATGTCTTCTCTTAGAACTTTGCAACTACTAATCTCTGCAATATAACAAAATGTTCTACTTACAGTCGTTGGTGAAAATTGTTTAGATAAATGAAGGGTTTCATGTTTATGTTAAAAAGAATTCCGGTCTTATTAAATTTAATTGACATTTTTCCTTATCAAACCTATGTTTTGGCCAGTATGGCCTGACTAAGTCACTAATACGACAGTTGCACTTCACAGAGTGAAGAGATATCACAATGCTGAGTCATATATTTTATTACCTTTGCATCCTGTAGCATGAGAAAGTGGAGAAAATGTTATTATAGTGAATACCAAAGGGATTCCTCTGGTTTTGTCACTTGTCATATCTTGTTGCTCAGCTAACAGTAGTAGTGTAACTTTAAAAAAAACAGCTATTGAATGGAGCTGTTCAGGCGGACTGTATTTACTTTACAAGACTGCATGCAAAGATGGTATTGGGGATGCTAGCTTTGTTACATGACTGAATCACAAAGGCAGGCCTGCTGACAGGGGCTGGTGGGAGCTGCGGACAAAGGAGTCAATGGCTCCAGGCCTGGTGATACAAAAGGCCTTGGAATTCCTGATCACTGCTGCTGGAGCCCTGGACCTTTTAAATCACTCCCAGGGCCATGTGCAGTGCACATCAGGCAGCTCTGAAAGGCTGGTGGGTGAGACTACCACCACCCTGTTCCTTCCACTTGAGGCCCCCCCCTGCTATAGAGCAGGTTCTGCCCTTGCCTTGCCCAGTGGCCTGGCAATTCTGTTGGCTTCCCTGAAGTGAGGTGAAAGATTCCCCCTGTGTAACAGGAAATGTACTTGATGGCTTCCATCATACCCACTTTCCCACCAACAAACACATCCACATGAGAACACATACAATGTGTTGGGTAAGCCTAGATATTTTAGAGATAACCAAAAAGCTCTTTAAGCCAGAATTATTGTTGTTACTAGTACTAGTCTTGATTCTTTATTTCATATCCATGAAGCCATAAATCTTATTTAACTACATTGGGTAAATTATTCTGGGTAAAGTATTCTCAACTCCTCAGAAGAGGGCAGTGCTGAGCCCATCACTGAGAAGATTGCACCTGAAGACTTTAGGTCTCCTCCTGATTTCACAACAGTGCTAATTAGAAGTAGCTCAGTGGAATCATTTGAATTAAGCCAATGCAAAACTGAGGCAGGGGAGGGAAAAGAAATGAAGACTGGGTATTTGAAAGGATAAGATTAATAGAAGGGGAGAGGGGAAATTGGTGGAAATGATGAAGGAGAAAAGCCTGCAAACAAGCGTCACTGTCATGGTGAGCTTAGACCATTAAAAAACATTGGCAGGACTCAGGAGTGTTAGTCCTTAATGGTAATGGAGACATTTCCTGATTCCAAGGCTAGCAGTGGAGAGAGCAAAGCGGAACAAATGAGAAAGTAGCACCAAGAGTATTAGATGGTGCAATTGGTAAGGTGCTCCTGATAGAGTTCTTTTCTCACGTGGGGCTGTCTGAGAACTGGAACTTCTTGGGAGCTGTCTGTAGCCCACAATAAAAAGTACTGTGATGGCACTTAACAATGGAGAGCAACTGTGCTTTCCCATGAGGGCTGAAGATAGGGAGCAGCAGATGCTCTCTCTGTCTCTCTCTCCCTCTCTCTCTCTCCCCCCCCAGTCCCCTTTCCTAACTGGACACTGGCAGGTGACTAGAGATTCCTGAGGTCTGTCTAATGCCCACACTCCAGAATTGCTGAGATAGGCCACAGCTCAGAAGGAGTCTATGTTGGCAAAACTTGTTGCCCAGGAGAATGAATGTTCTACCATCGTAGTGACATAAGTTACACCAGCATAAGCACTAGTGTGCTCAACACATAGCTTATACCAGTCACAGGGTGGGGTTAAATGTCTTCACCATAACTGCTGCGGTGGCGCAGTTGTGCTTGTAAACATAGCCTTAGCTGCATGGAGAGCTGTGCTACAGGAGAAGGAGTAGCGAAGACAGGGTGAGGAACAGTACATGATTTCATGCTGTACAAAGCAAAAATAATACTCTTAAAAAGCTACTGTTGCATTTAGTGTTCTAGTCAGTATCTGCTGATGGAAGCAACTGAGTTTAACAAGCAGAGGAGCCTCATTATTATCAAAAGCAGCAAAAACATCAGAATCATCACAAAGAGCCACAATGTCCAGTCAGCAAGACTAATTGGTTTCTCTGTGATACACTGGAGAGAAATGCCTGCTGTACAAACTTAAATCTGTAAGCCAAGGAGAGTTTTGCTTCCTTTCTGAGTAATATCAATAAACAACTGGAAGTTACACATTGAAGTTACACAGAAATGGATGTTTTGGCAAGACATTGATCTCAAAGATGGTGATGTTTGTGTATGAACCAAACTGCAACAGTGGGACTGTAGTTCCACCCTAATAAGTCAAGGAATGTGTATGAGACTAATGTGAAAATCCACAGTAAGTCATTCTAGGAACTATTGCAGCTACCTTTCTGCCAGGATATTACCAAGACAAGATGGGTGAGAGAATATCTTTCATTGACCTGTTTTTGCACATGACAGAGACAAACTTTCCAGCTATATAGGGCTCTTCACCTCTGGGTATTTGTGTGGGAAGTACCAGCACCAGCACATCCAGGTTTTATATGGTGCCCTGATTGCTATTTGCGCATCTGGGGTGCCACTTCCTTGGAACAAAGTCTGGACATCGTGTATGAAGCAAGCAGGAGGGTTTATTACACACAGCACTGGTGGAGTGTCACTTCGCCCATCAGGACTCGGTGGAGCACTGCCAGGCAATAGATTACAATTGATTATATAGATTATTGAAGGGTGGGGGAAAATATAGCATGGGTGTTACCCAAGCCTGGATAGGTCCCAGCAGCAAGACAAAATGAGCACAATAAGCCAATAATCTAAAAAGGTTACAGAGTATCCCTGCCCATTGCTTACAGAACATTTTATCTCTAGTACAAGTGGTTTTCCTTAACAAGTTACTTAAACAAAGCAGACACGTAATGACATGTATGTGTCTAATTGGATTAATGATGTGTCTACAGGAGTAATGATGACACCTTCACACTGGCATATCTAGGAGTGCAGTATCTACAAGATTAAAGCAAAAGAGACAGTAACAGCATAGAGCAATAGCACATTTGTTTTGAGTTCCAGCCTGGAATAGCAAATGGGATGGTGCTATATCCTGGGTCTCACTTTCACAGCCTCTTCTTGCAATCTGGTTGCTGGGGCAACAATCCCTCCCTCCAAACTCCAAGGCCCTGTTTGAGTTGGGATGAGCTTCCCTGGGTCTTGTGAGTGAGATGAGGGGGGTGCAAGTGGGGATAACCTTCTGCTCATACTAACTGGGTTGCTGAACTATAGGTTTACAGGCCTACTCCAGACCTTAGGATTCAAATAGGGGGTCTTTAGCAGAATAACATAACCTGCCTCTGAAATTTCCATCCTACAGGTCTTGACAGCCAGCTCCACTCCCCATCCACTGGCCCTGGACCTTGTGCTCGGTCCTGGCTGCTAGCCCCACTGACTGCCTGCTAACCTGGGGGCCTGCACCCATGGTCCTACTCCTGGGGCATCGGCCCCACTCCTGGTGTTCCAGATGCCAGCCCTGAAGCTGGGGCTCCACTCCTGGCCCCAGGTCCAGTCCCAGCCTTGACCCTCTTACCACTGTTCAGGTTCTCCCTCCTGGAGACATGGTATTGCTCCCAGCCCCAACAATGGTGGGGATGTGCAGGCTGGGTAGGGAACTGGGTTTCAAGGCCCCCACTATTAAAAGGGTTCCAGCATCACTGGGTCTAGGAAAGAGACTCAGTGTTACAAGGTGGAACAGATTGATTAACACAAATATTTAGCAGACCTTGTAAAAGACCATTCACAGTAAAGTGGCCTGTCGACATCTTTGCAGCCAGAGGACTAAAAGGTGGGGGGTGGAGGAAGGAAGGGGTTAATAGGTTACTGGTTGTTGTAATAGGCCATAAATATAGTGTTTTTCTTGAGACCATGATTTTTAGTGTCTGGCAATGATATGAATTTAAGTTCTCAAGCTCATCTTTTGACGTATCCTTCGATGAGGAAAAAAACTCTCTCTGAATCCATCCAAAGGTTCAGACAGCACAAGCTGTGGATTGCCATACCAATCTTTATTTTTATACAAAGACCGTGTGGTGAAGCAACTGGCAAAGCAAAAAGACACACGCTGCTCAGAGTTAGCTGTAAAGTGCCATTGATTTTCTGTTGTTCTTCAAGCCATAAAATATGCTGGCTTCTGAGTCAGAGACATGCCAGCGCTAGAAAATTTGTCAGCTCAACTGATGGGAAAATGTCCTTGAACTTCTTCAAGCAATAGAATTCACTTGTGTAAACCTCAACATCCCTTTTGTTCTCTCTTCTTCCTTCCAGAATGGTTAACTCTATTGTAGGAAGTGATTAAGAATGTGGTTATTGGTAGGTGAAAGATGAAAGAATATAGTGTGGGATGAGCCACACTAATTTGGGGCAGAGGGGGAGCAGGAGACGGACTGCAAGATTCAATGTGCCGTGTGTAATGTTACCCTACTCAATTCTCTTACGCTTCACCAGCTGTGGCACAGGTTGTGGTATAAAGAACTAGGTAATCGGTCCAAAATTTTGGGTATGAGAGAATTGTGGGGCAAATTTTAAAACAATGGAAAGAATAAAATGTCAGTACTAGAAGGGTCACAATAAAGACTAAATCGCTTTACTCTTACAGTCCCACTCTCACATGCCTTCCCTCCCAGACCCACTCCCGCCCAGATTCCACAACCCTATCCTCAGCCCGCTCCCTACACGTTGTCCACATGATGCACTCCCACCCTCCGCCCACTCCTGCACCCTACCTCTCTGTCCCAACTCCCACTCCAGCCTGCTCCCACACCCTGCCCTCCTGCCCACACCTGCACCATCATCCCCCACTCCTGCACACTAATTCCCACCCAGACCCTACAACTCTACTTCAGTCCTTCCTTCTATTGCCTGCCCAGACCCTGTGCCCCCACCCACACACTGAACCCCATTTTGTCCCACCCCAGAACCTAGAAGGCCCCACAAAAATCTACCAGTCCCAGGCCTGCAGAAGGGTTAATGAATTTGTGGAGGGAAGCCATGAACCTCAGCAATCCCCATGGGGCTGGAGCATGAGGGGAACTCTGGTGTCCCTAACTGCATGTGGAAAGTGAGTTCTCTCTCTCTCTCTCGCACGCTCGCTCTTTTCCTGCTTCTCAGCTGGGGAGCCATGTCAGTGAGGTTTTTTTTTTTTTTTTCCCTTCTCACTTGAAGTGCCAAGTCTGCGAGGGGGCTATTTTGTTTGGTGTGGGTTGGGGTTTGTTTGTTTGCTTGCTTGCTTGCTTGCTTTTTGTTTTTTTGCTTTCCACTTGTGTGTGGCCCCCGACTGATGTTTTTCTGTGTGGGTTAGTGACTCCTGACCCAAAAAAGGTTCTCTATCCTGTGTGCAAGAGTCCACACAGACATAAAGGATTTTTTCTTGAATGCATATTTATAATGTATGGTAGAACACATGCTGACAATATCACGATTCATGTTGTTTTTTCCTTTGATGAGATAAATGAGGAATGCATTTTGAGTCTCTGATTTCTGGTCATCATAACAAGGGATGTTGGCTTTGAAATTAGCACTTTTTTTCAATGAAGTCCTTCATTAGCATTTCACAAGGCTTTTTGATGAGTTATTTGGTTATGGAGTATTGACAATTTAAATGTTTGTTATTGCATTATAACAGGATACAGAATAATGCAAGTGATGTCTGATTAGCTTTAGGAAGCCTCAACACCAAATATAGACCTACTTTCAACAAACACTTTGATCTTTAATAATCTCAGAATCATAAAATCCTGGGGCTGAAAGGGACCTTAGGAGGTCATCTAGTCCAGCCCCCGCCCCCCACCTAAAGCAGGATCAACTCTAACTAAATTGTCCTAGCCAGGACTTTGTCAAGCCGGGACTTAAAAACCACTAGGGATGGGGATTCCACCCCTTCTCTAGATAATGCACTACAGTGCTTCACCATTCTTCTGGTGAAATAGTTTTTCCTAATATCCAACCTACACCTCTTCTTCTGTAACTTCAGACCTTTGCTCCTTGTTCTGCCATCCATCACTATGGAGAACAGCTTCTCTGCATCCTCTTCAGAGCCCCCCCTCAGGAAGTTGAAGGTAACTATCAAATTGCCCCTCACTTTTCTCTTCTGCAAACTAAATAAGCCCAAATCCTTCAGCTTCTCTTCATAGATCATGTGCTCCAGCCCTCTACTCATTTTTGTTACCCTTCTCTGGACCTCCTTCATTGCATGCACCTCCTTTCTATACTGGGGTGGCCCAGAAGTGCACACAATACTCCAGATGTGGCTTCTCCAGTGCCGAGTAGAAGGGAATAATAACTCCTCTAGATCTGTTGGAAATGCTTCTCCTAATGCACCCCAATGTGCCGTTACCCTTCTTGGCTACAAGGGCACACTGTTGACTCATATCCAGCCTCTCATCCACTGTAATCCCGAATGGATTTTCTGCTCTACTGCTACTTAGCCAGTTGGTCCCCAGCCTGTAAGAATACTTGGTATTCTTTCATCCCAAGTGTAGGACTCTGCACTTGTCCTTGTTGAAACTCATCAGATTACTTTTGGCCCAATCCTCAATTTATCTAGGTCACTCTGGACACTATCCCGATCCTCCAATATAATAATATACATGTGAATTGGCCTGAATACACTGTGGCCTGACCTGATGTCTCAGGATCACACTACTGTCAACAGAGAGCTTTCTTGTCACAAAAAAAGGCTCCTTCTCCTGTCTTAAACATCAAACTAACACTGGTAGGGCAAATGAGTGCTGCAAATTCAGTAGTATTACCAAAATCAGCCCTATCCACTAAACATGGACTAACCCTCTTATAGCTCTTCTACCTGAGCAAAGACTGGTACCCAAACGCATTAGAAACGGATCACAACTGAGCAATTGTTTTCTTCAAACCAATGAAGGACACTGGTTTGGTTTGTTGCTCTTTTTCCAGCTGAAGGATATATCTGCTTTTGCTGTTGAATAAAACATTATTCTGTGTTTCAAGTCTTCATTTGCTCTGTATTTATTTTGAAAAGATAAACATAGATTAATTGCATTTTTAAAAAGTGAACTGATGTGAAGAGTGCTTTTGGATTTGAAATAAGTACGGGGAAAACCAGGTTGGTTCAATGTATCGGTTTTGAAAGATTGGATCCACCAACTGATGAGGATTCATTATTCTATCATTTACGCTTAGCCTTTAAAGCCGAAAGGGACCATCATGATCATCCTAGTATGATGTCCGACACAATGTAGGCCACAGACCCTTACCTCTCCTCTCCTGTAACACATGGACCTGTCACCTCTGGCTGAGTTACTGAAGTCCTCCAGTCTTCATTTAAAACTTCAAGCCACAGAGAATTTACACTTTACTTAGTTCAAACCAGCAGAGGAAGGCAAAAGCAAAAAACAAAAACAAAAAACCCAACCATCCAAAACAATCTAGGGTCACTGACACAGGGGAAAATTCCTTCCTGACCTCAGACAGGGCAATCAGGTAGAGCCCGATCATGTGAGCAAAACCCATCAGCTAAACACCTGAGGAAAAATTCTCTGAAGTAACTCAGAGCCATTTCCTCTGGTGTCCCATATCTCCAGTCATTCGATATATGTTCCTCTAACAATGGCATATCTGTTGGAGGCAATCTCATAATACCAAACCCTCAGAGAGCTTGTGTGAGATGTGACATGGGAGGGCTCAGGTCCCCCAGCCCCGCTGGGAGGGAAAGGGATTCTGTCCTCTCCCTGCACCTCCTGCCTCCTCGCATGTTTGGACATGCTTCCTGGAAAATGGGCAGGGAGCACGATGGAGACACTTCTGCCTGAGAGAGCCTGGCTGTTACACCAGAGACTGTCAAATAACCTCTATTTGGGGCTTGTTTCCCAAGATAACTGAGATGGCAACTAGTTTTTCTGGGATATACGGAGTCGCAGGATAGGAGTCATTTCAGGCTGACACAAACTGACAAACCATAGTCCTAATTCTAACTCTTAAAATTATTTTAAAATTGGATTTATGAGGCTTTCAATGTCCATTATGGTTGGGAATAGGAACAAATGTATTGTGTTGTATGAATGGCCATTGATTCTCTTCTGTTCTCATGATCTTCCTAGAAAGGAAAAAATAGCAATCATCCTAGAGAGGCTATTATTTTAAATGAACAATGGAAAAATTAACAATGGTAGAGAGGAAATGTTACTGTGCTTGTACAATAAATTAAAAAAATAAGATTGCAAATAATCCCTAATCTAAAGCTAATCAGGAAAACCATTTAGAGGCCTTTTCTCTTATGTTTTTCTAGATAGCAGATAATGAATGCTGCTACTGGTCTTCATTTAAGTAAGCCAATGCAGAACTAATGTTAGTGGGTTTTTTTCAGACCCAAAGGTTATGTCTACCCTAGAGGGTTTTGTCATCAAAACCAGGGGTGTGTCCAGACATCCCAGGAATTCTGTAGACAGCAAATCAACAGAAGGCAATGCTTTTGTTGACAAGCTTATCCTGCTCCTCACAAGGCATAACACCTGTGTTAACAAAGACCTGCCAACAGAAAGCCGGTCTGGAAGTTCCGGAGGGCCCTCTGTTGACAGACAGGACTTCTGAGACACTGGGCAGCCTTGTCTGCTGTGCTTCCAGTTTGCCCATTTCTCAAGAGAATGGCCAGGCAGTCCAGCCTCTCTCTGTTGATAGAGCAGGTTGCTTGGCAGTTTGGCCGCGATCTGTTGATAGAAATTTTGTCAGAAGATAACTTCCGACAAAAACTTTTGTCAGCACTTTGCTGTAATCTAGACATATCCCAAGGACATAAGTTTTGTCATCATAAATGGTAGTGTAGACATCGCCTTTGAATAACATCTAAATTCCTGAATACGTTCCCAATACATCAAAATTCAGAGGAGCTAATATAATATTTAACCCTCGTAAAAAATAAATTTAGTAAAATGAACTTTCTGCATTCATCTTTCCGATGAAATTTGAAATGCTATGAACTTGTTTTCTCTGGGTGTACATTAAAGACCTGTTGCACCAATCCCCGCCGTCCAGAATATGTTTATTTTAGATTAAAGGGACAAAGACAGAGGCTCTGATTCAGCAAACCATTGAACACTTGCTTAACTTTAAATGCATGGGTGTTCTCAGTGGCTGCAAGTTTAAACTAAGCATGGACCTGGTGGATTCGGACAAACAGAGAGCAATCTAATGTTTCTTAGAAAGGAATGGAAGTCTGTAATGTTTGTTATCTATTTATTCCCTTCTTGCTACCTTTGAGGGGCCACTTGCATTTTTGAGACCACCCATCTGAATACAGCTGCTGGCAGTTCAGGTCTGTGTAACCATAGCCATTTTGTGTGTAGCCAGTCAGTGAGTTTTGTCCACAGAACCCGAGTTTTGTCCATAAAACTCTCTAGTGTCGACATAGCCATAGTGCCTGAAAATCCTCTTATTTCTGTAATACAAGTAGTATTAAGAGTAGCTGAAGAATAATGGTAAACTGATTTCAAGAATTAAAAGTTTTCTTTTCCAGACTATAATATAAATGTATTGCATTTCTTAAAAACAAAACAAAACAAAACAAAACTGCAATAGAAATTGAACTTACAATATACTAAACCTGCCCAGTAAAGTTTTATTAAGCGATTATACTAGGAAACCTGACAGACATGATCTATTTGGACGTATATGTAGTTCTAGACAAATGCCATCAGGAAACAGAGATGAACTTAGCTGAAATGAATGGATCAAGATATTGTTTCCCGAAGTTCAGAGGCAAGATTTTTTTCATGGAGTTTTGTTAATTCTTTCTATTATAGAAATGAGGCCTATGCCAAAGTTTTAGATTCAAAGCTGAACTTTCTTAACGTATGAAGGTTTTCACAGCCAAGTTCTGGCCAATAATTACTACTTGGAATTACTGACTTTTCATTATATAGCATCAACAATTCATCAATTACTTTTAATTTACAAACTTACCGATCAATCTCCTTAAATCGATGTTACAGGCTAATTTATATATCTAGAAAGTATACAGTGAAAAGGTGAGATGGACTCATATTTACACAGTGTTATTCTGTATTTTGATTTCCTAAGGGTAAAGAATGGAATACATTCTTATGATATGAAGCTTTGAAAGTGAAAACCGTAACAAAGGATAGTTTAAAATTCAGCACACTCTGCTTTATAGGAGTACACCATAGCTGCCTTACCTGGAATTTACCCAGGAAACTGATTTATTTGTAATCGGAAAGAGTGCTGCTTAATTATTAACACTAATAAAATTGCTTTCTCCTCAAGATCCAGCTCAACCAATTAAGAATGTGCTTGAGGGGCAAATTGGGATAGTTACATTTTGCAGTCAAGTTTTAGACAGAAATTTTCTTGTACAGATTTTTGGGGCTTATAATGGATTTAGGAACACTTCTTGGTGGCATATACAATAGTAAGGATGCAAGCTCTCTGCCTTCTGTGTTTTTCCAAACACCCTGTTTTAGGTCTGCCTACCTCTAGTTCTCTGCCATGGCTGCATAACCAGCAAGAGTTATTCTTCTCTGATATTATAACTATGAACCTTCCTCTGTCCCAAGCTTGGATGGTCTACCTTGGCATGGGGGGACTTCTCTATGGACTGTGAAGGGAAGGACTCCTCCCTTAAGATTAAAGGGAGCAGCTTAATCTCCCTGTGGCCACTACAGAGAGGTTACATTGATGATTGTGAAAAAGCTTCCTATGGTGGAACTGCTTCAGCTCTTAATATACTGTATGTAGAGGTCAGCTACAATTTTCAGCTTAAGCACTTTTTCTCTAGCAGGTTGCATCTGGCCCATGGAGATGGAGTGAACTGATCTGAGAAAACATAAAGCATCCCAATGTCCACATGTTGCGATCGTATTCTTTTTGTAATGACGCAGAGATATTTAAGAGGTGGAACAAAAGATTCACCTTTTCACTCTTTTATAAGTACTGGCCCTGAAACAGACACAGTTAGGAAATATAACTTTAAAACCTTGTAGATCGTTTATTTGTTTTTGTGTCCTTATTGAAAAATCTCAGAGAATTGAAATAGTGGATCAAATTCTGTGTTAGTTGTTTTATAAACAGTTCTATAGGTATCAAAAAGAATATAATTAGCTATTGAATGCTGTAGGATGATTGACCTCTTTATAGTTTGTATTTTATGATTGTCTATTAAATTCTACAAGAGTGGTGCAATATTTTATAACAAATTAAAGGTGAAGGCTTCCATGATGGGAACAGACGACAACAATATGGTGGAGCTGCCACACTTTCCGGCTTTGGGAAAACTCTGACTCATTTCCTATTTTCAGAAGTTCGCATACTGCAAACTTCCTCTGGCACAATAATTTGGGTGAAAAGCGGCTGATTTCTAAACACAGTGATTCATTCTCAAAGTCAATGTCTTGCTACTTCAAATGATCAGAGAAAATAACTTCTTTATGAGTATTTCAGTGCTTTTCCGAAAGTGGAGGTATCCCATGGCATGGGGGGAATCCCATGAGTAAGAAGAAACATACTAAGAGATGCATTTAAGACCTGTTCCTGAAAGGTGCCGGACATTCTCAGTTCTGTCTGAAATCAAAAGGCATTCAGGGTGTTCAACAGTTCACGGAATCCAGCTCTTGCTGAATGGCAGTATCATCCACAAATTATTATTAAAATTATTTTTTAAATAACAGTATTCAAGAGTTAAGTGCATCTCATATACCATCTTATTAAGGCTTTATTAATAATACTATTATGAGGTACCTATTAACTAGGTATCCAGCTGTACTGAATATTGTTTTAATTAAGGAATATATAGTTTCGATTATGAAGTAAAACACACCCTTACACAGCCAGACTACAATCCATACTTTAATACTTAAATTAATAAATCCTGATAAGGAACAATTTATTCCAATAGTTTACACAGTACAGTGAACTTCCTGCTGAACAGTACAGAAAAAGCTACCTTCTACTAACACCTTTTAAACAAAAGTGCATGCTCAAAGAGCTATTAATAGGCACTTTTGAGTCAAGCATTCATTAAAAATGTCATTAGATGGTTCAAAGACAAAATTTGAAAGGCAGGGTGTTTGACGTAAACATGCACATTAACATGTTTAAAATGTGAAAATTGTGTTGAAAGACATTGTTAAATATAAGATCTAATTTATTGTATTCAAATACAGTATGTTGATTCCTATAATAAAGAAAACATCTTCTAGGACTTCTGAGTCTCATGACAGCTCCTGGGTTTTGAAAAGCACATAGAATGCTTGATACCCTGCTGATAGCCCCCCGGTGCAGAGAGACACTGCCTCACCCTTGTTTGTTTATCCAGGAAAGCAGAGCTCAGATGCACCACTTGTTATTTTTTTCCTGAACTGTTCATCTCTACAGTAAACCCTCGCTATATTGGACCCCATTTTACCAGGCACCAGTAATAATGAACATCGACTAGCTTCCCCCTCCCAAAGAAAGTAGAGTATAGTACTGTACTCTACAGTACTGTAAATGGCGACTCACCAGAGAAACCACTGGTCCCCCGGCAGCTAAGACTGCCACAGCTGTGAGGTCCCTGGCTGCGGCTGGAACTGCTGCAACAGTGGGGTCCATGGCCACAGCTTGGAGAGCTGCCACCACTGTGTTCCCCACACCCCATGGCTCAGATCCACAGTGGCGATCCGAGCCACGTTGGGGGGAAGGGACACAGTGGCGGCTCAGAGCCAAAGGAGTCACCGCACTCTGCCCTGAACTCAGATGGCTTGGAGCTGGAGAAGCAAATCCTCGGAGTAAACCCTATGATATTATGGGCTTTCAGTTTTAATGGACACCCCTCCCCTGCCATTAGTCCACTATATTGAGAGTTTACCCTCCTCAGTCTTCTAGCTGGCTTAACACGGGCATAATGAAGTCGAGGGACTTGTCCAAGATCGTATAGTGAATCAGTGTCTCAGCTAGGATGAGAAACCTGAATACTACTTTCTCCCATTGTTTGCAAAGCTAATCAGTCCTCTGCAAACTGGAAGGAAACAATGATTTTATTTCTCACTCCAGTTCACTGTAGAGACTGAGTTTGCATATATATAAAATTTGCATAGGTGGAATTAAGTAAAATAAAAAAAAATAACACACATATTACAAGCTTCTAAGAGGACATGCTAGGCAGAAACAGTTAATAGAAATATCTCTTTTAATCTATGTTTGTGTTAATCTTTTTAGGAAGACCATTTTTTTATAAGGTCTCTCTGCTTATCAAATGTTTAACCACTCCCTGTGATAAATCCTGGGAATCTATACTTATAAGCATGGTCCACTATGTGCACATGTGAAATGAAGGGGTTGGGGAAGAGGGGAGAGGCACTTTTGAGGTGTAATTGCCTCAGCCACCACTGAGTCCCTCCACTGGAGCATCTGGGAAGTGTTGGCCAGCTGAGCTGAAGTCAGTGATGTCATATTCACTGATTGCAGAAGTAGGAAGAAAAGGAGTAAGTCCTTAATATTTTCAATAACTGAAACAAGGGATGAGAAAGTTAGTTGTGGACATCACTGTCAGTCAGGCCATCTAAATGTGGTTGTAAGGTATCCAACTTCATCCATCCATGTTTGAAATTTTTGGTCAACGTGACTGAGAGGTTACACGGAAAGGGAAGTGTTCTAGTCGCCTGGTCTAACAATAAAGATTGTGGAGTACTTTAAGATCTACTAATGAAAATAATTTTATCACAGACAGGTATCAACAGAAAACCCTTCTCTCCCTCTCTTCGCCTCTAGTTATAATTCAACATTAGTGAATACAATGTTGTGTAGACACTTAAAGTGCAGTTCTACCCAGCAAATGATTGTTAAAATAATACAGTGGTTCCCATTGTCAATCTGTCACAAATTTCCACATGAAATTAGAACTGTTTCAGAAGCAGTGCTAGCCCATTAGGGCCTTAAGCAGGAATATGTTGACTCCTTCTCCACCACACATACTACAAAAGCAAACAGGTGGCCCTCCTGAGCTGCTCAGGGCCCTACGTAACTACTGAGGCTACATCTATACCACAACAGTAAATGGACTTAAGCTACACAACTCCAGCTACGTGAATAACGTAACTAGACTCAACGTACCTTGTGTTGAGTTACCATGGCCTCTACACTATGGGGAGTCAATGGGAGAAACTCTTGCATCAACTTCCGGTAGGCCTTGTGTACACCAACCCCCACTGTCAATCTACTTCAGCTATGCAAACAGTGAAGTTGAAGTTGACATACTTACCACTGCATCTTGCGTGCACTGAGCTCGGTGGGGAGTGCTCTCCCATCAATGCCAGCTACTCTTCTTGCTTTGGGGGAGTATGGCGTTGATGGGAGAGCACTTGGAGATCGATTTATTGCATCTAAACAGATATGATAAATTGACAGCTAGGGGATCAATCAGTGTTGTCCCTGGCATAGTGTAGACATACCTTTACTCTTCCCAAGGATCCAAGATCCAAGAAAAAGTAACAGGGTTGACGGGAGAGCGACTGTGATCAGTTTGGTGGGTCTTAACTACACCCACAAAATCAACAACAGTGGGTCAATCTGGGTGAGTCAGTGTGGGCTGTAGTGCGGATGTAGCCTTAGCCTGCTGATTCCTAATATAGACTCCAGAAATTCGTATGTAAAATATCTTTTCCTGCCCCGCCCATCCCCACACACAACTGCTGAACCTCACTCACTCAGGGCTCAGACTCAGCTGGCTTCCCCCCACCCCCGCCCCTTTTGCCCTAGCTCTACCAGTAAGAGGTTTTGCAAACCAAACTATGCCCTCATACAACCCAATTATATTGAATCCCATTTCAGCACAGGAGGATAGGGAACAGCCCCTGCTGCAGGTTGGGGAAGGGAATAGGAGGGTGCGGGGAGCTGCACAGAGGAGGTGACAGTGGCCCAATGAAGGAGAAGTGGGGTGCAGCAGTGCACAGAACTCATGTGAGGTAGGTGAGGGGCTGAGAGGGACTTAAGCCTGAGGTTGGGGGGATCCTACAGCTGGCGCTGCTGGCCAGAGCTCCAAGCCCCAGATGGCTCCCAGATGCAGGTCTGCCAGGGACCCCGCACCTCAGATTTCCTGGTTTTTGGAATTCTTATGCAGGACAGGCACCCCTGGCTGGGGATCCTGCACGTGGGGCTGCCTGTCTCACATAAGTTCTCAAAAAATGTGACAACCCTAGAGAGAGGTTTAAGCTGGGAAGGGGTAAAGGGACATTTCGGGGCTGAGAGGGTTTTAAGCTGGCGGGCGGGGGAAGTCCTCCTGAATTGTCAAAATGGGTCCCCATCTCGAAAAGGTTGGGAACCGCTGATCTAAATGAAGTCAAGGAGATAGCGCAGTTGTAGCTGAGGGAACAAATGGGTCTCTAGAACCTCATTTTCAGAGATGCTGACAAGTGGCAGGTCCCACCTGACGTAGGGAGATTGCAGGGCCTCAGCTCCCCTGAGAAGTAGATCACTTTTGTGCCGACACTCAGATTCAACCACAGTCTGAAAATCTGAGGTCCTGTCACTCACTGTTTCCCTTCCCCTGCTACCCACGTGCTTGACTCTCACAGCCCTTCCCCACGTCCGGATCAACGCGGTGTGTGCGCGGTTGCGGGGGTGGGGCAAAAGAGCTCCTGCGGTGCGGATAGAGCAGCCCCACTGAACCATGGGAGATGTAGGCTAGGCACGGGAGCGCTCCTCGAGGTGGTCTTATGCCGGGGCTCTGCGGCTCAGCACACACCGGCTGCTATTCTCCATCTGGCCGCCAGGGGGCAGTAGAGGCGCCTTTGAGGAAGCGCGGGCGGGGATTGGTTACGGGTGCGCTAACGTAGGTGGGCCCCGCCCTGGTAGCGGGAGGCGGAGTGAGGAGCTTTGCTGCGAGCGACCAGCCCGGCCTTTTTTCCCCTCCCGCCGGGCGCCCGAAGACAGTTACTTGGCGGCTCGGAGCAGGCGCTGCCGCAGTTGAGCTGGGAGTCTCCGCTGGCCGGACGCAGAGAGCCCTCGCCCCGCCGCCATGTCCAAGGAGGAGAAAAAGCCCTTTAGCCAGACCATGGCCGAGTGGCGGCAGTTCGTGTACAACCCGCGCAGCGGCGAGTTCCTGGGGCGCACGGCCAAGAGCTGGGGTAAGGGACTGACGGGGGGCTGAGGGGTGGCCGGTAGATGTGGGGACAGGTAAGAGCCCAAGGAGCCGTTGGGCGGCGGTGGGGGGAAGCCACGAGGCGGTTTTCTGGAAGCCGTTACTTTCGCAGCGTTCGGATCTAAAAATAGCCCGAACATGACAGCGCGTGAGGGAGGGGTTGGGCGCTGGGGGGGGCGCTCGGAGCCCGCGCGCTCGTTCCGCGGCACTCGCCCCGCCTCTGCCCGCTCCAGGCGGGTTTGAGCGCGTAGAGCGGATTGGTAAACGGGCCGCGACGGCAATGGGCTGAGGGAAGCATCTCGCACTGGGTCCCCAGCTGATTCACTCCGCGTAAATGCTGCAGTGAGGCTCCCCTCGGCAGGCTCCTCCTCCATGGCAGGGAGGGGTCTGGTGCTGTAACTGTAGCAGGTTACAAATGCACACGCCTGATGCCAGGGCTGGAGTCATCTCCCTCCTCTCGTCTGGTATATTACTGCAGTTTACACGCATGTCATGCTTCCCATCCACTCCGGATCGGCAGGACAGCTCTGACCTGTCAGTGGTGAAGGAGGTTTCCTTTGGGGTGCTGCTGATGGAAATGTTTGCCTGTTTGCCCCTCTTGTCCATATAATTTTCTCACCAGAAACTGAAACAGGATGGGGATGAAATCAAGTTATTCTCCCAAACTCTTAAATTACAATCACTGAGCAGAATCCATATTCAAGTGGTTTATACATGTCAAGTATTAATAATTGCTACAGTACTCAAGAGCGTACACATTTCCTTGCTTCAGAGAGCACCCTGCCTCCTAAAGTTTTGATATAGTTGAGATATTTAGATACCTGTACTTATGAAATCAAGAATTTCAACATGATGATGAATAGTCACAGAGAGGTAGCCATGTTAGTCTGCATGTTCACAAAAAGAAAAAGCAGTCTTGTAGCACTTTAAAGACTAAAAAATGATTTATTAGGTGATGTACAGGATTTCCAGATCTGAAGAAGTGGGTGTGTCCCACAAAACAGAATTTCCATATTTGAAGAAATGGGTCTGTCTCACGAAAGCTCATCACCTAGTAAATCAAGTTGTTAAAGTGCTAGAAGACTGGTTTTTTGTAACACGATGTTGAGCAGTTTTGGACATGTTCATGGCTACTACGAACTCCATGAGCAGTAACACGTGGAAAATACATGGGGTATGTTTTTTGTGGTGCTAGGGTGAGCTGTCCTCCATTCAGATGGAAATAAGACCCTACTATCTACTCTGTCACTCAAGTGGAGGAGGAGTCACTGAGGAAATTTCCACTCTGCTGTGGTCTTGTGACTTCTCTGTTCAGGCACCCCATCAGCAGGTTTTCTTAAAGTGTGTGGGTTGAATGAATGTGTGTGTGGTGAAGTGATCACAGAAGCTTATTTGTGTACTGAAACAGATAGTATTATTTTGTTATTGTCTTTAAAGTGCTACATGACTGCTGTTTTGTTAGAATACAGACTAACACAGCTACCTCTCCGTTACTATTCAACTTACAAGTGCTTTAAAATGGTTAGCAGATCTTAGGGAAAAACAAATATATTTGTGATTAGGTTTTGCAGAATTTGATTTTTAAAAATATCACTTTGACATGATATGAATATTTTAAAATGTTTTTATTATAACAGTTGCAGAAAATCATAGACAGCAGATAGTTGGCACTTGAGTGATTTATTTAATAACAGAGGTTCAGAAAGTTGGCTTTATAACCATTAAGACACAAATTATTTACTCCACAGGTCAAAACAGACAAAATAAATCAATCTGTAAGTTCTTAGTCAACAGAAGAAAAATGTTGCTTATATGTAAATTTCTATAGTTTTATGAAATTTTTTGACAACTTGTATGTGTATAGTGAAATCAGTTTACTGATTTATTGCTGATTTAAAAAAAAAAAATCTAATTTCAAGCTTGTACCTTGCTTTACTAGAGCACATCTTTGTAATGCTGCCATCTTGGTCTCTTCCTGTGCCATTGCATACTGTCTACTCTATACTTCTGTTTTAATGGCAAACCTACCTTAATCTGGAGTCGAGTGATTGTTCTATTTTGTAGCCATCTCGCTCAATAAAGGTACTTTCCCATATCAAGAATAAATTCAGTGTACATAAATTACTAATGAGTTATATAATGTTTTTTGAACTTCTGCTAAAGAACCAGTTATTTAATAGGATAGTGGTAAAGAGATTAAATGTTCCTAAGTAATTATTCCTTAGTGTCAGTGCTTGGCTCTGCAGTCACACAAATCATTTTTATGCTATGGAAGTGTTTGTTTCATACATTTCATGCTTAATATATTCAGTCTATTATGTTGGGCTACTTAAGTATTCTTTATATTTGGAGTCTTCAGTTTACCTTCATCCATTTATGTATGTTTGTTTTAATTGTAGTAGCTTAAAGAAAAAAATCAGTTGGATTACAGATTTTGAAAGTTGCAAGCAATTTCACATTCTTCACTGTGAGAAAGAAGTGGGAGAGGCTGCTGTTTACTGACTTGCCTGGGAGAGAGTGTGTACTGCTAGTGTCCCTTTCTTGTTGCCTTTTCTGCTAGTCTGTTTGCTCTTCAGGGAAGCCAGATAGTTCAGCTGTCTCTGTCTGAGGTTAGGGTTTTACAGAGTGAAAGATGGCTTCTCATCCTTAGACAACCAACTGTCTAGCACAGTTCAGTAAACCACTAAAGAAGATACAGCTCCCTGATTCTTTGCCTCAGACCAAAGTAGAGCAGCCTCAAAATTACCCTAATTTCCATTGCATTGGCAGCTTACCTGGGGAGTACATTCCAGTTGCCAGCTATGTCTACGCTACTGCTTATGTGGATATAAGCCTCAGAGGGGCAGGTGTATTAGTCTGTAACTGCACAAACAGTCCTGTGGCACCTTAGAGACTAACAAATTTATTAGGTCATGAGCTTTTTGTGAACAAAACCCACTTCCTCAGATAACAAAAGTTATGTAGGATGTGGATAAACCATCGCCTCAGTGACATAAGTTATGCTGATGTGGATATCCGTGTATCCACACGAGACGTTCTCCTGCTGTTATAGCTGTTGCCTCTCATTGGACTTGGATTTATTGTCGACAGGAGAACTTTTTCCTGTCAACTTACAGAAGCTCTAGACAGCTTGCTGTGGTGCAGCTGCATGCTCTCTAGTGTAGCTGTAGATTCTCAAATGTCTCCAGCACTAGGAGCTGCAAAGAGGGAAAGACATAGGTGCTGGTTATGCTAGTTTTGTTATTTCAGGGTACTCCTCCGTGGCAGGAGTACATCCAGTAATGGAAATGCTGGTCATTTTTTGCCAGTCTTAACTGTAGAACAAGTTGTTCAAAGTATTGATTGTAGATACTTGACTACCATAACTCTTTGGCTGACAAGGTAGGATATGTGATTTTTGTTGGGTGTATGTATTGGTAAGTGTTTCGGTAAATAGTCTGTATTTCTCCTGCCTTCTTAGGAGGTTGCTGGAGATGTTTTCTGACCTTTGCATATGAGTTCTCTGTTTTCTATGCTTTGTTTTTGGAAGTGAAGTTCTGAGAGTTCTCATATCTTGATTGAGAGATTTTCGTAGGTCTAAGCCAGTTGTAAGAAAGCTTTGTCCCTTGACTTCTGTCTTGAGGTTAACCGGCTGATCTGTGCTAAACCAACGTAGTGAATAATGCACGATGATGATGTGATTTTAAGCAGAAGGTATTGTTTAGGAGTAGTGCTGTTGTAAGCATTTTGCCCCATTTGGAACTGTTTTAAGATTTATGTCCTCGTTTTAATAAACACAGTAACTCTACAGTAGCAAATCAGATACAAAAATATAAATACAAATCAAAATTCAATTAGAATTTCCTGTGAAAAACAGGAAAAAAATTATACACAGATACCTTTAAAATAAGCTAAAAGGGAAAGATATGGTGATTACCTTGTAATGTAACAATAGTTTTTGAAAGAAGAGTAGATCTAAAACCCTAACATGGTTCATGGAAACACATTCACTAACACCTTTTAATTTTTCAGTGTTTACAGAAATTAAAAAAAGCTCTACAGCCCCTGCATTCAAACTACAGGCAGAACTTTAATTGATGACTCTGTCTAGTATGTTTCCCGTTTTTATTTGTCCTTTTCACCTTTTGAATGCCATGGGGATCTAATCTTTTACACTAGATAGTTAGTTCTTTAGGACCACTGGGATAAGCATACTGCATGTATTTGCTCAAAGAACATTAAACCTTCATTCATTGTATAGAATGCTATTTGTTGTAAAGCATACATGCAGACTTTTTTCATAAAATGTATCTATATACTTTGCTGAGCTAGCACCTTCTACAATTAATGGATTAACTGTGAATAATAGCATGGTAATAAGTACTACCTAGTAGTTCACATGCTGTTGGATATTAAGCACCAAGTGAGATTATTTTGAAAAGTGACATTTAATACCAAGTTCAAGAGTTGTTTAGAGATACAATTTAGTGCCTAAATTATAAACCATTTCCTAATGTGAATTATAAAAATTATAGCAGTGTAGGATAAAACTAACAGTTTCTCAGGATTCCGAAATGTCTCCTTAACTTTTAATTTACTCTAGGGCTGTGGCCACACTTGGCCAAAACTTCAAAATGGCCATGCAAATGGCCATTTTGAAGATTGGTAATGAGGCTTGGCTCTGAATTGAATATTCAGCACCTCATTAGCATTAGGACACTTCCAGCTGCAGTGCTTCGAAAGCACCGCTTTCAAACTCTTGCAGCTCGGCGCAGTTATATGGGGGTCCTTTTTGACAGGACCCTGCAGCTTTCGAAATCCCCTTATTCTCCTCAGCTGAGAGGAATAAGGGGATTTCAGAAAGTGCAGGGTCCTTTCGAAAAGGACCCCCATTTAGCCACACTGAGCCACGAGAATTCGAAAGTGACACTTTCGAAGCGCTGCAGCCGGAAGTGTCCTAGTGCTAATGAGGTGATGAATATTCAATTCAGCGCCTCATTAGTAATCTTTGAAATGGCCATTTTCATAGCCATTTTGAAGTTTTGGCCAAGTGTGGCCACAGCCTAGAGCTTCAAAAAAATCAAATAGTTTTTTACAGAGTTAACTTCACCTGCTTTTCCTGTACCAGAAATTGTCATTTGCTGAGCTGTGCATGTTATTTACATTGACTGCATTCAAAATAGTGCAAGGGACATAAACCAACTAGTATGGTTTGTGCTGTTAGCTCAAGTCCATGTTTGTTAAACGGAATATGTGAAAAGGAAACAATTTTTTGAGGGTTTAGAAAATTCGTGGGAAATAGACTTTGGTAGTAGTTTACTATAAAAGGAGTTCAAATGTTTGCTTCTACTTTGAAGGCAATCAGCAGTGGCTACACAACTTCTGCGTGCATAAGGCCAGCTTCATGTAACTTGAATAGCTTTCCTCTGTCCTGAAGCACAACAGTACCTGGCATAAGACCTGCCCTAATAGTTCAGAAGCAAGTGGCGGTAGCTCTGTGCAAGCTTGCAACACCAGACAGCTGCCATTAGTTGGCAATCACTTTGGAGTGGGCAGATGTACACGGGGTGGGGGCTGCTGTCATGCAGCTAGTCAAGACAATCAATACCCTTCTGCCATAAAGGACAGTGACTCTTGAAAATGTGCAGGACATAGCAGATGTTTTTCTGCGATGGGATTCTCTAACCATGGTAGGACAGTAAATGAAATGCATGTCCCTATCTTGGCAACAGACCACCTTGCCACGGAGTATATAGAAACCACAATGGGTGGTACTTGATGGCATTGCAAGCATTGATGGATCACGAGCAGTTTCACTGACATCAACATGGGATGATCAGGGAAGGTGCATGACATGTGCACCCTGAAGAACTGTGGTCTGTTCAAAAAGCTGTAGAACGGAACTTTCTTCCCAGATGGGGAAAAAGTACCATTGTGGATGTGGAGATGCCAATAGTGTATTTATTTAGGTCACAAAATGAACCACACAGTAAAGGAATTCATGGCAGGAGCTTCAGAGGTGGGTAAGCAAGGGCAAGAAGAGTCTGTCAGGGTGGGGGTGGTTTGGGGCTATTTTGTGTTCAGCCCCCGGAACATGTAAAAAAAATTGCCGTGTGGACCCCCGATGAAGAAAGGTTGGACACCTGTCTTAAACCTTAGGCTTCTCATCTGTTATATTGGCTGCATGCTATTAGTCATTTTGTTGACTTTTCCAGGCCCTATATAAATATTATAGGATATAAAATTACGTACTCTTCAAAGGTTTTGTAAAACATACTTGCATGTAGGTGAGTTATTCACCCAGCATTCTGAATTACTTGTTCAGTTGATTTACTTGAAACACCTAAGCTTCATGTACTGAAAGAAAATCTATCAGATTTGACTATTTTATTTTGTATGTGCAGAATATGCTTTTGTAAATGGGTTATTGGAACAGCTTGTTACAAATTTGCAGAATGGATAGCGTTCTTGTGAAAACTTACAGGTCAGTCTAGGCCAGTTTTAATAGGGGTCACTTACATGAGTAAATACATCCTTTACCTTCACATTGACTAGTAGTGCAGCACTTTTAAGGTGAAAACCTGCCCCACTACACTGAAATGATGCATATTAATAGTACTTCTTCATTGTACCATATCTAGTTATTTTTGGGACCTATGAGACTTTGTAACCAGTTACTTGAAAGTACGTTTTTCTCCTTAGCAGGTTTTCAGAGGAACAGTCCATCAGATATAAAATATGCAATTCAAATAACTAAATGCGCAATTTCTCTTGTTTAATCTGTCAGGCATACAGGATGCACTCATTAAATCAAGTTAACAAAAAACTGTGCTCTAGAGTGCACTGAAGTTTGGAGTAACCCATGCTGTCACTTCTGTTTTTTTGAGAAAACAAGTATAGAAAGGTGTTCCCTTGGAAAAGTTGAGTGATGCTGAAATAAAACAGGGTTGCCTTATGGCATCGCCATTGTGGTCTGTCACCATGGTGTTCCAAAATAAGCTTGTTTAATGCAGCATAAAATAAGACAATGACACTCAGTGGCAACTGGCAACTCTAGGTTTCTCTTACTGCAGTCTTCTGTACTGTATACTTCAGTGATTAATTAGTTAGCTAGGTGTTAGGATTTAACAAGCCATAAGGATTAGTGAAGCGAAACTTTTTCTTTCTAGCAACATCCAACACAGCAAACTGCTTAGGAATTGATTTGTCAAATCATACTTATACTAAAAGGCATGGTGTTTTGAAGAATGATGTATTGTAAAGTGAATTATTTAAGTTACTAACCAATTGATTCACTCAACCACATCCACATCATTTCCTCCCAATAAGCAATTTTCTTTGTTTCATTCTTGCACGTAGGCCCTGCATAATGTGCTTATGTTGTTTACACTTGACATGCTTTCCTTTTTTACCCAGGGATCACACTTCTTCAGAATATTTCCAAGTAGGGTCTTTTATGCACAGAAGCCATGGTAGTTTTTCTGTGGTAAAAGCGTGAGGGGAATATTGGAAGCTGTGAGTGTGCTGAATAATGTCTTCCCTTTTTCTTTCTACTCCACTCTACTGTTCCTTCATATGCTGTCTCCATCCTTTCCTATATATTGTCTCTCTGTCTTACCACAATGTGTTAACTACCTTCTCTGCTGTGCTTGGCCAAGGTCCACCACCACCTAAGCACAGAATAAAAACAATCCTATCCAGCTTGTGTCTGTCTTTGTGCATGTTACTTTTTAGTCTGCTGAGAAACAGAAAATAAAAGTCCAGACTTGTCAAGAGGCAAGAGCTCATAGATTGGACAGATTAGAGCCATTAATTTATTTTTGAGCTTGTAAGTGTATGTGTAGCGTGTTTGTGACAAGATTTAATCGTAGCTGTTACTTTTAAATGAGAAGCTTAGTGTGTTATCAACTTGAACAAAATTTTTTTTTTAAATCAACTCATCTATTCGGCAGGCACAATTTTTTCCCAGGGGTTTCATGCAACAGCTCTTGTGATTTATTTTTGTAAAACATTAATTGCCAGTGTGGTGGTAAACTCTGAGGTGATGAAGAATTCAGGCTTATGCTGAAATAGTATGGTGTAGAATAGAATTTGGCATTTAAAAAAATTTTTTTTTATATAACCATGTGTGTCTGGGTTGTATTAAAGTCTTTTTAGTCTATTTCCTAATTTAAAAAAGTTGAGTTTAACTCGTCAGAAAACTAGGCCAAGATGAGGATTCTACCCAGTTGCATTCCAGCACTGTTACTTAAAATAAGTTTTAAATCTCTAGTGACTGTCACGTTTCATCCCTCCTCTTCCACACAGATTGTTCCTTTTTGTTTTTTAAATATGTTTCACGTGGGATAGCCATTTGGCAACTTGGAAAGCTTCACAGCCATTGGGTTAGAGTGGGAGGCATGGCTGGGGGTGCCTGGCTGTGAGGAAGAGGAGGGAGATTAGGTAATAGTGGCGGGGGGTGGGAGAGGCTGGCTCTGGAAGGGAGAGATTGGGTTTCAGTGGGGAGCTGGGGTGCCTGGTTTTGGAGGAGGAGGGGGGATGGGATCAGAGCGGGAAGCTGTGGGTGCCTGGCTCTGCAGGAGGTGAGTGGGATTGGGTTATGTATGTTGGGTGCGCCATGAAATTGAGCGCTGAAGTGTGCCACAAGGTGATAAAGGTTTCTGAGAACTGTTCTAACTGATGAATCAGTTCAGTGAAGAGCAGGAATGCTTTTTTTGTATTATCACAAAATAGTGTAAGTGTTTTTAATGTCTCCCTAAGCAATAAGATAACATTGTCCAGGATTAAGCTTTTACATACATGATGGTAATAGTCTGAAAATTCTCACTTGTTCTCAGTACCAACACCTGTATATTTTAAGCTCTGTTTTTCAGTTATTTACTGGAGACTTGAAAATTTAGCACTTATGTGTGTCTGTTCAAATTAAAAATCTGGCCTAAACCTGCACCATATTGTTGTCTCATCCCCTTCTTCCACTGTTGATGTTGCAGGTGCTCTTGCTATATCTTCTCATAGTTGTCTTCTTATGTAGACTGTATATTTTTCTGGTTAACGTTCTAGGGGCATTGGAAGGAGCACCATAATGAAACTTGAGTTGTTTTATACTTAAATTTGTTGTTGGTCCTCTTTATTTTCTGTGAAAACTATAGCATATCTTCCCCAAAATTATAGATCTTACTCTTTTTGAGTACAGAATCAATATTCATTTATCCTGTTGTTCTTCTGAACTGAAAGGTTTTCATTCAAGACAGGAAGAAAAATGAACTGCCCACTTTCAAAATGGCTATGTTCTCCTTCTGTTCTTAGTGGCTGCATCTATACTACAGCAATCTTTCGAAAGAAGCTCTTCTGGGAGATCTCTTCCAAAAGAGCACATCCAAACGCGCAAAAAAGCAGATCAGAAAATCAGTCCACTCTTTTGATAGAGAGTGTCTACACAGCCTGCGCTCTTTTGAAAGAACACGCAGGGATCGAAAAATTCTTTGCCATGAGAATTGCCCTTTTGGAAAAAAGGGTCCGTGGAGTGTCTACTTATGCATGGTTTGGTTTTGTTGTTTTTTTGTTTTTTCAAGAGAAGCTTTTGAAAGGAGGCACTCTTCCTGATTGGAGAGTTGGAAGGGGGCTTCTACAAGAGGCACATACTTTTGATTTCAGATTGAAAGAGCATATTTTGTGTGTGGACTTGCCATGCGTTCTTTTGAAAACGGGCCTGACTTTCCGAAAGAACTTGCTAGTGTAACCTGTAGCTCTTTTGAAAAGGGTCTGATTGCTGTTGGCCTCACAGCATGAAGGCTCCCCCCCCTTTTTTTTTTTTGAGGACATCTGTGTCCATCCTTTTGAGAACAATGACAGATGATGGCCATTTGGTAAGGGGGCAATTCTGTGTGGCAAGTAAACTTTTAGATAGAAAGAAGGTAACAAAAAGAGCATTAATTAAATATTTTCCCAAAAGCAATTAATTGCACCAGATCTATTCAGTGCCAAATTGAGGAAGATGCTGGGAGGTGGGAAAAGTGTGTGCCCCCAGGTAGGTGGAGCAAGGCGAGGGATGGAAAACTAGCAGGGATGTGTCCTATTATGGCATGAGGTGGGGAGGTAATGGAAAGATTCTTTAAAAATCAGTTTTAGATGGATCTACAAGCGTTATAACTAACTGTGTGATTTGTATGTGATGTTAGTGTATGACATAGTTAAGGTTTTGCAAAAGAACTTTGCATTATGAAAATGATGCAAAGTTATCATTATTCTGAACAGTGACAACAGAAATCTTTGGATGGAATTTCAGGGAATGTTAAGCAATCTATGACCAACCAATATTCCTTCTAATCTTTTCCATCCATTTGTGGATTTTTTTCCACTCGGGTAAGGAATATGTGGGCGGGGGGGGGAGAGTGTGGTGTGGTGTTGTTTAAATAATAACATACACTTAGGTGCACATGAGTGTGCAGCACCAGTAGAAACAAAGAACCTAGCTGTGGGTGCTCAGTTAATCAGCTGAGCAGCATTTGAATTTCTTCTGAGTGGCTGCTCAAATGCGTAGTTTATAGGGAACGTACTTTTTGACAGGGCAAAAATTAAGTTTGTCCAGGAAAATCTAATTTGATGAATCTCTGTGTCTAGTAGTGGATACTCAGGATTGATCCAGCTCCTATGGAATTACAGTCTTGACTGTCAAAGTGTAAATTTAGAATCATGTTCCGTTTAAAATAAACATTTTATTAATTTGAGTTCTTTAATTTTCCAGGTCTAATCTTGCTGTTTTATCTGGTATTCTATGGTTTCCTAGCAGCACTCTTTACATTCACAATGTGGGTTATGCTTCAAACCCTGAGCAGAGATATTCCCAAATATCGTGACCGGATTTCTAGTCCAGGTAACTCTACTTTTATTTTTTTGTGTCTGGATTTTAAATTAGAATAAACTCAAGTGTATCTAGTAACTTCCATTTAGGATAACACAGATATCCAACTATTATACAGTATATAAACTGTTATATGAGTGAACCATTTGGGCTTTGTACTTCAGCAGCACAGAGCCATTTATGGGCTTTTATCATCTGTCTTTGATAACTGATATCTCTAAATTCATTCCTTTTTAGTTCTTTCTGGATTTTGCCATGTATTTAACTGCAATATTCAATCCCAACAAAGCAATGTTGGGTCATAAACAGCATTGTTGCTTCACTGCAAGAGCAACAGCTAGATTTTGATATTTTGTTGTTTAAAGCGTACAACTGAAATAGCAAAGCAAAGAATGACTGGAAAAACAAACCTTACCATGGAAATATTTTGGGATATTTTCTGTTTGCAGCAGAAGCCACCTTCAGATAATGATTGTTCGAGATATAAGCTGGTTATAATATAGAGGATAGTGAAGTTTTTGCATCCTTTAAATTACCAAACTCGGTAAGAAAAGAAAGTTTTCATAGCAAGATAGGAATATACGTTCTGGATCAGATTAGTGGTCCATTTACTCTCTTGATGCTAACAGTGGTTAGTACTGGATAGACTGCTATGTACGCAATTATAGAATTACCTGCTTTCTTGGAAAATTTCATTATAACCACAAAGAGAAGTGGTCTTAAGTCCTAAAAGGTGAGGGTTCTTCCAAAACTTTGAATATTTAGTATTGCAATTGTTAAAGCATTATCTCTATAAGTGGCTAATCTTTTTGAATAATGCCGACATGAAGTCACTTGGAGTTCCACAAGCTAGTTGTAAGGAAGAATATCTTCTTTCATTGGCTTTGCCCTTGCTATCTTTCAATTTAATTGAATATCCATTTGATCTTGTAGCATGAAAGAGAGTTGAAGTTCCATATTTACACTGTTATGCTATTCATTATTTGTATAGTCAAGTTCTTTTTAATTCTCTCCTTTGAAAGATAAACAAGTTTAAAAATGGAAATATTTTTTTCTTTGGGGATTTTTTTAATGCATATCATCATCATTCTCACCAAAAATAGTTTTACAGATGAGAAAGCATAATTCTATTTTTTATAATGGCATAATATTTTTATATTCTCTAGTCTTATGCATCAACTTTTTGTAAGCCCTGTTGAACATTTAAGTAGAGATCCTCGTTTGTAGGGCTTAGGGCTCAAGCTGAATTTAGAACTCAATAAAATATTAATAGTTCAAATTTTATATCTCCCCACGTGAATTACTTAGTGTTTAACAATATTATATTTGTTCAGTTGTTCCTTAAAGAATTTGGATTCAGCACAAATTTCCCTTCTGCTTTTGTTTTAGCTCCTTTTCTACTTATAGCCTGACATGTTCAGTCAAGCGATGTTAAGTTTGTAAGCAGATACAAGTGGCTTGTGTGCATATTACCTTATATAAAAAAGGGAAAAAAACCCCACCTCACCAAACATTTAAACTCAAATATTGAAAAATCAGTTGCGCTTCTTAGATAAGTGCCTGAATTACTTTCTTGTTCTCTGTGGAGATGCCAGCCTAGTATTTCCCCTTTTTGAATATAGAGTATTTAAAATACTAACTGCAGAACATTAGTTGTAGAATTTTTCATGAATAACATCTTTGGTAGCAAGCCTTGTTCCTTTATTGACTTGATTTTTTTTCTAATACACTAGGAATGTGATCTATGCATGTGAGGTTTATATGTGGGCAAAATAGCTAATGTCACATGGAGAATTGGCTGTTGCAGAACTTTAGAGTTGAATATATTCTCTGAACTGAGGCACTCCCTGCTCCCCAGCACTTTGAAAGATCAAGCTTTTGATGAAAAGCAGGAGTTTTGTTGTTTCCATATGCTGTTTGTCCAATCATGAATTGATGAAGTTGTGTGTATATGATGTGACTGAAGAAAACCATAAAATGGCACAGTGATGGTAAAATGTTGTAGTTTTGGTGGTCTCTGTTATCATTGAATATATTAACGTGTTCCAGGCCTTTCTGAGAGAGTGTGTGTTAAGGTAGTTTGGGAACTTACAAAGTTCAAACTTAACTCTTGTTTTTTTTCCTGGGTTTCTAATTTTTTTTTTAAAGGGCAGTATTCACTCAAACTATTGGTGCTTGCAACTAGAACTTCGACTTTAACGTTTTTATCCTTACTTTCTTTTAAAATGGTCCTAAAGTCTGTTGAAGATTTCAGTTCCTGCACACCCTAGGGTGTAATCAATCCAGCAGACCTTAGAAGGTTTGGGGGGAAATGCTGCTCTGGTCTGCTTGCCACAAAGATTCCTGCTAACTACAGTACCCATCCACCATCTTGTGGAGGTGAGTTCTGTTGCTGCAGACCTCCTATGTGGCTCTAACAGGCTTTGAGTTAGCAAAATAGGGGGAACTGGGGAGGAGAAACTCCTTACCTCTATGCTCCAAGTCCTTTGGCAGGAGTTGTGGGGAGTCAAGAATGGCGTCCTCACTAAGTATTACTGTCTCCAGCTGCTTCCTGGGCCCCCAGTTGGAGATGACATTTTCTCTCATAGTCTCTGTTGTGACACTTAACTTCTGGCCTGTGAACTGTAGGAAGGTCATCACAACCTTCAGGCTTTATTAGTTTCAGGTCATTTCCCTGTCAGCACCAAATGAACCAGTTGGCTTCTGAACCCCAGATGCTCCTAAATAGGTTTGTCTGCTGTGAGCTGCTAGCTGACAAAATGAGGTAAATGAACCTAGCAGTACATAACTTGCTACTTTTGGACCTCTCCCCTATGTGCAATCATCCAGAATGGAACTTGGATCCATAGTTTGCCCCAGAATCTAGATTGAATCTTATGACTATGAGAGGGGAGTCAAGAATTTAAGGCTCACTACAGGTTCTTTCCCCTTGCTCCTCTCAATCACTCCATGAAAAAATTGGAATGACTGTTCCCTCATCCACATAAATATCCTAAGATCTGCATGATTAGGGCTTCGTGCGTGTCTTAGGGCTATGTCTACACAGCAGCATTATTTGGAAATAATCCATTCCAGATTATTTTGGAATAGCACCCAGCTATTTTAGAGTAGCATGTCTGGACACGTTAGTACCTATTTGGAAATGATGCCATTGGATGCCATTATAGCTCATTTCAAAATAGCTCTATTCTGAGTCTTAAGGTGCCTGTTTTGAAATATCTATTTCAGATTAGGCATTGTTCCTCCTGCAGAGAATTTTACGCAATTCAAAATAACACTCCAACTCTTTTGAATTTTTCAGAATAGCATGTGCATAGTGTAGATGCTCACAAAGTTATTTTGAAATAACAGCAGTTATTTCGAAATAGCTTTGCAATGTAAACGTAGTTTACGAGCAAGGACCTAGCCCAGCAAGAAATTTTGGGCACTCGTATGTGATGTTTTCTTGGACCCTGCCTACTCCCATATTTATTGATAGACAGTTTTGGGAGAGGGGCCCTGAACTTCTGGCCCTGACACAGTTGTTCTTGTCCATGCCCCAGCCCCCAATCAGACCTAGCAATGAGCAAGAATAGGTGTTTAGGGGGGACTTGGTAGTTTGTTCCTCCAGAACTCCCTGACCTTTAGAATGGACCAATTTTACCTTAACAAGCCATTCCTACCAATCACATTGCATGTTGAGTTCAATTTCTGCTATGGAAAGGGCATTAAAGCTTTTATTTAATTATTCATTTTAATATAATTTGTATCTCCAGCATCTTTTGATAATATCTGACAAGGTCATCGAAGAAGTGTTGCCTAATGACAAGGCTAAACTAAATATTAAGTCTCACATTTGGCCTTTCTAGCTAGGTCTTAGTTTGGGATTTTTTTTTGTATGTTTTTGTGTGGTGGTTTTTTATTGAAGAAAATAGTTAAAAATTAAACTATATTTGTCAGATCTAATTTCATTATAGTTTAGGAACTCCTAGTATCTTGCAAATTTTGCAATAAAATGCTATTTCATCCCTAGATCTTACTTTAAGCCAAATATATTCTTTGTGCAATTTTTAGAAAAGGAGAGGGCAAAGTTCTAATATCAAGTTGGTTGCTTTCTATTTTAACTAGGAAGTGACTACTAGTTCTCTGTGAAAATTAAATAATAAATGATCACATTTAGGCATGCAGGGAGTTATGCCTCTCATTCTCTGTATTACCTGAAAATTTACCTTTGTTGCTGATCTTAATGTTGAGCCTATGAAATTATTTGGCAGTTGGCACAGGGCTTTCCATTTTTACCAACCTCTCATAGATTTAGGAAGGTAGATTCTTAAATGGAGTACAAATATTTTAGGTACTGGTGGTCAGGTATTGTATATTTAATATTTATGTTTGGTCAGATGGCCTGGTATTTACATACCATAACTGTTCTAGCAAGAGCCATTATAGTATTTACACATTACTTCAAAGAGTGTGTGCGATTTTCATCAACTGAAGATTTTGGTATTTACCTCAAATGTTGCAAGCAATCCAATTTGCTTAGAGATCAATATCAGAGAGGTAGCCAAGTTAATCTGTATCTTCGAGAACAACAAGAAGTCCTGTGGCACCTTATAGACTAACAGATATTTTGGGGCATAAGTTTTCATGGGCAAAGACCCGCTTCATCAGATAAGTGCATGAAAGCTTATGCTCCAAAATATGTTAGTCTATAAGGTGCCACAGGACTTCTTGTTATTTTCTTAGAGATCAAGTAACTTATGTTTTGTCTTTTTTTAAAAAAGATGGTTCAGCAGTCTCCTAACTCTCCCACTGACTCAAATGGAAATAGTTTTGCAGTGACCATTTTACCCAGAATGTGGAGCAACCAGCATGTGTGATATCTGGAGTCTAAACATGGGATGAGATGATGCCAAAAAATACAGATATGTATTTGAACATCTGAGTGCTGGGGGAGGAGGCTGGCCTCCCTGTAAACAGTACCACCCTCTTTTGCATTTGATTCTGTCAACACAATACTGTCCATGAACAAAGCATTACCATTATCCTGTCAGTTACTTTAAGGTGTTTTGTTTAGTTTCAGGATCTTGTTGTTCAGCTATTCAACAGGGTTCTTTTAAGTTTAAAAAAAACATAGTTCCTAGTGTAAACATACTCTCTAACTTCAAAGTTAGACACTACTTCGAAGTAGCCAGCAGAAGTCTATACACTTTCTCTTACTTCGAAGTTAACTTTAAGGAGGGAGCCCAACTTTGAAGTCTTTACTCCATTCGCAGAAATGGAGTAGTGCCCTACTTCGAAGTTTAACTTTGAAGTAGGATGTGTGTAGATGCTCTACTTCGAAGTTGCTTACTTCAAAGTAATTTTTGTAGTGTAGACGCAGCCAGAATGTTCTATAGGTTGAACCTCTCTAGTGCAGGAACTCTCGTCCGGCAATATCTGTAATCTGGTATGATTTCAGTTAACAGGATGACCACTTACAATGGTTGTGCCCATCTTTTCCATGGTTCCATAACGTTTGTTTATAGTCACCAGTCCTTGCTCTGTGTTCTGTACTGTCATTTAGCTCTAATTTTTACCCCTAAATGTCTTCTGAGAGCCCAGTAAACAGTGGAAGTATTGGTAATGTGCTAGACAATATTGACCTCCTGTGGTCTGGCATATTCTTTCATCTGGCTGCGGTCTAGTCCTGAGGGTGTTTGGACAAGAGGGGTTCAACCTGTAGTATATAAGATAGTGAAGTAAAACTCCTGAAACTTACAACAGAAAAACAGCTTATCTTACCTCCTTTCCTGTATGTCTTTTACTAGATAGTCGGTCCCATGCTCTGGAGACATTCTACAGTGGTTCTGACAATTCCCATATCATTATAGGCTGTTGCTTTGCTTGTGTGGAATAGGCGAGTTGGAGCATTTGCTTTCCTTTTCTCTTAAAAATGAATGTCTCCTTTTAAGGTTGTAACTCAGCTGTAATGTGTTAACTAAAGAACTTTTAAGGTAGAAAGACTGTGATGGCACTTAAAATATTTTTAATTTTGTGTTTTCTGTAAATTATCTGCATAATGTATTTATACTTGAAGATTACTGTAATATTGCATACCCTTGTTTAATGTTTGTTCATTTATGCTTGGAAGTTCATTTTCACCTTAAGTTTGTCACATTTGTACTTGCAATGTAATATGTCATAGACCTGGCTATAAATAATAAATGTGTATATAAAATGCACAAATGGTATAGGTCAAATATTTTTATTCATCTTTTAAATTTAATTCATCAACAACAAACATGGGCTCAGCGCCCACTGGTGTCCAGTGCCTCCTTCACTACTTCCTTCAATGTTTCCCTGTCCAGTGCAGAGTGGTGCAGAGCTAGTCTACAGAAACTAAGCCAATCTACTATATCATCTGCCCATTCTGCGTGGGGTCTGCCTCTCCTCCTCGAACTGTCCATTATGCCAAATGCCAGGGTCTTGGGTTTTTTTTGTTTTTTGTTTTTTTTTATTTATCCTTCGTTCTGCAGTTATGCCTGAATAGCTGTAACTTCTGTTGTATAATCTGCGGTAGGTTCTCTTTTGGCTGTGTCTTGCGATATAATTCTTCGTTGGTGACCTTCTGCATCCATCTTATTCTCAGGATCTTTCTATAACAACTCCTCTCGAACGCCAATATCCTTTTCTTCGAATGTTTTGTTATCACCCATGTCTCACATCCGTACAATATGCTGCTGAATGCCCACGTTTTCAAGACACTCAGCTTTATTCCTAAGCTAAGTGCTTTGCTTTTCTGGATCTTATCCATCGCCTTCAAACTCACTTTCTTTCACTATTGTAGTTGCTATTTCCTTCTTTCAGTCTAAATCATATGTTATGTTGCTCCCCAGATACGTGAACTTCTTTATATTCACTACACTGATTTTTTTTTCCTTCCTTTTTCCTTATCATCAAGTACCATTGTTTTTGTTTTATCGATGTTCATAATCAGTCTGTACTGCTTCCCTTCCTCATTTATCACCTGGACCGGTTTCCCTAGCTTCTCCTCATCTTTCCCAGTGATAACTTTATCATCCGCAAACCTCAAGTTGTTAATTCTCATGCTGTGCATCAATATCCCGTCTACCTCTTCCTTGATCTTGTCCGTCACTCTCTCTAGGCGCTTGATGAAGATACTAGGTGATATCCAATCTCCTTATCTCCTACCTCTACTCATTCTAAATCAGCTTCCCAACTTGCCACACATTCTCACTGCTGCCTCCGCATTGTCGTTGATATCCTTCAATAACCATATCAGTCTGGTATCCACTCCATACCACTCCAGCGCCACCCAAGTCACTTTTGGATATATACTGTCAAATGCCTTCTGAAAATCAACAAAGCAATTGCAGATGTTCTTGTTCTGTTGTTGAGCTTTCTCTGCTATCAGTCTTAGTGCCAGTGTCTGCTGTATAGTACTTGGGTCTTTGCTGAATCCCGCTTGCTCATCCGCTAGATGTTCTATCTGCGATCTCAGTCTTTCCACCAGTATCATCATCAGCACCTCATGAACCTTGTTTATCTGGGCAATGCCCAAGCCATCTTATTTTATCAGTTTTATCAGTACTGGCATCAGATTCATTCGTATTGTTGTTTTATGATCAGCACGTTGTCACTCATCTGACCAACCTTCCTCCTTTTTATCCAGGCTTGGGACTGACATGGAACCCCCAGAGGCTTCATGGCGGAGTTTAAATTTACTTACAAAAATATCTGATCTCTTATAATGCACATTTGATGTATATTGAGTGAGGGGATAAGAGTATTCACCTGGGACTGGACTTGAACTCTAGAGGTTCCTTCCAGTTTTATTCTCTGATCTGTGAAATCCAGTGAGTGTAATGTAGTCTAAATTTATCTGGGCAGTTCATGACTAAAACTGGGCTTATTTTCCATTTGTAAGTGCTATCAGATCATTAAATTTGTTAAAAAAACGTTGATGCATTCCCCTTCTGAATGTTTACATGGGTGCTGTGATAGTATTAAATCTTGGATCCTGCGTGCTCTTAGGTCTCTTTCTCCAGTTGTGGGTTTCCTAGAATGTTCTTGCAGAGCAGATGTAGCAACTTTTTTTTTTTTTTTTTTAAAGATATGTAACTTTATAGTCTTGCTGCCTAAATTCTGAAAACCAGTGCTAGTTCTCTCTACACCTCCTCCGTTTCAGTCACATGCTCCTAGAGTTCCACTGAAATAGTGGACCCTCTCGTTCAGTATTTCCCAACCTTTTTGAAATGGGGACCCAGTTTGACAATTCAGGAAGACTTTTTTTTGACCCAAGACAATTCAAAATGGGACAGGCAGGGCAGGGAGAAGAGGTTCTCCCTTGGGGAAAAATGTACCCACATCGCCACCCCTCCGCCCCCAGGCTTAAACCCCTCTCAGCTAGGGCTGCCAGATTTTTTGGAACACGTATGCAGGATAAGCAACCCCACCCACAGGATCCCCAGCCAGGGCTGTCTGTTCTGCATAAGATTTCCAAAAACCTGGGTGAGGGGCAGGGACCCTGACAGCTTGGAGTTGGCTGGGACATGGAGCCCTCGCCAGCAGTGTCAGCCACATGATCCCCCGCTGGGGCAGGGGGATTGTAGAACCCCTGCAGCCATGTGACTTGGAGCCAGCTGGGGTGCAGAGTCCTGGATGGCAGCACCAGCCATGGGATCCCGGTCATTAGCCCTTTGCTGACCCCTCATAAAATCCTAGTTCAGTATGGTGCTTAAAAGGCAACAGTGAAGGTACAGTGCAGTTCACATTCAAAATGGCATTAATCAAGCAAAATGGGGGCTTATTTTTTCATGTATCAGACAGGACTTGGTGCTTATCCTTGGACAGAATTAACTGCTGCTGGTTTCAGAGCGAGAGCCAGTGCTCTTGTCAACCCCACAGAAAAGGTGACTGAGTCAAGAAGTGCGTGGTGGGTGTTTTTTTTTTAAAAGGAATATATAAAATATTAGTCTCTGAAAATCATTCCTTCTGTGAAAACATCTAATTTGTTTAAATTGTTTCCCTAGCTTCAAAAACCCCATCATTTTCTGTGCCCTCATGTGGGGCTTGCAGTGGATCACTGATAAACTTTGGTTTATGTAATTGTACTTTCCATATGTTTTTGGATCAATGTATCCTGATTGACTATATAAATTTAAAAAATGTGACTCTGAGAGAGAGGGAAACTGATTTTTATTGCTTTTTTTTTCTTTTTATGATATATAAAAAGCCTGAGAAGTGTTTATATCTATATCTCCGTATTTTTGTAAGTGGGGGAAGAATCTTGTTCAGATTTCAACTTAGAAATATCAAGAATGGTATGTCTAGTCTTGTTCGCTAAAAAGATGTGTGTTTGCCTTTTTTAGCCTGAAGATGTGGAGCAGCTAGACATTATGTACTTAACAAAACAATTTTTTCTGCAAGGTTTTTCCTTTGTAATTATATAGGCTAACCGATCATTTTAAGCTATCCAAATAAAATATATCCTCAGAAGATCAGATTTTGTTTCCTCAGTGCTTGCTATGCCATCCTTCTAGTTTTGTTGCTTCCAATAATCTTCAAAGTTAGGTACAATCTGATCTCCAGTTGATGGGATGGAAGAAGGGTAAAAGTCAACTTAATTTTGTTTTTTTAGCTTGGGGCCTTTGAGACCACCTGTACGCATTATAAATAAGTTTTTATTATTTTTCAGGTGCAAGTCCTTTTTTGTTCTCTGTAGGTTGCCTTGAAATTAAAATTATATTAGCCTCCATGTATAGTTTATTTATGGAAAGCATGTCCTGGCTTTATAAACCACTCCTTTAAAATTAGTAGGTTTCAGAAGTATCCACAGTAGATCATTAGAAGTACTACATATCCATTATCTAGCACATTTATAATGGAATTAAGAATATGTAAAAACACACAGGCTTCCTGCCACATACTGAGTAAGTAAACTGACAGTAGGAGAGCTGTCCACTGGGCTTTCTTACTCAGCACTTGTCTAAAAATTAAAATGTTCTTTTGAAGCAAAGAAGTCTTAGTATAATTTTGTTGACTCTGGCAAGTATGAAGTAAAGTTGTAATCAATAAAATATTGAAACTGCAGATCATTAGGTAATTTTTTCTATTATCAGTTATTTGGGTTTTGATTATTGTGAATTAAAATTTTCTAGCGTGCATTTAAACTAACTTTGTTCAGGCTCTAATTTAGATTTTGATGTTCAAAATGTATTTTAAAAATCTACCATCAAAATATGGTATAAGGGTAATGCTGAATTTCCGTACTAGATAGTCTGTTCATAATTTGAAAAATGTATTTTTGAGAATAGGGGTGGGAGTGAAAATAGTTGTTTTAACATGACTTTTACTTTTTGTTTTTCTTTATAAGGACTTATGATTTCACCAAAGCCAGTCAATGCGCTGGAATTTTATTTTAACAAGTCTGACTCCCGGTCATATGCAGAGTATGTTTCAACTCTTAAACAATTTCTAAAGTGTAAGTAGTTCTTTTTTTACATTACAAATAGTTCTAATTAAACTAATCCAGTGTTTGGACAGATTGTAGCTGTAGTTAAATGCAGTTAATTTCCTTTAGGGGGTCATCTGTAGATTTTAACATTTATTAACTAAATCTGTGGCCTTCAAACTGTGGAATGCACTCCCCCATGGGGATGTAGTGAAATTTTGTGGGGGAGGGGCTGGGAGGTAGTGTCCCCCAGGTCCTAACAGTGGCTCCAGCTTCAGGTCCCTGGGTGTGTGGCAGATTCCATTAAGAGAGGGGTGTGGTGGGGGAGAGAGGGTGCAACAGAACAGGTTTAGGGGCCACACTTCTTAATCTTATGCTGATTTGTTTCAGTGTTCGTTAGAAATGCTAATGTGCTTATGACTAAAACCATTATAAACAGAATTCTACAGATCAGAAAAATGTGTATATTCTACATTAACTCTGGAACTTGTCTTTTTTAAATGTTTGGTCAGAGTTGACCATGATTTACAGCTGTGCAGCCTTCACTAAAGTCAACAGATAGTGTGCTTGCACAGATGAGGAAGGAATTGGAGTACTGCTGCAATCATTTCTAAGACTGCTATATTAAATTGATTAAAGAAATAAATTTGCATGCAAACAATAAAGTAGTATTTACTTTTTATACCTAATGTTATAATGATGCATGTATTTCACAGGTTTATAAAACATAAAGAAAAATGTCACAACTGATGTTAGTATGTAGAAAAAGATTGTCAGCCAAAGGGTAGACTACATGAATGGAAATGTTACTTATGTAATGTGCTAGTTTCTGGTTTTATGTGTTTATGTACAACTTTAATTCAGCCTGTTTTGTGCATAAGTACCGTGATACAGTCTATAACTATATGATCACCTGCTACTTTTTTCCATAGGACTTTTCATTTTGTGCTCTGAATAAAAGGTGCCCACCCAATAAAACTGTTCAGTATTACATGGTCTCTTTCAGTGTGTAGCCCATGCCTTATTTGCCATACACTATTCAGACCCTGTTCTGAAGACTGAATTATTTGTTTGCCTCAGGGTTTCTCCAGCAGCTCACTGCTATGGCATGATTGTTTCTTAGACATTAATGAATGTATTTTCACATGATTGCTGTAAGCTGAGAGGATGTATTATATTATTCCCATTTTGTAGATGTGCAGAGGTTAAAGGTATCTACTAATATTGGGAGTTTGATCTGAGAAACTGAGAGCTGAATATTTAAGTACTTAGTTTTATGTGTGTTCAAGCACAGCTTCCACTGATGTCAGTTAGCGGTGAGTGCACTCAGTAATTTCACAAATCAGACCAGAGCATCTCAGATTGGATACCTGGGAAATGATGAATACAGTGAGTGGCCACCAGTATTTCCTGTAAACTGAGCACTTGGGCTGTCACCCAGGAGAGAATTCAGATGCCTCTCTTCTTATTAGCAGAGTGCCCATAGTAGGTACCATATATTTCTTTTGATGGTGCACATCTGCACATGCCTTGGTGTACATAGCAATTTATTCTGCCCATCGATGCAAAAAAACTAGAGGGAACACTGGTGGTCACCTTTTAAAAAATTTGGTTTAAACTACTTGTGTAGCATCACCTGGGAATTCCTTGACATGGCGAGGATAGGATCCATTTCTCCAGAGCAGCATTCAGCTGCATCTACCAAGAAATTATCCTTTCCCTTTCTGCAGTCCTTATCCACATTCACTATCTACCTTCCAACTTCTGCAATAAATAAAGCAGGCATCCTACGCATAAGTTGTATATTGGCCTTTTATTGTAATTCATATGCCTATAGTGTTTAGGAGCCCTAGATTCCATTGTGCTAGGTTCTATACAAATGCAGACCCAAAAGACAGTCCCTGCCCAAAAGAGCTTACAGTTGAAGTGTAAGAAGAGACAACAAATGGATACAGAAAGAGATGCAAGGACTCTGACAGTATTAATCAGCATGATAGGCAGTGGTCTCTGCACATCTAAATATTATCTAGTTTTTTGCAGGTGTCATAGCAAAGCAGAGCTTTGAGGGAGGACTAGTTGATATATAATGAGGTAACTTTAGTTGTGTTAATGGGGCAACATGGGAGAGAGCATGAAAGTACTTGTTTGGAAATTTAACAAATCGGTGGTAGAGGATGGCATTATGAGTCAGTTGGAGGGGATCATCAGTTGCTCAGTAATGAATGAGAGGTGATAAGATGGGGATTGGCCAGAAAGGGGCTTCAGTGTGAATGCTATGAATCATAGCTGATGGAGTGTAGAAAGGGAAGTTGGCAGAGGGATTCAAAGAGAGAGGCAACAGCCTAAAAAGATGTTCTTTGCAACAGCATGCTGAATAGGAATGAGCAGGACAGGATTGCATTCATCAAGGTTTTGGGAAAGGGCATTGCAGTAACTGATGTGTGAGATGTTGAAAACTTGAATCCGAGTTTTAACTTTATGGATGGATAAGAAAGCTCATATCTACAATGTTATACAGAGGGAATTGAAAGAGTTGGCAAGATGTGTGGACATAGGGAATGATGCAAGTGAAAGACGATACCAAGTGTGAAAACAAGATGATCTTCACATGATTTTGAGAAAAGACCTGGTAGAGGAGGACTCTGGGGAAGAGTTCTTGTTTCCAACAGTTCTTCATACAGCTTCATCTTAGTCACCTAGTGTGTTCTTTTATTCTTATTCAAATATTAAAGTAAAGATCAAAAAAGCAATGTAGCTGAAGAGTAAACAGTGGATTCTGTTCTTGTGCACCAATTTTTTTTCTTTCCCCCCCTAAGGTATATTTAATTAGTTAAGGGTAGTAGAACTGAAGTTTTTGATAGCTGTAATGTCAATCACTAGGAAGAATTTTATATCTTTTACTCTTTTCCTACAGTCCTGAGATTTTGTAGGTCTGTTCCCCAGACTGGATCATCCTTCCATCTTATGTCACGTTTCTCAGCTTACCCTTGTGTCCTCCTTTCCAGAGACATGGAAAAGCTTGACAGCTTAATCTAGAACTATAGATTCCTGAGCAAAGAACACAGTGCTAATTTGTTGTCTTAGTATAGTTTAATGAATATAAAACTTTCAGTTCCACCTGTTAGTAAGTAACCAAAAATACCTGAAAATAGCTTTTATTATCTTGCATAATAGGAAAAGGAATTGTGGGAAAGTAACAGACTTTATTTTCAGGCTGAAAAATGTATAACTTTATGTAGAGAGAAGGGTCATAGAGAAGTAGATTACTATAGCCTTATGTGCTTATTTTATTAATTGCATGTGTGTGTTACACCAATAGATTGAGAATTTTTTTGTGTTTTTATAGCATATGATGATTCAAAACAATCAAAAAACGTAGTGTGTACCCCAGGAAAACTTTTTGAGCAGAATGAAGATTCAGCTGTTAAACAGGCATGTCAGTTTAATCGTACTAAGCTTGGATCATGTTCTGGAGTAGAAGACGACACTTTTGGCTACGCTAAAGGAACTCCATGTGTGCTTGTGAAAATGAATAGAGTAAGTGCATAGACTTCCCTTCTGGTTTTCTTAAGTTTTAAAACTTAAACTCCATGAAAAATTCTTCCAGAGAATGGCTCAATTATTTGTCCTGGCTTTTCCTTCAGTTTCTTGCTACGTGAAACAAAATAACTTTCTGAAATAACTAACCACTTTTCTGTAATCAGAGAGAGGTAGCTGTGTTAGTCTGTATCTTCACAAAACAAAAAAGCAGTTGTGTAGCACTTTAACAAAATGATTGGGTCTGTGCCATGAAAGCTCATCACCTAATCATTTTGTTTAGACTACTTTTTCACTTTACTTTAGTGGTTGAGAGAGGGTAAGTTGTTTGTCCTTAAAGCTTAAGAATATTGGCTGTGATTCCATGGATCAATATACCTGAAAGCTCAGTTTTAGACGTAAGGGTGCTATTCTTACCTTGCAAAAGAAATGCTTATCCCGTTGCCGCTACCTATCTGGTTATCACAAAAGTGTGTGCGCATTTCCAGAATGCAAGTCTGAACCAGAATGCAATGGTGCTTGCTTTAACTTTTCAAAACTATTTTGTGCTGGTAAAATAGTTCACTGTTCATTAGCTGATGGCAAGTTACATGATTTATTGCCTGGACATACCACTTTGATTCAACCACTAATGTTATATGATTAACTTGGAATACTGCATTGCCACTGACTGTGTGGTTAATGAAAACATTTTAAGGAGCAGGTCATCAGCACTTCAGATTTTTATGTGGCTCTTGCCTATGGGACTCCGTAAAAAAAGAAGTGGCACCTTGTTATTCACCAGGTTGGTTCCTGTGTGTATTTTGTCATATTTGCTTATATAAGGAGGTAGTAAAAACTTCACAAACTTTCTATTTTCATTTGTCTGATCTTGAGAAGCAGTGTAACTGAAGAGTGAAGAGTAGCCTCTAGTCTTTTTATGCATCAACAATGTTTATTTGTTGGTTACTAAGACCTAATTAATTACATAAGTGGAAGCCCCTTGAAGGAAATTAAACTACACAGCTGTGTCTGACCACATGAGCTATCCTCAGAGAACCTTTTGTGGGTGATGATGCCTACATGAGGTGGCTGGGGGGACAAAACAATTATGTCTTTTTACTAGGGTTGTCGACCTGGAAATGGGAGACTTATTCGCTTGTGAACCAAACACATTTATAGAAAAATGTTAGGCTCATACCACGGAATCAATATTGTTATTTTTAAAGTTCTAGTCAAAGTAGTAAATGTCTTCCATATGCTAACTTTTTTTAAATAAACTTTGTACAGCTCCAGCAGAAAAATAACTGCTCATGGTTACTTTTCCCTTTCTTTACTTCAGATAATTGGATTAAAGCCTGAAGGAGAACCACATATACAGTGTTCACCTAAGGTGAGTATTGAATAAAGATAAATACTTGAGGCCATTTTCCTTTGTGTTAAAATGGAAAGAAAAGCAAGTGTAAATGCTGAAAGCAAAGATTTTTAACTTCATTTTTTTCTTTGAAATGTCAGTTAATTTTTAGCTTCTCACTTTGATTTCTGTTATTAGCTATTTCAATTTTGAGTATGCATGTAAGTGCTTCTCTGTTTAATTTTTCCAAAGGGGTCTTTTTTTCTTGTCACTTTAAAAATTGTTCTCTGTTCAGTGTTTCATATCATTAAGACTTTTTTCTGAAAATCAGGAGGTCTGACAGCGCTGAAGACAAGAAGTATTCATGTGACCTTTGTTGTCTCTCTCTTTGCTATTTTTAGTTCAGTCCAAGTTATTTTATTTTCCCATTTCATAATCAGTGTTTTGTTTTTCTCTCCATGCTGCACATGCATCTTAGACAATGTATATAATGATGGGTAAGAGACAAGTGGGAGTCCTAAAATTAATATTCATTAAAATAAGACTTCTTCATACATGATTTAAAGGTAACTTATATAATCAATGGATCTATTCGTGTTTGTTGTATGCCTTAGTTTGTGTGATGTGTTTCTTACAGTCCAGATTATTTTATTGGTTTGACTTCTGCATGTGTATGATGGGTCAGCATCCTCTTGGGACTGTTACCTGATGTCTGAGACTTCATTGATCCTGCATTCCCTGACAGCTTGGGCACCCTGTAACGCTGTCTTTCTGAGCCCAGCTCTCCAGCATGCTTCAATTAGATACAGGGTCAGGGTCACACACCCAAGGCTGTAGACAGACACTGTAAGCAGCACAGTGTGAGCCCTTTTGCCAGCACTTGGGTACACAACCCCCTGGGACCTAAACCCTAGATGAATCTGTCTTGTGCTATATGGAGACCTGCACAGTATAAACTTACAAAATTTGCTCTCATTGTGATTGTTACAAGAGAGGTACAGACTCCTTGTCCCCCCCGCCCCCAGATAATGATTGCTTTACATTGGATTTATTAAGTATAAAAGGTAGGATTTAAATATCATTAGAGAGCATGCAGAAGAAAGTAGGTTATGAAGCAAAATAAAACACCATAAACTAAGATTAATGCACTAAAGAAACTTAATTTAGTTCATTCTAGTTCCTTCCCTCAGTTCAGTCTTAGTTTTTTCCAGCGGCCATCGTGGGTGGGGTGACCAGGGTTACCTCACTCCCAGCCTTAAATCAGATTTGCTTAAGGCAGGAGTCCTTTGCTATAAGTTTGACACACACAGACCCCAGCTTCTTGTGGAAAAGTACAGAATTCAGGGTGGATTCCAGGATGAGGTGACAGTCTCATGCTTTCCCAGGGCTTCTATCTCCATACTTCATAGGCTGACCATCATGTAAGCAAAGTTAAGCTCCATTGTATCTCATCTCTTGTTATGGGCCTTAACAGCCCTCAAGTGTAATCAGTGGGAGTGACCCAAAGGAGTGAATATAGAATTATGGCTACACAGTTCAATATTTCTAATTTGAGCTGCAAAATAATACATGCATACAAATTCATATTCAGTAAATCACAACCTTTCCAGTGATGTGTTACATGAGGCATCTTGGAGAAACCATGTCTCTCATGACACATTATCATACATATTTTCATAAAGCCTACATTACAGTGTTTTCCAAAGTCTGTGTTTAAAAAGGACAAAACAAATTCTTGGTTTTAAAAAGTTTCTAAAGCTATCCAGGTGATTCAGTTGGTAGATTCTAGCTTTGAGTCTAGATTGAGTTATTGACTCTGGGAGAAATGCTTTCTATCCCTTCTTGCCACCTACTATCCCACACAACACATGTACACTTTGTCTGTGAAAAGCCCCCAATCCATTTTTCCCCTGTACAGATGAAGTGAGAGCCCTGCATGTATCAGTCCTGCAGACCCCTTCCCATGATATACATCTGGGGTGACCCACTCTTTATTCTTCAGGGGTGTTTGCATATTGGCAAAGAGTGAAGTCATTGCTGTTAGTAGATGTATAAATTATGCAGACTTTGTCTGTAGTAGGTGCAAGGTGACTGTGCCCTACATTGTTCATCAAGTTTGGAGGTGTCTCGTAGATGATTGTTTTCCTCTCCTCTCTGCACCTTGTAGTTTCTGCCACTCAAAGTGTTTAAACTTCAGTTATGAATGAAGAATGTGCTTTTCACCTTATGAGACTTGGGAAACTTGTTTTATCTCCTTGTGCTTGTATCAACCCAGTAGCCAATTTGAAACTTGGCTATAGACCAAGATTGCACTGTAAACCATATGCTGTATCTGGATTGAGCTTTCCTTTGCCAAAGAAAGATAGCTAAAAACAGTGTGGTATATAAGGTGTTGGATATGTAACTTCATGCAGCATAATTAATGTATTCGCAAAATATACACTGACTTTTTTGTAACTGCTGCAAACTTCCAAATACTTAAACTGATTAAAAATAAGCTGTCTCTTCTGTGTGGCATGATTGAGCACAGATCCCATTATCATGTTCTTTCCATCGGGGTGACTAGTGAGGAAGGATATGGGGAAGGCAAAACCCAGACTCTGGCCTATTCCTGTTTCCAAGCCTGGCTGGCTGCAGGGCTTGGGAGGAGGGCACTCACTGGCATAGTTGGGAAGGACAAGACCAATGCAGACCTAGCTTGCTCTGTTCCCAGTCACATTGCTCTGCTTCCTACCTGCAGCCTCAGAGACTGGTGGGACATATTGCCAGACTGGTATCTGGAGAATCTGGCAATCTGTATGCACACTGCAAAATGCCTGGAGTTTGACCTATCTCACAGTAAGACTCTGACTATGCTCCTGTGTCTGTTTCAAACACAGTGTAAGTACTTGCTGACCTCCACTGACTAGTTTGTATATGGAAATGAGGAAGCGGTTGAATTCAAACTTGTGTCCGAGTCGAGGCTTAGAGTGCTCAGAGTATATTATCCCCTTTGGCACCCATAGTTGCCAACATCACAGTTTTTCAGTAATCTTGATTTTTTTTTTTCTGAGGAAGTCTGAAATTACTAATTCAGACTTCAGTCTACTAAGTTTGCACACTTAAATTGTTTATAGAGAGAAAGTGTGTGAGAGGGAGAGAGGACACATACACCCCACTTAGGTCTGTAGTACGTCAAGTAGGTCATGGTCACAGTGGGCATTTTTCTCTGCTGCGTCTGTGGCACATTCACAGGCTGTGCAGTGTGCACAGGTTAGGGGGAGGGAGGGAGCATATGGAGGAGTAACAGGGCTGAGAGGGTGAAGGTGCACGGCAGGGTGAAGGATGCTGAGAGTAGGCGTATATAAAGGGTCACTGTGTGAGCAGCAGATGTACATGCAAACAGCCACTGCCTGCCCGCACTCACCAGCCACCCCAGCAAGCAGCCAGTGGTGGCTGCAAAATGGGACTGGGGATAAGCGGGGGGAGCCTGCTGACCAAGAGATGGAGCAGGGTGTGGCTGGCCACAGACTTTGCAGCTTTGCCTGACCACCAGCCTTGTGTACACACTCCTTTTTGTCATCCACTGGATCCTCACCACTTATCTCAGGTGGATGGGCAGCAAACGAGCAAGGATCTGACTAGCATAAGACCCACCAGTACTGATGAGAGGAGAGAGATGGAAAAATATGGGACATTTTGCCCATTTTTAAGAAAAAGGGAGATCTGATGGAAGGCTTAAATAGGGACTGTCCTTTTAAAAACAGGACATCTGGTCATCCTAACACTAATTGCCCCAACATGGATCCTCCTCAACTCTGTCAATGTGCTCTAGGTATCCAGAGTACATTAGCAAGGACAATTAGCATGCAAAAGACAGCCTCTAGTTTTGGGCAATAAATCCAGCACTCTAAACTTCACTGACTGGCCATGGTGACAATAGAGTAAAGAGGGAACATAACTCAGGAGGAAGAGGATCATCCTGGAAAGGAAGTCCAGGCCTGGGATTGGTCGTGATAATTAGGGGTCCTGGGTGACATTAAAGGGCTACTTTCCTAATCCTGACCTCCCCTGCTTTTCTGTGTTTGGAAGTAGAGGTCTGGGGCTCAGTAGAGACAAAGGGCAGCCCCTTCCCCCAGCACAGACTTGGGAGGATACAAGTGGAGGCCCAAGCAACATTCCATAATTCTTTCCTATTTCTTTCATAATTTTCTCTATAAAAGTTGTAGAACAAATCTCTGCTCACTAGTCACTACTGCATTTGTCATGGAACATTTCCTAACTTTTTGCAACCCATGTGTGTTTAATTCTATGTGATCACTACACTAGAATTCCATTTTATGTGGGGCAGTTTAGCTTTGGCAGATTTAATCCAAAAGCCAATGGGGAGTGGATGAGGCTTGGGCCTTCCATATTAGACAAGGAGGCTTAATTTCATGATCTTCTGGTTTCCTCGCAAGTACATGTCCTCAAACCTATTTTGTGTCTCTTCATCACTGTGCAAACTTGTCCTACGGACAACTCACAGCCGAGTTTGCAGGTGCTCTATTAACTTGGTCTAAAGCTGTGTCTAGACTGCAGGGAAACTGTCAGCAAAAGGTACGCAAATTACCCACAGCAATTTGCATATCTTTTGCCAGCATTTCTGTTGGGAGAGGCTTTTCCAACATTTGGCCTATCCACATGGCACCAAATGTTGGAAAAAACCCTCTGCCAAGACATCCCTTCTTCCTCTCAGAATGAGGCATACAGGGATGTCAACAGAATATTTTCAAGAGATCTGCAGCCTGGACACACGCTCAGTCAACAAAACAGAAGTTTTGTCGACAGCAGTCCGCAGCTTAGACATAACCTCAGAGTCAAAAATAAAACGCAGAAGCTTTTTAGGTAATGGAGTTTAATTATGTTAGAAGGTGAGATCATGCTTTGTCATGATCTGCTCACAAAAACAGCATTGTAAGAAAGTTAATACTTAAACAGTGGGATTTTGTTTATTTTTGGGGGTAGCCTTTATCCCAGGAGCTCATTTGCCAAATGACCTTGCTCGTCACCAGAAATTTTAACCCTTAACTATGAACTGCTATGCTGAATTTCAAACAGGTCCTACAAGTGTATTTTAGAGAGATTTGAAAACTGGGATTTAAACAAAAATCTAGCAGCCACCTTAGGCAAGGATTGGCTATTGCTTCTTCATAATAAACGTTTTTTAACTTACCTGTGGATATATGGGAATTCACCTGCTGTGGTACCTTAAATATTTTTGTTATAGTAAGGGGAGTATAAATTGAAGTGTTAATTGTTAAGATGTGTGCTTTGGTTTTCTGAATGTTGGTTGGAAAATAAAACTTATGGATGCTTGGACCTCATTTCTAGTTTACTAGATATAAGTATTAATTCTATCTAGATTATACATGCTGCAGTCTTCCATTTTTAAACTAAAATCTGTTTTGGAAATTGGCCCTTTCAACCACAGTTGACTAGAAGAAAGTGGTTAATGCATTAAATGTTTAACAAGTGTAAATCTGTGTATGAATCTTGTACTTTGGCAAAGATAGTTCATACAGTTGTGAGCATTATTATGGTGTTGCAGTGCTCAAATATTTTTGTTGGGTTTTTACACTTTATCATTTGAGTGTCATAATTTTTATTTTACCTCTTTTTGGTAAAATTTGAATTAACTTTTATTATTGTCATCTGTAGGAAGAAGGCAAGGTTCAGATAACTTATTTTCCTGCTGGGGGAATGATTGATTTAATGTATTTTCCCTACTATGGGAAAAATTTACATGTAAGTATGTTTTAATTGTTTTTTGTAAATTTACAACAAAATACATACACAGAATATTAGTTATGTAAGCATTTCCGATTACTTGACAAGACTTTTGTGCTTCGTGTGCCCATACATAAGAAAACAGATTGGGCTTTACTGTCTTCTTACTGAAGGAAGGAAGACTGAATTCACACCAACATGATTTCAGTAGTTTTGCTATAAGAAGTCAGTTTTTTCTTAAGTTAAATGTTCATTGACTTATATTTTACTAGGTCTCAAATGAAAATATTTGAATGAATGGCTATTTCTTATTTTTTTATTTTATTTTATGAATATTTGAAAGAATGGCTAGATCAGATAGGCCTGTGTACTTCATTAATATTTAAAGACCAGTCACTGATGTGCTTATACACACCACATAGTTAAAACTGATTGCTAATAACCATGCAATTAACAGTTTTTCTTGTCCTTGTCAAAAATCTAGGCTGGTACACTGTTGCTTTCTTAATTATTGGCTCAGCACACACCTTTTTTTGACTGGTGCTGTTGGTGTCACACTCGTCCATGCCTTCATTCTTTCTAGGCTTTCCCAGAATTTGCTAGTACTGTTAGCATGCTAAATGCAAATAGACAAACATAATTTTGGTTTCAGAAGAGTGTCCACCTTGAAACAAACTGAACAGCATTACTTGGAAGGAGCTGATATTTTGAATACAAATTATAGTTAAAAGTTGAAAGGCAGAGAAGGATTTCAAAACATAATAGAGCACACATGGGAAGCATCTCCATATCAGGGCCAATGTCTTTCTTTTAAGAAATGTTCTTTCAGCTGGCAGCTTCTTAGTATTTTTGGTCTGACAGATGCACACACAACCTCTACTCTCCATCCCTTCTCCCTTCGTCTGTAATCTCTGAACTATTAGCAATTATATTTGAGAACTCTTGGAGGATGGGTAAGATTCCAGAGGACTGCGGAAGGGTAAGTGGAGTACCTGCCTTGTAAGAAGAGGAACAAAGTGAATGTAGGGAATTACACCAGTTAGCTTTACTTTGATACCTGAAAAGATATTGAAACAGGTTATTAAACAACCAATTTAGGAAGGAAAAGATCACATGTACAAATACAAAATGGGAAATAACTGGCTTAGAGGTAGTAATGCTGAAAATTATTTGCGAATTAGTGGTTCTTGATATATAATTACGGGGTATGTTAATAAGAGTATGGGGTATGTAAGACACATGAGGTAATTGTCCTGCCCCATATGTTACAGGAGAAACTCGAGCAGGAATACTGTGGCCAGTTCGGGGCACCAAATCTTAGGAATGATATGGATAAACTGTAGGACCATGTCTACACTACAGTGAACTTTCAAAATATGATCTTCCAGAAGAGCTCTTCTGGAAGATCTTTTGAAAGAGCGCGTCCACATACACACAAGCAGAGCGAAAGAACAGGCCAGTGATCAAAAAATGCAGCACCATGAAGACCGCCCTTTTGAACAAAGGGCCCTTGGAACATCTACACATGCTTTGTTCCTGAAAGAATCTTTTGGAAAAAGGCACTTCCTCATTTGGGAGATGAAGAGGAATTCAAAAGAGTGCATTTTGTGTGTGGATGCTCCACTTGCTCTTTTGGAAGAGGGCCTGATTTTCTAAAAGGACTTGCTAGTGTAGACACAGCCTAGGAGTCCAGAGAGGATCACTGAAAATTATAAAAGGTTTAGAAAACCTGAATTATGAGGAAAAGTTAGAAAAGCTGGGCATCTTTATCTCGAGAAAAGTAGACTGGAGTGTCAGGGGACACCTGTAAATAATCTCCAGATATGTTATAAAAGATTGTTCTGTGTCCATTGAAGTTAGGAAAAGAAATAATGAGATTAACCTGCAGCAAGAAAAATTTAGGGTAGACAGTAGAAGTGTTTTCTCATTTAAGTATAGGTAAACATTGGAAAAGGCTTCCTCTATACCTAAGTTCAGGTAGGGTAATGGAGGACTATACTGGGGTAAGGCAGATTTCAGTATAATTCTAGACCTATTCACCCTAGTTGATAAGGAATGCTCTTCTAGTATTTTCTTGAGCAAGGACTCTGCAACAGGAGGCTTAGTAACGGGGACATGTTGCATTCTCTTGGAGCTGGGGTTAAGTTCCTCTGGCTCTCAGGATGTCCCCCCTTCTTTCCATTCGGACAAGGCTTATAATTTAGATGGACAAAGAGTTGTCCTGTCATTTAGAAGAGTCTGGACACGATTTGTTCACAGGTCTGGGTTCACTGAGCTGTGACAGAGGCTTTCTGTGTGGCTTTGTTTCCCATCTTTAAAATGGGTATTATAAGCATTGCATAAGAATGTTGTGAGGATAAATTCATTTTTGGTGTTGTAATAATAGTATTATGAGAGCTATCTAAGTACTCTTTGGGAGCCTGGAGTGGCCGCCATCACCACCTCTCACCCTAAGTGCAAAGAAACCTTACTGCTTCATAATCTGTATTACCCAGTCTTTGTGGTGGGTCAAGCTTTGATGCCAAAACTGAGCAAAACACGCTTTGAGAAGTTCTGAGGTCTTCCTGCTTGCTTCTAGGTCTTCTCAGAGGATTGTTTCATCTGCCTGCCTTTTGGAAGGTTTTGAGTACTTTTGGCAAGAGGTTTGAGGAGCCTATCTCTGAACCTAATGAAGGGTTTAGACTTTCTGCTCTCTTGAGTACTTAAGATGATTACTCAAATTTGAAACTGATCTCTGTCCCGGAAAAATCTAGAGCCCCAAAAGCTTGGTGCACTTATGCCTCCTGTCACTCCTTGGCACACTTAACGACTCCCAAAGACCAGATTGCAAATAGCTAGGACCCCTTAGATATCCTCTGTTTCCATTCTAGCATCTTCTACTGAAAGTATTTGGATAATTTTGCCAAATTTACTACTTTTTCAGTTTTTTTCTCTTAATCACGTAACCAATAGAAAAGGCAATCTACATAGCTAAAATATAAAGACTACATGTATGAGGAGATGTGCTGCTGAAAACACTTCCCTAATGGGGTGGGGGAGCAACTATTAAGGAATCCTCTAGATTATATTTTATGGGAAGAATCTAGGAGTGAAGTTTCATCCATCAACTGAATAACATTTTGTATGGCAGTGTTTTGAGCTAGGAATAATTTTCAAAAGATCTCAGGGTTAACTTCACTTAAGCCAGTACAATCTTAAGCTTCCCTGTGGCAGATTTCTACAGAGATGCTGTCCTGAAGTTGTGTACCTTTACACAGCTGTATTCCCTACATTTGGCTTCAGAATGAGGTGCTCAAATTGGTGAAATCATTTTGAAACCTACCATTTATTTCTGCTTATCAAGCTTCACTGAATGTGTATTTATGAAAAAATGCTACACACCTACTCTCTCTTTAAAGGTCTGATTTTTTTTTTTTTTTTTTTTTTTTTTTTTTAAAAAGTGTTTCAAATTGGGCACCTAAAAATTGAGGCATCTGAAATCATGATGCACTTTTGGAAAAAATTGCTTAAGTCTGTGAATACGTAGATGTTCTCAGGTTACAGCATGCCCATGATGTATAGGTTTAATAGCATTTGTTAAACTTGTGTTTTATTAGGTCTTGAAGTGCCATCTGTAATAAATACAAAAGGTCCTTTTAAAAGTTATGGCTTGCTTAAATTGGACTTTGAACTGGAATTCAGTTGTGCAGTTTTTAATATAATTTTCCTTCCTGTATTTTAATTTTGACCACAGGAATTAGTTCAAAAACTCTAGTGGCTCCACAGAATAGAGATCATTGTATAATTAACATGAACATCCTTGTGGAAGGAATTCTACCAGAAACTGTAACATTGATACTGAAACTTTGTGAAAGGTGGTTGCCAAAAAAAAAAAAAAACATCCTAGGAAGCAAGTTCAGTCCCTCAAGTCAAAATTTTGAAAATTGAGAAATTTTTGGCCTCAGATTGAGTGCAACTTAAGTATACTCTTGAAAAGTTATGGAATGTATGCAGGTAAATAAGTAAAGATGGAAACAGAAAGGCAAGAAAATAATTCAGTAACAATGTTCTGTTTAAACTGAAGAGGTATTTACAAGAAGACTGAAGTTCAGCTCAAGTTAAGTGAACAGAAAAGATAAATTGTGGCAGATTTTGCTATATGCTTGTAAAAAGCAAAAGGTTAATGTAGCCTTTGAGTTTAAAACAAACATCCCCCCACCCCCCCAAGAAGAAAAAGAGAGAGAGAGAGAGAAAATGGAGAATTAGGCACACAAATCCCACTGACTTTTAAAGAAAGTTAGACTCAAAGGCTGTTTCTACGTGGCATGCTAATACAGGGAGCAAAAGATGCTAATGAGGCGCAGATGCAAATTCCCCGCACCTCATAAGCATGACATCACATGATTTGGAGTCCAGAAGACCGTTCTTCCAGACTCCGAAATGCTGTGCAGAAGTGTGGTGGTTGGGGGGGGTGCTTCCGGAAGGAAGTCCTTCTTCTGGAGCCCCCTTCTTCTCGGAAATCTTTGGGAAGAAGAGGCCTCCAGAAGAACTTCCTTCTGGAAGCCCCCCCCCACCCCCAGGACTGCACTTCTGCACAGCGTTTTGGAGTCCGGAAAAATGGTCATCCGGATTCCAAATCAGGACATTATGCTAATGAGGCATGGGGCATTTGCATCCATGCTTCATTAGCCTCTTTCGCTCCCTGTACCATGTAGAAACGGCCAAACTGTCTTGAACCCCTTGAAAGTCCTATCTTACAGGAGTTAATTTTATGTTGAGATTTTCAGCTAAGACTCTAAGCAGAATTTAGGCCTCATTAACTACACAAATAGTTTTAAGTGAGCTAGACATATCTACATCTCAAAGGTATGATTGTAGCATGAAGAGTCAGACTTGCATTAGCTTTAATTGAGCTAGCATGGCTGAAATAGTAATGAAGATGCAACAGCACAGTCCGAGCAGCATACTAGGAACAAGAGTCTGTGGTAAGTTTGTATGGGATGGCTAGCTTGGTGCCACAGCCCATACTTCCACATCTTTGCTACTGTTAGCCAGGCTAGATGTATTAAAGCTAGCATAAGTGTTCCTACTTGTACTACAATCCCACCTTTATTTTCCATGTAGATATGCCCATGTATGGGATTTGTAAAACTGGGGGTTTTGTTTGCATTTTGTAGTCTAGTATAAAAATAGATTAAATGAATCTGCAATCTTCATTCATTTTAATTTTAAAAAAGGTTTACTGTGGTATCTGAAATAATTTTCTTCTACCTCTATTTTTCCTAGGCTAACTATCTACAGCCTCTGGTGGCTGTTCAACTAGCAATTAACTCCAACAGTACCAAAGAAGAAGTATCAATTGAGTGTAAGATTATGGGATCCCCCAATTTAAGAAATGAAGATGACCGTGACAAGTTTCTTGGACGAATTTCCTTCAAAGTTCAGATGTCTGAATAGCATGAGTCAATCTTCACAATGTAAACATTGTGGTGTTTGGGGTTTTTTTTGTTTTTGTTTGTTTTACATCAACTGGATGTGCCATTACAAGATATAAGACCCCCTTGGATAATGTGGCACAAATCATTCAGGGTAGCATAATAGTGTGCTTCCAAATCATGTTTAAAATCCCTCCAAATAACTGCCTGTCAAGCTTCTGCCTGCCCCATTGGACCCGTGTTCATACCATAGTTATGTGACATTAGGGACCTGTACATAGTTGATTCCAAACATGTTATAATGGTGGTCTTTGTCTGTTCTAAAATGTGGTTATATCCCCAAGTAGTGTCTCCAACATAACGTGCTGTGCTATGTAAATACTGTATTGATTTTACACTGGTTTGACTGTCATATCTCAATGCTGACACAGTTTTAGGGATTAAGTGACACCTGACCAACATAGTTATTTAAAAAAAACAAAAAACTCTGCAAGAATTGTTTGTCTGGAGACACCTTAAGTTCTGTACTGGGTTGGGGAGGACTAAATAAAGTAGATTTTAAAAGTGTTAGTATGGATTTTTGAAATTATTTATAGTGCTGAACTTTTTTTTTTTTTATGCTTGTCACTGTGCAGGTATTGTGTAAACATACAATATTTGGTAGTTGAGAAATTCAATCTCATTTTATTGTTAATTGCTTGTGGTATGTGGAGCACAAATAAAATCTATACAATGTCATTTAAAAACTTTAGATGAGAAATATGATCTGAAACAGTTTCTTTGAAATGTTAATGATATCAAGTCCAGGTAACATCTGTACTACACAGTTGCTTAAACAAATGGCCTCACTATTCTGGGAGTAGCTTTTTGTTTTCTAATAAAGTCAGAATTTCTTAAAATGAAAGAATTATTTAAAATTAAAAGCAAAATGACAATTGTCTTAAACATTCCTTTGATGTTTATACTTAGTTCCCTCACATCAGTTTTGTTATCTTTTGCTTGTTTTATACTTTCTTTCATTTTTTTTGTGTTCTGCTTTACATCAAAGTGAATTCCAGCCATATAGGGGTCTTACTGTTTCAGTTCCTGTAATCTTGCTGATTAAGTTGAGTTACTGCAGGCTCTACACTGTGGTACCCCCATTGACTTACCTTACTTTTCTCCAAGGTTGAGTAACAGGGTTGACAGGAAAGTGATCTGCATGTTTTGACTAGACCCTCTAAATTGACTGCCAATGGATCAATCTTATAGTGTCCATCCAGGCTATAGCAGAGATGTAGACTGAGTAGCACTTTCTCTGCAGTTGCTCCTCCTGTGCTGTTGGATATTAGAAATGAGAAAAAACTCTCTTTGGGGCTCAGTGTTCCCCTTGCTAGTGCCAGGGTAGTATGGAGGAGATTTTTTAACTAATTAGTAGTTTGTTTTTTTGTTTTGTTTGTTTGTTTTTTTTCCCAGATACTCTTGTTTCTTGATGTAACAATTGAAAAACATTTAAATTATGTGAACTATGCTACTGATTCTAAAATGAGAGGTTTAGTTAGCTTATGACTATGGGTCTGCAAAAGTTTGAATGTGTTTAGAATTTTTTTAATTAGTTGACATTTAATATACCTTTTTGAAAAATCAAACTCTTCAGTAAACTGCTGCACACAATATTTTTATTTAGCATGGGGTTTTTTTCCTATAAGACTATAGAATCCCAAAAGCCCTTTGTTTAGGGTTAAATCACGTTCTTCAGTTATTTTAGTAACCTTTCAGTCAATAATAGGAGCGCATTAGTGGTAAAATTCTACCCTTCCTGAAGCATACTCTCAGCAATGTATGTTCAAATTAAAAAAAAAAAAAAAAATCAGTTCACAAGTTCCCAGAAAGGGGTTAAAGCATGTGAGTAGTAGTACTAAATGAGGTACCAAATTACTGAAACACCTCAGTGAACTGACCTCTATATTCTCCTATAGTCATATTTAATTAGTATATTTTTGACTACAGCTTTGGAAACTTTACAGAATCCTGGTAGTTATGAATATTCTAAATATATTAAGTACATTTTTATGGCAATTTCAGCATCAGTCCATGTTGTCATGTGACATAGTTTCACTTAATGAGAAATGTTAGAAGGGTTTTCTGTATTCGGATCCCTTTCCTGTTACATTAGGTCTATTCCATTATTGCATACCCTGTCACCCAGCTTCAAGATTTGCCCATCATATGACTCATCTAGTCCATTAATGATGGACTCTCTAGACATACCAGCTACAAGGGACAAGGATACATTAACATAGCATTTGTAAGTCACTCATTTTCCAACATCATTTTGAAATAGAGATGAGGAGGAAGTTATGCTTTCTTGAGAGAGTTATGCAACTACCTCCTCCCATCTCCAGGAAGACCAGTTAAAATATTGACCATATCCCGACTCAGCACTAGTTGGTTTCAGTTCCACCTTCCTCTCATGAGCAGCTTCCTCCCACAGCCTTATTTCTCAATGGTCAGCCTCTGTGGAGGACAAAGGAGTACTTTTCCAGTCTGAAGGTCACTCGTTGACCCTGAGTAAGTGACCTAGAATACTTTGGGCTTTTTCCACCAATACCTCAAGTCTGGAACCTCTGCTATGGCACCAATGAATAATCTGGCAATGATGGTATCTGCGTTCTGTAAAGACTGCACTGCCCTCTGGCACTAACCTTGCACAAAGACACTTAGCAACTACCTTCTTACCTCCATTACTAAATAGCCAGCCTTGCTCTGGTACTGGATGTTTTTTGGTTCAAAGTTCCTGGCACTAAAGCCCTGGTCCCAGCCAAGCTTACTGGAGTCACTCCTGGAGCACTTGAAATATATTCTATTAACCCATCTACCTCACTCCACACCATCTGGTACTGTGAAGACTTGTACTTTGGACAGGCCTGCTCCTCTTGTCATCACCAGAAAGTGCCAAGGGCTTCTGTCCTGGTGCCAGTTTCCACCATGGGTGGCCCAAGGAGAATTCTCTGCACCCCCTGTTGCATTGTACAGTGGAAAATATAAAGGATCAGAAGATTTCAAGGAGCATCCATTGTGGAATCTTCCTCTGTGCTAACATCCAGTTTGCCTACAAACGTTGGCTATGCTGGTCTGCCTAGGTTATGAATCCCTACTCCAGAAGACCTAAATCCCCTGTTCATTCAAGATCTCCGTAGTAAGGAGGTAATTAGAACCTCCTTCAACCACCCAGCTTCATCAACCCTAATTCATGAAAGATGAGTACATTAGGGAGGAAAATCATCACTTTTCAGACCAGGTTTCTCTGGCCCTTCCAAGGGTTTCATCTTGGATCTCCTGAGGGGGTGGTTCATCCATGATCTTTAGTCTCCTAAGTTCAAAACCTAGGACTTCTTGAAGAGGACCCTAAAGACCCTCAACATTCCTCCTATGTTATACAGGAAAAACAGCACGTTATTTTATGCTCTCCACGCAGAAAAAAAAGGCAGAATAGTAAGGTGAGCTGGCATACTCCTACTCCAATTGCACGCAATTTAGAGAGCAATATGTCAGATTTTTTAAGACACCAGTGCAGGATATTGCCTTTGAGACTCTGTGTCCCTCTGGATTTTCTCCAAATATCTATTTATTATTGTAGCAGCCGATCCATGCAGGATGGGAATGCAAGGATCTTACAGGATGATCAGCTAGTTTGAGTTAGCTGGCATGATTTTTTGGCTTCCTGGAGATTCAAGGTCAACAGGGATAATTCATTCTGACCTTGACTTAGTCCACAGTTTTACTAGTTTTGTGTTAGAGTGTCTGCCTCCATAACTCTTAGAAACCATGGTGGACTGCTTCAGCTTTGCAAGCGCAACAGAACACTAGTGAAGATACAGCTCAAGCTCATGGGCCCTTGGCAGGAAGTTCCTGCTTTACATGGCATACCAGACTTCTACTCTGTCCACTGAAAGGCAGGTTCAATTCAATCTTTTTACCCCAGAAGCTTCATGAGCAGTCTAGTTCCTGTCACTATTTAAGATTCTCTCTTCTTTAAGCTGCCAGGCAGATCAGATCCAAGTGAGTGTTCCATTCAGTTTCTTGTCCTACCAATACACTAGGCATGGATCCTCCAAGCTGAAATGGGATTTCACCTCAGGATTCAATGATGGTCACCAAAGAAGGCCCTGCATTACCTACAAGTACAGGTTGAACCTCTCTAATCTGGAACCCTTGTGGCATGACCAGTGTCGAACCAGAGAATTTGCCAAACCATGGAAGATCAGTATTGTCTAGTAATATTGCCAACACTTGCACTGCTTATTGAGCTCTTAGAAGACATTTAGGGGTAGAGTAGAGCTAAATAATATTAAAACGCTCAGAGGCAGGACTGGTGGCTATAAATAAATTTATGGGACTGGAGGAAACTTGGTTGCACCTATAATAAACAGATATCTGGCTAACTAAAATCATGCCGTACCACAGATGATGAACTAGAGCGGTTGAGCCTGTACTTGAGCTTGGGCCCATATGGTTAATATGCAAGGCTGTCCTAATTCTCTTTCCAATGCTCTTTCTTGTTGTTTAAGTGCTTATAGACAACACCAACACACTCTGTTACAGAAACAAAAAGCAAGGCGTGAGATTATCCCTCCTGTGGAAAGAACTGTATTTGAGAATGGTGCATACTTTGTAACACTATGCCAATAGTCATCCTCCAGACCATCCTGGTAAATCACTTCAGAAGGGGCTGGTGCAGACCTATCAAAGATCCCTCAGTAATTTTGATTGGCTGTGTCATTTCTTTGAAATGGGGACTGCATTCCCTTGTCCTCTACCTATGATAACACGTGTGTATCTGCTCCAGAAAAGATGTTGACCATCCTCACTCATGGATGTTTCTCCTCCCACGGTCTTTGGGAATGTTTTTATACCTTCCCACCAATCACCAGAGTTCTCAGGAGGTGCAACCATGACTCAGGTTGCATTATCCTGATAGGCTCAACATGGGCCAGACTACTCTGGTTTTATGGCCTGCCTGTTGACCATTTAATAATCTTACTACTTTTCAATCTGCTTTCCCAGAATTGGGGCTGAATCATAGAACTGGAAGGAACCTTAAGAGGATCTCAAGTCTGGGCACCTGCACTCGGGGCAGGACCAAGCAGCAGCTAGACTATCCCTGACAGGGTTTGTCTAACTTCTTTAAAATCTCCAGTGATGGAGATTCCACAGCTTCCCTAGACACTTTATTCCAGTTAAGTATGATGAGAAGCTTTTCTTTATGTCCAGCTTAAACCTTCCTTGCTACAGTTTAAATGCATTGCATATTGTCAGAGATTGAGACCTAATTTTTCTCCCTCCTCCTTGTAACAGCTTTCAGGTATCTAAAAGTTTATGTCCCCTTTCAGTCCTCCTGTTTCCAGACTACACAAACCCAATTTTTTCAATCTTCCCTGCCAGGGAAGATATATTCTAGGCCTTTAATTGTTTTTGTTGCTTTTCTCTGGACCGTCTCCACTTTGTCCACATCTTTCCTGAAATGTGGCGTTCAGAAATGGACACAGTACTTCATTTGAGGCCTAATCCATGCAGAACAGAGTGGAAGAATTAACTTCTTGTGTCTTGCTGCACCCAAATATGGCCTTGATGCATTTGGTGTTCTGGATGCTGGGTAGATAACCCTACTGAAGCCCGCCCTTATTTCTTTTTCATGCTCATTTAAAAGAAGTACTGGAGACTCTGTGCATTCAAGTACAACTCACATCGAAATCAGATCTATAAAATTGGGTTGTCTTACTTGTTGAGGCATATTTCTAGAGAAGCAGATTTTATATTTTAGCCTATGGAGGTGGAAATACTATGGAGTAATATGAATGTGGTAACTTAATGTGATGCAGTAAGCTGGTTGAAATAAAAGCTGCCCAACTTTGTTCTGTGACTCATGAGCATGTAAATGCCATTTCTGTTTTTTCTGGCTGTAGGGACCACCTGCAGCGATAACTCCTCTAGTGTTTACTGTACCCAACAAGTTCTTTCACAAACCTGCTGTGGCTTTTGATCCTGACTCAGCAGCTGCTGTGCCACTACAAACTCTTAACTGAAAATATTGGCAGAAAATATATTTATCAGCCAGCAATTGTAATATTAAAAAGTAATACTAAATGCCCTACAACTGTTCTGTCACATGTTCTTATGGCAATCCTGGGGGGATTTTGCAATTTCACTATGGCTCCAAATGCAACAATTGCTGAATTACCCCAGGACTTATTATAGGAAGGAAACAATTTAAGCAATTTAAAATTTCCTAAGTCCTCATTTGCAATGGGATTTGTAACTACTAGGCTAGTTGTATTCATGAAGACTGAGCCTTTCACAGGTAACTGTACCCGGGATTCCAAACAGCATAAGCCACAAAATACAAATACTTGTGCACATTATCTATACTAGGAAGCCAGTAGTGAAGCTACGCTGGTGTCTTGCAGTCCAGTAAAAATGCTCCCACTCTATAATGCTCCTATCCTGTCCCTGGGGGAAAAAAAAACAACATAGCCCCTATTGATTTTATGCTTTTGTTTAGCTTTTGTAAAAGATCGCTGCTCCTAGGTTTAAATTGGAATTCTTTCCTATTGCCATACAAGAAATATTAGTCACAATGTTTTGTTTCTAGAAGCTTATGGACTTAGCCAAATTCCATGGAATATAACAGTCATGATCATTCATTAACCACAGCCATTGACATGTTGGCATCAAAGTGTTCGTTCTCTCCTCCAGCTCCACAACACTTTAATGGGACCTTAATGACCTGTGATGTGAGAATGAAGTAGGAAGAATAAAAATTGTGTTGGAAAAACATGAGCCAATATAGACAGCCACAAAAAGGAATTCTTAAGGTGATTTGTTCCAGCCATGGAAGACCATAAATCTGATACCACCACCACCACCACCACCATAGCAGTTGCTATGAGCTTCACTGCACTACTGTTGACTGTGAATTGTCATGTTAACTTAAGACTATCACCTGTCAAGTTCAAAGAATCAGTGTATTGCTTTGAGAAAATAGCCTTACCTGCATGATAACCTTTGGGAGTACCAAGAACTGAACAGTGGTCACATACCTCATGCTATGATACTTTCCCTCTCTGCATATAGTCCCTTCACGCACAAGCAAGGCCTCAAATCACAGAAGGAAAGCAGCTGACATTACCCTATCTGCCTCTTGCCTTTTCTGGCAAAAGAATTAATGACACAGAGCTATGTATTGTCTGAGACCACCAGCAGCTTTTGGAGAATGGAAATCTGCCACCAAACCACTATTTCAATAACCATCACTGAGTACAATCTAGTTAGTAACTTTCTTCTCATTCTTCAGTGAGACTCTAGCCAAGAGCTGCTTCCAATTGTACTCAGATACTGTCAGTGTCCAAGGTTTCTATTACCAGGCTTCATGTCCAAATACAGTGCTCATAACGCTGTCACTGATGCCCTAAGTTTCAGGCAAGGGAGCAGGTAAGCAGTAAGACTAGGGACTTAGTATCTAGCCTCCCTTCTCCTATAACCTCCCTCCTTTCCCTTGAGGCCTTCTGTGTTCAAAGCAGACAGCTGTGGGATGCCCCTTTATTAGCAAAAGTGCTACCTCTGCTTCTTGGGCAAGTTGTACTGAAAATCTTCTCCCTCTCCTGGCTTCCTTCCCCTATTTGCAAGGACCTGTTGGCAACAAGGGATGACAGGGCGCAGTGTTTTTTTTTCCCCCTGTGGAAGGGCTGGACCTCTTAAAACAACACAGATGTGGAGTCCAGATTGTGCACTTGCAGCCATGATGCAGGGATGTTGAGAGAGAAACGCTTGGAACCCAAGGCAGGGAGACAGGAGGAGGCAGTGTAAGAGCGCAGGAGCCAGTAGCTCACTGCAGGGGGATGCTTCATCCTCTTTTGTGAAAAATGAATAGTCCCAGAAAGCAGCCCAGTGATGTTTTGAATATGGTGTAGACTGAAGCCGAGTGGGAAATTTGAGTTTCATCCTCTTTGGGACTGCCATTAGATGTGCTTTGTATTAGAATAGTGGGACCCACACGAGGAAAAAGGGATTTTTAAATCTCAAACTATAAAAAGAAGACTCTCTGACAGTGGTGTCCAAGCTGCGTTGAAGTGTCACTTGCTACCTTCAAACTAAATTGTGACACTCAGACACCGCTCTTAAAAAGAACATGTGTGTTATGAATTGACAATGCTTTCCCAGCTGTGTGCCACGTAACTTTACACAGAAGCGCTTGATGTCCCAGGACTAGCGCTGGTGTAAGCAGGGAGCACTTGGAGTAGCTTTTGTCCCTTCTTTGCTGCAATTGCTCATCAGTCCCCTGGCTGGCCACTTCTGAGAAGAAAATGATGACACCAGCCAAAGGAAATGCAGGGGAGAAACTCAGCTGGCTTTTCTTGAGCCTAGGAGAAAATCTAGGAAAGGTGCCCTCACTTTAGAAAATGCCGGACAAAAAGAAGAGATTGGATGAGAACCAACAACAGCCAGTTACAGTCCTGATTGTTTCTCCGGGGGGGCGTGTGTGTGTGTCTCAGGCTGTATGCAAGTTAGACTAGCATAGGGGCTGCTCTAACTTGATGTAGCACTTGATGATAATCTCCAATGGACCACATGCAGTGCTTCTTTTGTGCCAGTACTTGCTGCTACTAAGTACCAGCACCTCAGTAGCCCCAGGAGCAGGAGCCCCAGTCGGGTGGCAAAAGGACCCCAGCAGCACCGTGTCGGGGAGCCAGCTAAGGCATGGAGCCCCCTGGCAGCCTCAGCCATAGGATGACCACCCACCCCCCCGGTGGGGGAGGGCAGCAGGGTACTGGCTCCTCTCATTTAACAAAACAAGCCCTACCCATGAGGCTAGCCAAAGCAGGATGTGCACTATACGCTAGCCCTAAGAATTCCCCAGCACAAGGGCAGCTAGAGGACAGCACAGAAAATAGCTGTTCCCCACTGCATCCAGGAAGTCCCTGCTAGGGAAGTGTGGATGATTTCTACTCATTCTGCACTGCCAGAGTAGTGCAAAGGGAACAGAGTATCCCAAGCTACTGATTTTGGCCTTTGTTGAAATAAATGCGGGTCCTCAAGGTGAAAAATTACAGTCTGCTTCAAAAGAGTGAAAAGTACCTTATATATTAAAGCTGGTGCGCCTAGAAGTTTAGTATTTTAGGGAACTGCCATAAAGTGTTTATTTCTCTTTTCAAGTAGAAAATATATAGATATAAAACACACACCCATGCATACATAGATATACAGAGGACTTGGTGAGCCCCAGCATTGTAAACCAGGTCAAAAATTACATAACATGTCATTGCTTGACTTCCCTCTAGGCTAACTTTAGATATTAAAAACTCAGCAGGGCAACTGGCAGATGCAAGCTGATAAACAGAAACGCAGTCATAGCTAAAACATAAGCACGCTCTTTGAAAGATCTCTAGGAGTTGACCTCTTTTTGTAATCATAAAATATATGCTAAATTGTTGTGGTTTTTTTTTTCCTTGTCCCCTTTAGCCCCCCCATGCCAGCCACCTCTTCCCTGGATGTCAGCGGTTCCATGTTGCCCCTATGTGAATGGAACTTAGAATCAGTTAACAAGGCTGTTTCTGGATTGCAGAAGAGGTATTGTTTCTTAATGTAATGCAGCAGTAATTGTTGGGTCAAAAATTTATGCAACTTAAAAAGTGGCGGCCATGTGAAAATAAATATCTGAGCGCATAACTGATACGATATTGACCAGCATGGGGACGAGAGGACAGTCGCGAGTGATGCATGAGCTTAATATGAGCCTGTGGCCCTCAAGCAAGCAGCCCTCTGTTGGGTAATGTGTATCTAATGTGCTGAATAGAGCACTGGGTTTTTAATCAACGGATTTGTGGAGTGCTTCTAACTCCAGCAGTCCTGAGGTTATGCCAATGTCTCACCTCTTTGGCGTCAGCTTTAATTTCAGCCGGCCTCTTTCTGATTTACAAAAGGAATTAATGCTGGACTGATTCATTATTAAAATCAACAATATTAATCAGTGAAGCAACAAGCATTCTCAGAGGCTTTCGCTGAAAGTGCACCGATCCTTCATGCATTAAGTAGCCAAGCGGCACCTCCTGTGCGGCACTACCATACTGTAGTGTGCTTTGATCTATGCCCATTGTGAAGCAGAGTAGATTTAATGTGCCGAGTCAAGAGCCACACAACCAGTTAGTGATCTCAGATAGGCGCGAATTTGGGTAACTTGCACCAGCCTCTGCTTGTGCAGCTGGTGGCAGTGTTGTTTTTAGCAGTGCAATGAAGCTGTTCAGTGGTGTCTGTAAGTTGAGCTCTTGGGCGGCCATTCAGGTTCTACCTAGCTGATTAACAGCGCGTGCACAGCCAGCAGTGTGTTTCGCTTGGTGGTGCACATTCACACATGCCCTACTGCACATAAGAACATTTTTTCAGCCTATGGATGGAAAAAATTAAAACTGGACACTGGTCGCCAAGAGGAGACGCCACGAGTTGCCCTCTCACTATAAAACAAGTCCAGGTGCTTCTGAATTGGGGACACAGCCAGATTATCTGGAATTTTTTTTTTTCCAGCACCCACCTGAGATGTATCCCTGGCCTATGACCCTCTGCGCCACTCTTTTATCCAGGGTGGCACTCTTCAAGTTAGTAGCATTGCCTGGCTGAGGGAGGCCTGGCCACTCTCCACTGAACACCAGCGTTCAGAGCCTTCTTAGCAGCAGCCTTCTGCTGTCGGGAGTGGGGGGGGCGGGGCCTGCAGTGGGGCTCCTCTGTGGCCCACTGGGCTCTTACTCTCTGCCCTGCTGCAGCTCCCCCATCCAACCCAGCACAGAGGGCTCCTGCCTGCTAGGGCCAGGCAGGCAGGAGGGCATCTTGTGGGAGAGGGCCAGAGGGGTCTGGTGTCAGAACTAAGCAACCCTGACTCAGAGGGAATCCATTAGGCATGGAAATTGGAGGAGGGGTTGTTAGCATCCCTCGATAGTTAATGCTTTGAAAGAGGGTTGCCGTTAACAAAAGATTGCAAAAACTTCAAGGTGCACTGTGTGGGTAAGGGAAGCCGTGTTGCTGGCCCTGCCCTCTCGGCTGCTACAGAGCCAGTACCGTGGTGCCGCCAAATGTTCTGGCAGTCAGAGATGTTACCAAATCAAATACAAAGCATGTTGAGGCATTTTTTGCAAGGTGCAGACAGAAGGATTAGCCTCATGTCCTGGCTAAATTCCACCACAGGCCTCTGCATAACTAAAATTTCCACCTGCAGTTTCAATTGGCTGCCTCACTTCCTGTTCTCCTGAACCGCTCCTGTGGTTCACTGCTGAAAGGGCTGTGCTTCACTCTGGGTGTGATCTAGCTCAGTGGGATACTTTGAAGCATAATTCAGGTCTCTTCTTTACCTTTCAGGTGGAGCTTTGTGGTTATTGGCATTAGAAATAAAACATTAACCCCCGCAGCCGTAAGGCTCCTAGTTTGCACTGTTGATGTTGTTGCTAACCACACAGTCCTCCAATTGCAAGTAATCTGTTCCCATAATCAAAGGGGTTACATGCAGTCTTCACTGCCAAAGGTCACACCTGATTTCACTAACCAAGTGTATGGGTCTGTGCTGTTCACATACCATTGTATGTTGCTAAAAACCAGTGTTGTAGACAAACATTAGTGTCTAGCTGTGGGTGGTTTCTGTAATGCTCAGGCTTATGTGCTGCAAACTTGGGGAGAACATGCAAAAAAACTAGTAGTAGGCATCCTTCAGTCTGCATAGACTATGGATCGTGCCATTTATAGTTTCAATTGGGGACTTCATTTACAGCGTCTACTGTGACTATGAAGACCCACACGAGAGTAACAGTCCTTGCTGCATCTCTTGCAGATGTGGTGGGTGTCTGGCAAGTCCTTAGTGTGCTTTCTGTGCACTCGCTTCTCCTCTGCTAGCTGTCTGATCCTCATCTTGCCCTTCTGAAGGCCTTTGTGTAACCCCTGCCTCCATCTGCTGCGGTCATCTGCTAGTTCTTCCCAGTTGTCCAGCTCGATGTCTACCTCTCTGAGGTCTCTCTTGCAGACATCTTTGTAGCGCAACTGGGGGCGTCTGGGAGGTCTTTTGCCAGAGGCTAGCTCACCATACAGGATGCCTTTTGGGATCCTTCCATCATTCATCCTGTGGATGTGGCCAAGCCAGCGGAGTTGACGCTGCCTGAGGAGGGTGTGCATGGCTGGGATTCCAGCTTGCTCGAGGACAGCGGTGTTGGTCACTCTGTCCTTCCATGATATTCCAAGGATGCACCTGAGGCAGTGCAAGTGGAAGACGTTCAGCCTCTTTTCCTGGCGGGCATACAGGGTCCAAGTCTCGCTGCCATAGAGGAGGGTGCTGAGGATGCAGGCTCTGTAGACTTGCATTTTGGTGTGAGTGTACAGCTTGTTGTTATTCCACACTCTCTTGATGAGTCTGGACAGAGTTGTGGCCGCTTTTCCGAGCCTCCTATTTAGCTCAGTGTCCAATGACAGTGTGTCAGTGATGGTGGACCTGAGGTAAACGAACTCGTGGACGACCTCTAACGTATAGTTGTCAAAGCTGATTGATGGGGATTCAGCAACATCCTGACTGAGTACGTTTGTCTTCTTTAGGCTGATAGTAAGCCCAAAGTCCTTGCACGCTTTGGAGAACTGATCCAGCAGTTTTTGAAGCTGGTCTTCTGTGTGAGACACTACAGCAGCATCGTCTGTGAACAGCATGTCTCTGATGAGGACTTCCCACACCTTAGACTTAGCTTTCAGCCTTGCAAGATTAAACAGTTTCCCATCAGATCTTGTGTGCAGCAAGATGCCCTCTGTTGAAGATCCAAAGGCGTGCTGCAGGAGGAGTGCAAATAAGATCCCGAACAATGTCGGAGCAAGGATGCATCCTTGTTTGACACCGCAAAAAACAGTGGTTGCTTATCAAAGTGGAATTAAAAGAAAACTGCACTACGGCAGGTAACGGGTGATCCTGTAGGAATTCAGTAACTGTTGGCCGGGTGTGGGGGGGCGCCACTCTCTCACCACCTTTAGAATAAAACCTGATTATATATATTCCTGTTCTGTGTCACATGGGAGAAAAAAATATTTACTACTGTGCTTATTCCTTTACTCTGTGGGCCAGAATGAATTTGTACCACTCTGTCTTACATGTCTCGCCTTTTGTCAGTGCTCTAGAATTTCGTGTCTTGCTGAGTCCATGTGGTGCACCAGCTACATGTGAACTGAGGTGTGAACTGGAGGTGAGGGTGGGACAGAGGCAGGGACATGGGTTGGCCATGGCCCATTCAACTTGACCTTTTTGTAGGGCAGTGTTGTGGCATGGACGCCAGGATTCTCTGTCTATTAGTGCAGCTATCCAGGGCTTCTTAAGGTGTCCAGTGTCTGCAGGGGCTTTTCAGAAACATGGACAAACCCAAATACATTTAACAAATAGCTGATAGACCCCAGGATACTGAATAGACTGACACATACTGGAAAACTGCCTAGGAACAGGGCAGTCCTAGTTCATCCTGGAATAACAGCAGGGTTAATGTGTAGTGCTGCATCTGCTGAGTCTTCTGGGATCATAAGTGTTACTTTCTGGAGAAAGTATTCAGAATCTTCACTAATGGGGCTAGTGTGATTCACTCCGGAAACCCGGAGGCCCAGACTGTACCTACAGGTTGGGGCATTTCCCCTGTCATTATGGTTTAAATGCAAGTGTGAAATATTTTTTAATGCCAGGATGTACACACCCATACTGTAGCAACTTCTTAGGCATCCTTGTTCTCTCGCTTATGCTGTAGGCATTTTTGGTGTGTAAATGTTGTGACTTGCCTCTTCCAAGGTGAAGGTAGTGTATATAATGTTGATAGCATGTGGTATTGACTAACATGGGCAGTAGTCTGTGCTAGTTTAACAATAATGTTTTTAAAATCTGATAAATTAATTGCTATCTAACATCTGTGCATCATCTTTTGCTGCATGTGCTGGCCAGTGAAAACAGAGGTGCCAGCAGCTGGAGAATGTGAATCTTTCTGCTCCAATAACTGCCAACCGAGGCTTTCTGAGTCACTGTGCTCTTCACCGGTTTCCTTTCCTTCCTGTGAAAACCAGCAATGGTTGCTCCTTTCCCTGGGGCTGCCCCTTCAGTGCTGAAGTGCAGGGTTTAATATTATAGGGGAATGCCAGCAGGTTGAGTTGTCTGTTATAAAGGCCAACCAGTACTCTGAAATCTAATATGGAAGAGAATAAGGGTGTGGTCACTTGCCACATCTTTCCTAAAATGTAGGTCCCAGAAATGGACAGTGTACTTCAACTGAGGCCTAATAAGCGCAGCGTAGGGCAGAATTACCTCCAGTATCATGCTTATACCATTCCTGTTAATACGTTCCAGAATGATGTTTTGCTTTTTTTTTGTTTTTAAAGGTGTCACGCTGTTGACTCGTACTCAGCTTGTGGTCCATTATGATACTAGGTCCCTTTCCGTAGTACTCCATCCTAGGGAAGACCAAAAAAACAGTCCTGCAGCACTCTAAACACTGACACAGCTACCTCTCTGTGACCATCCTAGGGCGTCATTTCCCATTTTGAATAGTAACAGAGAGGAAGCCGTGCTAGTCTGTACACTATCAAAACAAAAAGCAGTCAAGTAGCACTTTAAAGACTAGCAAAATAGCTTATTAGGTGAGCTTTCATGGGACAGACCCACTTCTGCAGACCATAGCCGACTCAATATTTAAGGCACAGAGAATCAAAATTTCTCTGTGCCTTAAATATTGAGTCTGTTCTGGTCTGGCTATGGTCTGAAGAAGTGGGTCTGTCCCACGAAAGCTCACCTAACAAACTATTTTGCTAGTCTTTAAAGTGCTACGTGACTGCTTTTTGTTTTGATTTCCCATTTTGTGAGTGTGAAACTGATGTGTGCCTCCCTAAGTGGAATTCTTTGTATTTATCCTTATTGAACAGTATCCTATCTTTCTCAGACAGTTTGTCCAGATCATTTTGAATACTGATCCTGTCCTCCACAACACTTGCAACTTCTCCCAGCTTGGTATCATCTGCAAACTTGATATGCACACGCTCTATCATTGATGAAGATATTGAACAGAACTGGCTCCAAAGCTGTAGAATTCCACTTTTTATGCCCTTCCAACCTGACTGTGAACCATTAATAGCTACTCTTTGCACGTGATAATAGCCCCATCTAGGTTGCATTTCCCTAGTTTACTGACAGGGAGATCCTGCAATACTGTAGCCAAGTTGATATCACAGAATCCGCCTAAAGTCTAACACATCCACTGCTTTCCCCTAATCCATAAGGCTTTGTTAGCCTCTCAGAGAAAACTATCAGCTGGGTTGACATGACTCATTCTTGACAAACCCATGCTGACTGCTACCTATCACTTTATTATCTTGCAGCTGTTTGCAAATGGATTCCTTAATTAGTTGCTCCATCAGCTTTCCTGGCACTGACATTAAGATAACTGGGCTGTAATTTCGTGGGTATTTCTTATTTCCCTTTTAATAGATGGACACTATATTTGCCCCTTTCCAGTCTTCTGTAATTTCTCCTGACTTCCATGCCTTTTCAAAATGATAGCTAGTGGCTCAGCTGCCTCCACTATCCATTCCTTGAGTAGTCTAGGGTGCCATTCAACAGGTGATTTGCAGACATCTAACTTTTCTAAGGCTAGAGCCACACTGCATCTGTGACATGATGCTCCCAGAGGGCAACATCAACTGCTGTACTTCCTGTGGGAGGCAAGGAATAAGGAAGTTTGAAAGGTGGTCAACCTTCTGCCATGTAGCCAGAGATGGAAGGTGGCTGCAGTAAATTGATTTGAGCTATGCAATTGGTGTAGCTAAAATTGCTTCTCAACAGTCAACTATGTCTAGTGTAGACATAGCCTAAGCAATTAACTCTTTTTCCTCCTATTTTAACTTCTTGGCCTACCCCATTTCAACTAGCAGTCACTTCATTAGGCACCCAGTCTTCAGCAACTGTCTTGGTGAAAATGAAACAAAGAACTCATTAAGTACCTCTGCTGTTTCCATACTTCTTGTTAGTGTTTCTCCCTCCTCAGTGAGCTGTGAGCATAGCCTGTCCTCGGTCTTCCTCCTTGCGTCTAATATACTTGTAGAATATTTTTTTTGTTTCCTTTAGGGGGTCAAGTTAGCTTGACCTTGTTTTGTGCATTCATCTTGCACATTTTGCCCCTGCCTTCCCGTGTTGTGTTTACATTGTACTTTGACCTGGTTTCCACATTTTACTACACTTCCTTGTTGATATTTAGGTCATTCAAGTGCTCTTGGTTAAGCCAAACTGGTCTTTTGCCAAAACACCTCTCTTTCCTAAGCAGAGGAGTGATTTGCTCGTGTGCCCTTAGTAACATCTCTTTGAAAAATTGCTGGCTCTGTCCAGCTGTTTTTCCTTATGGTCTTGCTTTCTGTGGGACCTTCCCTACCACCGCTGAGTTTATTAAAGTTTGTTTATTGACTTCATTGGCTTTATTTTGCTGTTCTCCCTTCCACCATGCCTTGGAATTATGACCAATATCATTTCATCATAGCATTTGCCGACACTGCCGGCCACTTTCAAATTCTCGACCAGTTCCTCACGACTTGTTAAACTCAAATCTCAAACAGCTCTCCCCCCGCCCCCAAGTAGCTTTTGCCATCTTCCGAAATAAAAATGGTTACCACTGCATTGCAGGAACTTGTTGAATAAGCTGGCGCTTGCTGTGGTCTTTTCCCTCTCAACCTGTCGTCTTAGCAGCGGTGTTTGGTGCCCCCCCCCCCCCCGGCAGCTCACAAGCTAACCAGCCTCATGGCGCCGAAGGAAAGAGCAACACCAGTCTTCGCTCTCTCTGACATTATATTACTCCAACTACTGTGCAATAAGCCGAGTAAGGCTCTGGGGCATAGCAAACGGCTGTGATTTCTTTCAGTGGGCTGGATAGAAACCAGAGACCTTAGATCACACAGTCCCTGGCCTGCACCAAGCCGGAAGGTGTGGCTTGCTGGGACACTGTGCACTTGTCTCTCATTTCCTGCCATTGCCCACCAACTGCGTCGAATGAAAGCAAGTCTCCACCTTCTACCAAAAGGGAGCCTGGGTGTCAGAGGAGGGGGGCCGCGCAAGGGAGGGGCAGTCCAGGGCCCTTGGCAGGTGAGTCCCAGCCAACCCATTTTGCCTGCTTACGTCGTAGCACAGCAGCCTGCAGAAGAGCCCTGGGAACCCAGCTGGGCGCATGCCACCCCACCTTCTCTGGCAGCTGAGGCCCCAGCCAGCTGTTCTTTGAGCAGCACCCCCACCTTACTGGCACCACCCCCCGCGGGCATTATGGGCCCATTACACCTCAGTTTAGAACTGTGTCAACACGCCTGCATTCCTGCTTTTTTTTGGGGTGGGGTGGGGCAGCCTTTCTGTGGCTCCCCAGCTGTGGCCAAGCTTCTTCAGCTGCGCTGCCCCACGTCTTTGCCATGCAGTTTTTCAGGCAGCTTTGTTTTTCCCTTGCCTTCAAGTGTCCAGCTTGGTGTAGTAGAAAGTGGCTGGAGCCCATTAAATAACAAAGGGGGGCGGGGGGGGAACCCAATGGAGATGAGGGTATTAACTAGGGCCCCACGTGCATGGGTCTGTAGTAGTGCTGGACGTTAAGCTCAAGGGCCTCAGCATACCCAGTTCACACTTGTAGGTGGCTGAACAAACACCTTGGCTGTTAATGAAACTTGTTGCTTGTCAGACTCATTTTTTGTACAAAGGCCTGATTGTCCAAACTGGTCCCGTTAGCTTACAAGGGGATTTGAAACAACGTTTAGTGAATACTAAACCTAGTCCCTCCCCCCGCCACTGCTCCCACAGATGTTTAGTCCTCTTTCTAGCTGAAATGCATGAATGTCAGTAGACTAGGAGTTTTAAAAGTAATTTCTGCCCCATTGGCAAGAAAAAGCCAAGATAGTTGAATGGTTCTATTTTTCCAATGATATGTACATAAAGAAGCTTGGTATTGGAATACTGTGAATATTGCTTATAATTCACTTACAAAATTACTAGCAGATCTGTGCAAGGACAAGTTCAAAAACAGCACACGTTTGCCCCATGCTGCGTTATAGGGAAAGGAGGTTGAGTAGTTTACCAGAAATATTTGTAGTATTTCACTGGACAGCCTTCACAACTATTTTATTTCAATCTTTTGCGAGAGGACGTGGGGAAGTAAAGAGCCACATTAGGTTTAATCATGCCCTTAATCTTTTTTGGTAGGATCAAAAGGGATGGTGAAAATCAGTACAAGGAAATACAAAGTTTGCTAATTTGAGAATTGCCCCATTTTTACTCAGAACAATGCGAGGAAAAATATTTGCAGGAGTGCGGTAAGAAAGAAAAATGTTTTAGCTATGAAGCCGTCACACGGCAATTTAGTTGAGTGGAGGAGACAGACAGGATGGGTTACTGGGGACTAGTGTAAAGGAACAGGTGAGACTATTTTTTTTGTCCGCTTTAGAATTTTATTTGACTCAAAACCCCTGAAGAGGGTGTCATTGTAGAACAGCAAAAGACCCTTGGCAGATGACCACACCCCTCCTTCATTTAAAAGCAGCTCTGACGTACAGAAACCATGTTACATAGTTCTTTGAAAGGCAGGGGTGGAGCTAAGAATACTACTTGGTCCTGCCACAAAGGCATCCTTCCAAGTGCAAGGTGGCCTTAAACACCATGGCAAAGCAGCATATTTAAAAAAAAAAAAATCTTTCTTGTGTTTGGATTGGTTTCATGGGTGACCTCCCAATCCTGCAGGTTTTTCATGTTTAACATTTAACAGCAGCTAAAAGACGTGTGAGCCCAAGGGTTTCAGCCTGAGGTTTATGGGTGCCGGGGGGGCGGGGGGGGGGCAGCTGTAACAAGAGTTCCTTCACACAGGGCTGACCCATGCATACCTTAGGCGACTTAGGAAAACAAGTCTGGTGAAAGTGCATCTGAGAAGTTATGGTTAATCTAGGCCACATCAATCCAAGGAAAAAAAAAAAGGAAGGACTTTCAAGATCAGCAAAAAAAAAGATCAAGAAGGAAAATAAATTAATATATAGATACAGGTTGCACCTCCTTGCGCTGGCATACTGGGGACCTGATTATAACCCAAACCAGGGAATTTGTCAGACTGGGATTAGGGGGTGGGGGGGGGGGCTCTATTCCGGCAGACGCAGAGTCTGAAATTGTCATCCCAAGCCAGGGCAGAGGGGATCTTTTGGGGGAAGAGGCAGGGCAGCTGCTGAGCTGCACTCTTGGCTCCCCAGTGCTGGTTGTGAGGCTCTGCTACCTGGCCCTGTTACTGGCCACAAGGCTCCCACGAATGGATGTGAGGTGTGCTACTGGCCGCCTGCCATCGGGTTCTGCAGCCATCTTGCCTCTTCCCCTTGAGTGCCTCCCTTCGTCCTTGCTCCTCCCCATTTCTCCTTCATGTGAACACTGGAGATGAGCTCTGCAAGGGTGGAGGGGATGAGCTATTGTGGGCAGGGAGCTTGGCTTTTTGCTTTGAGTGTTCCATCCCCACAGATGCTGGACAAGGGAAATCCAGATTATAGTGGTCCAAACTGAAGTGGAAGGATGAAGACAATAGAGGACTTATTTAGCATGGAACATAGGCAGACTTTTGAGTGGCAAGTTGTGACTAACAGAGGGAGATAAGGAAGAATACCAGGAAAATCTTTGTGACAATGCACTTGAGGGTTAACTCTAGAGCAGAGGTTCTCAAGCTTCATTGCACAGCAATACCCTTTTGACAACAATTACCACATGACCCCAGGAGTGGGGACTGAAGCCTGAACCTCCCCTAGCCCCACTGCCCTGGCTGTGGGGGGAGGAGGCAAAAGCTGAAGGCTAAAGGGTTTCAGCCTGTGGCCGGGGCAAGGAAAGTATGGCTCAGGATTTGGCTTTAGCTCTAGGCCCCGGCAAATCCAACACCAGCCCTGATGACCCCATTAAAATGGGGTTGCAATCCACTGGGAGTTCTGGATACAATCATCACATTAGGTTCCTCTGAACCGAAGACTATCCATGAGGCTACAATTAGGGAATTTTAAATATTTATTTTCAAAACATCAGATTAACTTGACCTCTTTCCCCTGGAGTTTACACTGTAAGGTGGCTTTTTTGAAATGGAGAACCCATGCTACGAACATTAAACTTGAGCAGCTTTCCTTTGCAAGAATGTTTTGCTTAAAAACAAGACCAACCCCAGTTGTCTTCAAATTCTTTTATTCTGTTCTTCTAAAGTTCAGCTTTACTTCTCAACTTATAAACAGCTGGATGCTGTTTTTCTCCATGTGCATGCTTTCCACTTCCGTCAGATGCATTTATTCCCCTCCTTTCCCCCTCCCCCAAATTTGGTGGAGTACAGTTCCCTTTGCAGCATTTTCAGTAAACATGGGGGTCAGTGGAGTATACAGAAATAGTTTCTTTTATAAAATTTCCATAAAAAATAGCAGGTATTTATTTACAAATGTGAAAGACTGCAAAGTAATAATTCCATACTGGATCCAATACACTATATACTAATGCCAATGTTCCTCTTAGGAATGTAAAACTTTATGTACTTTGCATTTGTCTGGCATTTCTGTTTAAAGCATATATAATCACATTCCTTTTATGCTAATAGTAACACACAACATGGTAGTAAAATTTAACATTACTTGATCACGGGGGGAAAAAAAACTCAAAAGAACTTCATAGCAGCCTCAGCCAAAACAAAATAATAGGGTTTTAATTAAAAGATACCCAGCAAGAAACTCATGGACTATTGCAACTCTGCATCAGACTGTTTGAAGCAGGCAGCCCAGAAAGCCTGTAATGCAGTAGATGGCATTCTACTCTGGGAAAGTCCTAAGGCTATGTCCACACAACAAGCACAACAGTGGCGCAGCACAGCTATGTCACTTTAGCATACGTATTTGCTATAGTGACAGTTGGGACTTCCATCACTATAGTAAATCCCCACCTTTAAGCACTGGTTGCTAGATTGGTGGAATATTCCTGCCTTCCATTTACCTGCATCTACAGGTATTAGGATGACCTAACTATCTCGGTCTTTTGCACATGGCAAGAAAGTTCTGCACAGCCTTGAGCGAGGTAGCTCAGTTGACTTAAGTTTTAGGTGTAGACCAAGCCTTAGTAATAAGGCTTCAGCAGTACAGGAAAGGGAAAATGTAAAAATGCTTTTATTTAATGCATTAACACTTTGGCAGAAAAAGAGTAAATTATTTTATGCCAATAAATACTTTAGGGAAAAGATCATAACGTTATTGGCTTTATGAATCAAACCCTCAGTTGACAATCACAAAGCAAATATCAGCAATTTCCACTCATTCTATAGCTGAAGTACTAAGGAATAGGGTAAATCCCACACAATTTACAGCAGCACCAATTAAAGCCACTACAGCTAAAGTTGTTTCAGGGCTTCCATTTTTCAGGAGTTCACTAAACTTCTCATTTATTTTGGCCTGAGTTGAAACTTGGCATAAAATCACCAAGCTCATGACTGAGACTGCTCGTCTGTTAACTTTGATAGAAAAGTGGTTAAAACAATTAATGGGCTTTTAAGTGGTTTCAACAATTCAACCACAAAAAGGGGTTTAAAAAGTTTACTCCATGTGGAATTTAGTTCATATTGTGGATAAGTACTTCAATTATCTTTAGAAAATTACAACGAGCATATTCATGCTGTAGTGGCTCCATAACTGGTTGATACAGAAGCCAGTTACCCAGTGTTATTGTATGTGTTAAGAAAGCAATGATGTATTGCCAGATTCTGCTGTTGGGAAGTGCCTATGTATATGTACTAACTTCAAAACGTGTCCTGTTGTCATAGCCCACAGTGCCACGCAGGAAACCCAGCTAAAAATACCCAACTTGATGTCTTCCTTCTGGGATAATTATTGCACTCAGATCACCAAAGAGATGGGTTCAGGTTGAGGTCTGAACCCTTAATTTTTACAGGCTTGTAATCAGCAACACTATTGGAAGCAGGACTAAGCTTTCACATCAAGAATTCTGAATGATACAGATTTTATAACATATACATAAAATTAACTTAGGAGCCTAATTGGCATATTCTGTGTAAGATGCACAAGCCAGTGCATCAGAGATAGGGGAACTGCTGAGAATCTGTTTTTACCTAGAAGGTGCTTTTCTGAGAAAATGTCTCTAATCTCCACGTTACCTGAAGAAACAAGCCCAAAGCTGTTATTAATCCTCACCAGTACATTAAAGGTTTAACAAACCCAAACATTTCAGGCTAACACACGGATTTCAAGGGCATATGGAGAGCTTCTTGTCCAGGTTGAGCCTCTCTGGTGTTGGACTCTCTGGTCCAGCAACATTCGTGGTTCAGCAGGGGGTCAGGATAGTGGAAGAGCCCAGCTATGTCTGCTGATGAACCCAGAGAGAGGCCAGAGTTCATCAGCACAGGGGCCAGAATGGATCTCCCCTGGCTCAGCAAATGTCCTTATTTGGGGCTCGTCAGGTCCCAAGGGTGCCAGACCAAGGAGGTCCAACATATATATATATCTATATCTATATCTATATATATCTATATATATTTGGTGAATAGACATATTGTCAACACAGAGTTTAATTTTTAACGCTGAATTTTCTTGTTTTGGTGAATTTCAAGAACCTGCAAAATGTTTATCACATGGTATAAAATCCACCTTTATCCAATCAAACATTCTTTAAAAGGCACCAAATTTAGATTTTACAAGAAACAATATCAACTGAAAATGTTCCCATGAATTTGTTTTTAAATTCTAAGGAACACTTTTTTTTACTTGGACTAGAATACTCTCTTGCTGCATTACAGTCTCACTATTACAGCTTTTCTAGTGCATGAGAACCAGAACATGGTAGGGGTAAACTTCTGCATTTCACTCAGCCTGGGTAACTATTTGAATATATCATTGCTTAAGAGTAATCGAAATTTTAAAATTCTATTAACGATGAAGATAAATGACTCTCCTCCAAGTTTTGAAGTTATTTTTTATAATGTCTTAATGAATGTTGTGTCATCTAGCAAAGGCTCCCTTCTTCTAAATTAACAGCTACAGGCCTTGTAGAGAGATAGCTCAGTAGCTAGAGTATTGCTCTTGTACACCCATGGTTGTGAGCTCAGCCCTTAAGGGGACCTTTTAAGGGTCTGGGGCAGGCTAGGTTTAAAACAAGAGTGTGCTCCATCACAGAGGGTGATAGGTCCTGCTGTGAGTATGAGAGACCAAACTTAACAACCCCTTAAGATCCCTTCCAGCTCCGTGAGCTATGCATATGATATGGCTTTGGCTTCATCACATCCCAGTCACAGGACAACTGCAGGAGCATTAACAACCCTGAAATCTCATCTGACTACAGGAAGATTACATTGACCATACAGATGGTGACTTTTCAGATTGTAATAGCTTTTATGATATGTAATGCCTAAGAGTAACAAAGTTAAATAAAGATCAAACATTACCCTCCTCCTGTCTGACTGTTTCTGGATGCTGCAACAATTGAGACATCTGCAATAAAATGTAATACATACATCTCTGTGCATCAAGCAGGAAGCCTGTTTTTGGTTTAGTTTGTTTATTCCACGTTAAATGCAACTTGCCATTACTTGATTTAATTTTAATTAGGCTAAAAGCCAAACCACCCTGATTCAGAAAAAAAAAATTATTTTAAAAAAAGTGTTTTAAAAGCCTCTGGATATTTGCAAAGTGTCTCAATCATCCAAATGAGCATATCTAATTCTTAGCTTGAAACAAACTTTAAAGGTGTTTTTGTTTCATGCAGAGGAAAAAGTAAAGATCACTTGACAGCTGTCCCTTGAAATGACAGATTCTACCCTATTTATGGTTGACTTGAGAAAATTATTATTTAGACCAAACTCTGGCTCTATCACACCTTGTTGCAAGATGGGTGAGGTAGTATCTTTTATTGGACCAACTTCTGTGGGTGAAAGCGACAAGCTTTCAAGCTACACAGAGCTCTTCCTCACCTACAAGAAGCTGGTCCAAAATATATCACCTCACCCACTTTGTCTCTCTAGTATCATGGGACCAACCCAGCAAAAACTTTTCTATACAAGAAAGGTCTGCCCATTTAACTAAGTCAACGTCTGCATCACACCATACGTTGGATCATGAATAAATTGCACCCCCAAGCAACATAAGTTACAATGATGTAAGCGTCGTTATGGACAGGAGCTTTCCCCCCAACACAGCTGCTGCCACTCGTAGAGGTAGTTTTATTCTGTTGGCACAGTGTCTTCATTAGGTGTGCTGCCACAGCAGTGCTGTATAGGTAGACATGCCCTAAAGATGTGATTGTAAACTGATTTAGTTAAACTGATGCAAACTTGTGGGGCTGAAAGCAGCCTTGTTGCAATTTAGCTTAAGTCTTAAAGAATCTCTGTAACCTACATCAGACTAAGCCCCTCTTAAACCAGAACAAAGCTCTCTGTGGATATTTTTATTTTGGTTTCGTTAAGCGAATTTAAACAACAAGAAGTCCTGTGGCACCCCATAGACTAACATATTTTGGAACATAAGCTTTTGTGGGCAAAGACCATTTCATCAGATGCATCTGACAAAGCGGGTCATTGCTCACAAAAGCTTATGCTCCAAAATATCTTTTAGTCTATAAGGTGCCACAGGCCTTTTTGTTTTTGCGGACACAGACTAATGTGCCTGTCCCTCTGATAAGTGAGTTTAAAATTACACACTTCAGTTAAAGAGCGTAAGTTCCTCGTATAGATGAGACCTTAGAGTAGATTAATTTTACCACCAATACAGTGGAACCAACATTTGGTTTGTAGAAATTAAAAATTTGGCACAACTGTAGTGTAAATCATTAATGGCCAGATTCTGTAAACAGAGCTAACTTCCACACAGTAGAAATATCCTTCAGCCCCATCCTGGAGACACACACATTTCTGGTATGTTTATGGTACAGTTTAGCAGGCTTTATTGACTCTTTCCCTAAGTTTAAAAAGCCTCCAATCTTTAAAGTAAGATGTTATATATGTAAAAAAATGTTTACTGCAATAGATTTAAAAGGTGTACACACAATTAGATCGGTCACGGCTAATTACTTCATGTATTTCCTCAAATTATTTTAGTAAATCATACCCAATAAATAAACATTTAAATTATCCAGAACAGCAGTACAAAAACCAAAACAGTAAAAAAAGAACTCTCAATCGCTAAGTCACTTGTCATATCATAATTCTCTTTATGCTTTAAATTTAATTGCTACCTACCACCAGATAACAATGGACATATTAGTGGTATCACACAATATGGCAACTAAATAAAAGATGAAAGAACCAGTCCAGCTGTTAATGATCACATAACTATGGTGCCACTCAAAGTTAAAGGGGCTTTCTGAGGGCATGACCACCCAATGACACAATGGAAGTCATGGGTACTGAATGTGAAATCCCCTTACAGTTCAGATCTATTTAAAGATCAATTCAGATGCACCATCAGTATCTGGTGCAGTTCTGCAATTTTGCAGCAGGCCTTGTCAGACAGAAAGGAGCTCAAACAGTGACTTTCCACCCGGAACAGGGCCGATTCCTAGATGTTAAAGAAAGCATAATACCACAACTGCCTGTGTTAAAACTCTCTCTGGAACATAGGCTCTCAAGCAACTTCCTTTTGAAGTTCCCAAACTGGTTTAATGTATTTTGGCTGTTGTAGGATTTAAACTGTTTTCAGGGGTGTTTCATGAGATCAATTTGTGAAGGTGACCAGGCAAAGATACAAACTATGAGTATTAAAAAAAAACACCAGTGGAGGTTGCTGGTGCTTGCCAAAAGGTGAGCGGTTGTGCAGTACTTTTGATGGGAGTTCTGCTATGGACTTCAATGGCAGCCAGCATGCCAAGTTCCTTGGAGAAAACATTTGTCAACTTTTTATTGTTAAATGAAAATTACTGCTCCTCGTCTTTGGGCTAGTGTTCAGAGTGGTTCTTATTAGTTTCCTTGTTTTCTGAGGCCTGCTGCAATACTTGGTGGGTGGCAAATTGGGCTGGTTCTGGGATAACATGATGACATTTTTTAAAGTGGTTTCATGAAAAGAGAAAGCACTTTCCAAAGGAATTCTCTCTAAACTAAGAGACATTGCTGAAATAACCTGCCTCTATCAGGTAGTACTGACCTATCATTTACACTGCCACTTCCAGTTCAAGTGTTAGTTACACTGGCAGCTGAGAATAGATTATTAACAGGAGTCAACACAGAGGTCATTTACCTATTTCACATGCCTGAATGTGTGTCTGATTTTTGCTCGTGGCACAAGTCTTGTTCAGATTGGTAGGTAGGTTTGAAATGCACTGAGGAATTTTTCCTTGAAACTTTGCTAGCCACTTTTCCAAATTCATGCAAACATGACAGACTGCAACAGGTAATTTTCAAAATGCCTAAGTAACACACTCATAACTCATTTTGGTCTAACAGCTAATATTGGTATTTTGAAATATCTAAAATATGTACATGGACAAGAGAGTCAAAAAAGGACTCTCACAATTATCATTTCATTATTTGTTCTTGATGAGGTTTAGCATATTGGAAAGAGTAAAAACAGACTAGTTTAAACTTACATATCAAAAGACTTAAGATTAACCTGTTCTGTTTTGATACTCAAATTTAAAAATTCTCTTTCCAAATATGATGCTAAATGTAGAATTGCACTCGATTCCGGGAGCCTAACTGAGCCCTTAAAGGGTTTAATAGGTTTTTGTGTATTTTACTATTGTGTTGGTATGATTTGTTGTTAAATGCAGTGACTGCACTGTAATTCAACATAATTATCAGCATCTTTGGTCACAAAAGAGTCAACTGTATAATCTGATATTTTAGACACTTCTTCCAAAATTGCAAATAAATATTTGCAAATCATGTGACCTTTAGAACACAGAGGTGCAATGTATTCACTGAAGAACCTCAGTTTACTAACACTTTGGGTAGACATAATTAAGAAAATCTTTTGGGTGATGATAAAGCAAAATTATTACCACTCCAATACCTATATCTGAAGCGTGAGAAGTATTTTTGTTAACTTGCCAGCATATAAAAATCAGATTTAATTTTTCCTTAAAAAAAAAGTCCCATGAAAACAATTGTTTATAGTTAAATATTCCTCTGCAGTGCTAGCATGGTGTCAGTTAGTGCAGAACAATGGGAACTGGAATTAAATATAAACAAAAAGTTAATTTGATTAGTCTATTTTCATGATCCTAGCTGAGTGAAATGCAAAAAGTCAAACTGCATAAATAGTGATCAGTTAGATTTTCACAAGAATCTTAAGTTCTTAGTTGCTAAAATAGTTTTATGTGACTGTATCCCTTGAAAATTAAAACACCACCTGAAAATATATGAAGTTCTTGCTATATAGAAGAACTCTCTTGCTATTATATTCCATTTGATTTTCTAGTTTAGGTTAAGGTTGTACAGAAAGTCAAAGAAGAATTTATTTTTAACTGTCAAACAACTTATTAATACTATTTTTTCACTGACATTTTTTCTTTAAAAAAATCACGTTGGTGTAGAGAATACCACTATTTTTATCCTGCCTATACGTAATGGCTACAATAATCAGTTATTTATAATAAATTAGGCCCAAAATATCAATGGACTAAAGCAATGGAAAAAACACGAATCCTTCAACAGAAATATACTAATTTCATTTTTTACAATATCTAAAATTGATTTCATTTAATTCAAGATTAATTTTGCTGTTTATATTTTATATTACTTTAAGACTCTTCTATACAGCAAGTTGAACAGAACAAAGCAAACATACTAACAGCCTCTCCCCATAATGGTTTTAATACATAAGATATTTAAAACTATCTATTTCAGCCTTTTTTAAAAAGTAGTGGAGCCTAAGGGCAACGCAAGAATCAGCACCTGCTGATTGACACTTTAGTCATCTCTCTTCTGAGAGAGGGAGAGAGACAGGCAGACTGGAGAAGCAACATCCCAAGTTATGGAAAATAATCTTGTGCACGTAGAATTTAGTTTGCCAAGTCTTCAGGGACTTTGATTTGTTTCTTGGTTGCAGTTAAAACACTTTGTTTGCTCTGTGGCAGTATATCACACTGTGTTCAGTTATAAGAAGTTTTCAATATGTTACTTAACTTTGGGTGCTCTGCGTGTGTGTGTGTGTGTGTGTGTCCATCTGTGCAAATTTCCACTTAGTTTCACTGAACACAGTGCAAACAAAGGCAAGAAACTAAAGTTACATCAGCAAGACTAGGAGCACACACTAAAAACACATAAAAGCAGCATCTTGTATATTCTGTTTTCTACTGTCTTCATTCTGGGGAAGAGGAATCGTCATCATCATCATCTTCATCTTCATCATTAAATGAGCATGGTGTTTCTCCTCGTGATTCCGAATAACGTGATGTTGCACTGCTGGACTGTTGACTACCTGGGGCAAGGAGCTGCCCAGTTGCTAAGGCCACTTCAGCATCCAGACACAATCCTGGATTCCCGCTACCAAAACAACAGAAAAGTCACCCTGTAACTTTGGCAAATTTCTCTCTTTTTTCTTTTTCTCCTCCCCACCCCCACCTTTTTTGTTGTGTATCTTGATTTTATTTAAAAAGAAGCTATCAACAAGCTATCAACTTCAAACATTTTAATTTAAAATATAGTATTTGTGAAAGGTCTTAGGAATGCAGGAAAGCAAATGAAACTCCAGGATCAATAAGGGCTATAAGAATAGCTTTTGTCCCAGCTAATGAAACTCTTAAAGCCAAGAGAAGGAATCAAAAGTGAATGATTTTCCCATTGCCTTGTGTATGCTTTAGTGTATGTGCACAAGGAGGTGAACTGCCATGAGTAGGATCTTCCATTAGGAATTCTAGGGACCAGGAAAAAAAACCAACAGGATTTCTATCCAAATACATAATGACAAACATTTAGGTCCAGTGAACAATTTGTATTTTAAAGTCAATTTACAATCAAGATATTTAAAAATTAAAGTGAAAATTAGCCAGCGTGGAATCTATAACTTGTACCAGTACTATCAGGGAGATACCATGTATAGTCTCCAAAAATTTAAACTAAAATTCTCAAGGCTCCAACTTGGCTGGAAATGACACAAAATGGCCTCATCCTATTCCTTACTGATGAATAATGTATAAAAAGAGTTTGACCTGTTCACAAAGAATTCTGAATTATGAACAAGCTACTTTAAATCTTACACTTCTTATCTGGGCAGAGTCTACAACTCAGAAATTGTCTGTGGAAAGAAGCCTCTTTTTAGAAAGTTAGAATGTTTCAAAACTCAGTCATCACGGAAACCTACTTTGTATACTTTTGACATGTTACAGTGGTGCCTCTTTAGTGCTTATGTGTAGCCTTTACCTACATTAAAAGGACAAGTTCTGTTGTCAACGTAGGACATGAACCTTCCCTAAAGCTGGTACCTAGGGCAACAGAATTCTTTGATCAACCCAATAGCGGGTTAGTTTGGTTTAACTATGTCTAGGGGTGAGGATATTTTCACGTGCCTGAGTGATGTAGCTAGATAGAGCTAACTTTTCAGTGTAGTCCAGGCCACAGTGTCCTTTATATTTAGTTGGGGTGAATGTCATTCCTGTGCAGAGACACCCTAGTCTGAGAGGATTAGTGGTGCACTGGAGTGAATTCTGCACTCTATCAATAGGAGTACCACAGTAAACTACACTTCATTGCTTGAAATAGAAAATAATTTTCTGGTTACCTTGATTTAGAAATAGAGGTACTGCCAGCAACTTCTGAAGCTGAAACTGCTTGAGCTGAATTTAAAAGTAACCCCTGGTTCAACCATGAAAGTCCTGTAGACATATCTAAAGAAAACAAAGAGTTAGTAAAGTTACACCAATATTGTTTTCTTTACAAAGTTAGAATCTGCATTTAATGGAATTTAATTTAAACACTATGGCTGTGTCTACACGTGCCCCAAACTTCGAAATGGCCATGCAAATGGCCATTTCGAAGTTTACTAATGAAGCGCTGACATGCATATTCAGCGCTTCATTAGCATGCGGGCGGCAGCGGTGCTTCGAAATTGACGAGCCATGCCGCCGCGCGGCGCGTCCAGACGGGGCTCCTTTTCGAAAGGATGCCACCTTCTTCGAAGTCCCCTTATTCCCATGAGCTCACGGGAATAAGGGGACTTCGAAGTAGGTGGTGTGCTTTCGAAAAGGAGCCCCGTCTGGACGCGCCGCGCGGCGGCAAGGCTCGTCAATTTCGAAGCGCCGCTGCCGCCCGCATGCTAATGAAGCGCTGAATATGCATGTCAGCGCTTCATTAGTAAACTTCGAAATGGCCATTTGCATGGCCATTTCGAAGTTTGGGGCACGTGTAGACGTAGCCTATATAATCATTTTGCACCAGTAACCAAAACACTGCTAGTACAATCATACTCATCAAAAGTGGTATTCAGGAAATGTTCAATACTTATTTTCCACCAATGACTTTCAGATGAAATCTGCTCATTGAAAATGTCAAATAGATTCTAAGTACTTGGCTTCAAAATTAGCCTAATATTTAAATTCTGGCTGTAACTATACGTAAACCTCTGAAAACCAGGAGTTAGGGCATGTTACCCAGCTTACCATTCAACCGTAGGCAAGGAGCTAATGCTGATATACTCTAAATATGTTTCAGCCAGGGCTGCCCTAAAATAAGCCGAGATGAGGAATGAAGTAAATGGGATATGTTGCACAGAACAGCATTCTCTCATTTATCTATACACACTCCAGTTACACTTCACTGTGCTACAGATGGCTGTGTTGACTGGTACAGAGTTTATTTTTGGTGGGGTAACCACAGATTTTAGAGCAGTTAAATAATAAACTAACCTTAATCTAAAGTACACCCTACTCCCGTACTCTAAGTACATCTTCTTGTTAAACTGCATTGTCTTCTCAGTGCTAGTAAAAGGAACCTGCCCTCACCTTGCCCAAACATCCCCACAAACTTGTTTCTTGTTTCTGTTAACAAACTCAGCATGGTGGTTCAAAATACAGCTGTGTGGATATCAATAAGGTATTTTAAGTGAAATTCTGGACTAGGGTACTATTAACCTAGCTTGAGCAGACTCTTACCTTTCAGTTAGAACAACATGACTAATTTTTGCACAATGGGAATTAGAGAAAATGAAAAGAGAATGTACATTTGTAAGAGTGGCAGGAATGGAGAAAAGGTACCCCCCCTTTTCTGAAAAGAAAACTTTAAAAAGTTAATAAATGAAAGCATCTTCAGTAAGGATTTCAGGTGGCAGACCTGCAGCAGTCAGAGATCATACCCAGGTGACAGAGCTGAACCAGCTGAAATTCCTCTTATAGACACAGCCTGAGGCTCTCATCATTCGGTACAATAAGTATGTTCTGTTAAGAAGATGACTAGCAATGAGCTGATGCAGATAAGTCTTTACTTCTGATCCTACTATAGAGGTTTCTCTTCCATTATACTCCAGTTCATGGGCGTACGCCAGTGTGGGAAAGCTCTAACCTTTGCTGTCTGTAACAACTTAACCAGTAAATACATACAAGTTATTGATTTGCTATTCTAAAGAGTAGTTACTCGAAGTATATATATTTTAAAGCACCACGGCAAATTTCATGGAAATAAGCCATACAATGTGGATATAAACACTTAACCTTAAATTCACTGCTTTGGTAATATAATAAAACATGACAAGGTTAAAAAGAGAATGCTTTCCTGAGAGAATCATGTAATCGGGCAAATGCCCTCTTTTCGATACCTTTGCAAAACATATTTAAACAGTTACTCCTATTTATTAGTACAATAGGCTGCACGAACTACATAATTTATATTGATCTTGTTATATCCTCACACTGCACAATTATATTAGGAGTAATGAATAAAGAAACCTTTGAACTAATTGCATGCACTTTGGTATACAATACTTGGTTAAAAAAAACCAAAACCTTGGCCATATTTTTTCATAACCAAAATAAGACCACTTTGAAATATGTACTCAGAGCAACCCACATCTAAAGAGTAAAGTAATGGTCCAGAGAACTTTGAATAAAGGCAAGTCAATACAGGATTGTGATTAACAGCCAAAAGCTTGTATGGAATGCTAGTGTGTTACTAAAGAAATTATGCCAACAACAATTTTTCTTCTTTCAGAGTATTAAACTTATACCGCTGTATACATTCTAAATTGTCATATTTATGACTGGACATCTTCCAGCTGCATTATCCTCCCAAGAACTGTAACATTACTTTACTTACAAGAAAAAAAAAGTCTTATTTACTGCAGAAACACCATTACTTTCTATAGAGCTTCCACACCTAGGGAACAAAGTATTAAAACCTAATCCATTCTTATGTACAGGGAAGGGACCCAACATTTTTAAAAATAAACAAAGCAAATCAGTACAACAGCCACTGCTGAACTGAGAATCAGATTAATAACACAGGTGCCAGGCTACTGGGAGTGCTGCAATTTTTCTGAAAAGTGTTGAAATGTCTTTTTTCGTCAGAGATGGATGGTCTCCTGAAGTGAATCAGAGTTTAAGAGCACTTTAGAACAATTTAAGTTTAGACTGACAAGAGCCAAGGACCAGAAGCATATAAGTAACACTACATCATGCTGTCTCAGTCTATAACTATAGCTATGACCAGTAAGCAACTAAGCCAAGCAGAATGTCTAGAAGAGAAAATTCTCTTTGTCTTCAGGATGTGACCAGCTTTGGAGTTAACATCCAGAAAGACTTTCATTATACTGAGAAGTAATGTCACAAACACTGGACTCCAGTATAACAGCAGAATAAAGAGAGAAGACTAAACATATATGAGAAAGCACAGGTTTACAATTATACTGGCAACAATAGGAAAATACAGAAAGTAATAATTTCAAGAAGAAATAGTTACCTTTCATAACTGCTGTTCTTTGACATCTGCCGCTTACACATTGGAGATGTGTGCCCACATGCACAGATGTCAGAAATTTCTGCCTTAGCAGTATCAACAGGGTTGACTGTGACACTCTCTGGAGCGCTTGGACTTATAGGTCACTATATTAGGTGCCGAAGAGGCTCTATGTCCTCTGATTTTTTTTGTTTCTGGCAACTTCACAGAGAGGTAGCAGGTGAATAATGGAGTGCTTGTTCAAGTTGTTTTCAGAGCAGGTTACTCACAAGCACTATCCTCAGAATCAGGCTCAGAGTTCAGAACAGCACGTAACAGTACTATACTGAAAAAAATGTATTGCCCCCATGGATGGAAAAAAATAGAACATTGCCAGGAACTCAACTTTTCAGGACAGGAGCAGGAGAGACACAATGCCAGGGCTTGAAGGGAAGTACCATGAGCCAAGACAGCACCAGATTCAGGACCGTTTGGAGAAAGGGGTCGTTGATGTGCTGGTAGACACACTCGAGATCCCTCAGGAATCTGGGCATTGTGTCCCAGTGTAAAGATCAATCTGCCCTAGAATGGTGGATGGAAACCAAGATGGCTGCCAAGTAGACCTTTATAAATGAACAAGACAAGCCTTGAAGCTTAAGATGCAGGAGGGTCAACTGCAGTGAGCCTTGCCTGGGCCTGATAACTTTATCCAAAGTTCAATAGGGGAACCTCTTCCATTTTTCCAGGCAAGTCACTGTGATGGAGTGCTTTCTACTTCCTAACAAGACCTGATGTCCATATGCCAAGCACTGCTTGTTCAACTACAGAATATCCAAGCAACTGGAAAAAGTGACACCCCCAGGTTCAGATGCAGAAGACTGCCATGAGTTTTGAAACAGCAAGTCCGGTCTCAGTAGGGGCTGGAATGGAGTTGTCACAAAGAGTTAGAGCAGAGTGCTGAACCAGTACTGGTGCAGATAAACTGGTGTTATGAGGATGACTCTCACCCTGTCATTCTTGATCTTCATGAGGACTCTGGGGAGAAGCAGCATGGGAAGGGGGGCATACTCTAGAGCCCCTTATCACTGGGGGACAAAGATGTCTGATGAGGGTCCTGTGGCCATATCCCAAACCTAGCAGAATGTGTGGCATTTTCTGTTCTGTCTGGATGCAAACAGGTCCACTTGTGCAAGATGCAACTGTAAACTTCTGCATGGAGGGACCACTCATCTCGAAATGAGACGGTCCAGCTGAGGTTCTCTAACACAGTATTCAGGGCCCCGGAAGATGAACAGCTATTAGGTGTATGCTGTTTTGTAGACAGAAGTCTCAGAATCAGAGGGCTTCTTGGAAGAGGACTAACAAGCTGGGTCCACCCTTCCTGTCGATACAGTCTCCAAGTTGTCCATGAAGATCTGAACAATTGTGCCTTGTATACGGATGGGGAAGGCTTGGCAGGCGACCTGTCCTGAGCCTCCCAGCGTCGATGAGCAGAAAATGATTGCGACTAGTCAAATGCCCTGGTATACCGAGACTGCCCAGGCAGGCTCTCCACCTTAGGTCTGAGGCTTTGAAAATAAGGGCAACCAATGGGGAAGAAGCCAGGAGAGGGACTGCCTAAGCGTGGCAAGAACCGCTCTGATGAATTCTGTGCACTGAACTGGGGTCAACATTGATTTGTTTTTGTTGATTGCCAGCCCCAGGCTGTGATAAGTTGAACAAATCAGACTGAGGCGCCTCTCCACCTTATCTGGGAACCAGCTCTGTATGAGCCAGTCATTGAGATACAGAGAAATCCAGACATCCTAATGTGGCAGGTACATGGCCACTGGTGCTATACACTTTGTGACCACTCTCTGGACACATGAGACACCAAATGGCATTACTGTAAACTGGAAGTGGCACTGGCCAGTCATAAAAAGGAGGAAAACAGAAATGTACAAGTACACACCCTTTAAACTGAGGGTGGCATATCATTCTCCCAAAACCAGGGAGGGAATGATGGCCACGGAATGTGATGCAAAATTTCAACTTCTTGAGAGGCTTGTTGAGATGATACAGATCCAGGATGGATATTGGCCAATGTTCTAATTTCTCCCATTCGTGTATGGGATAAATTTTCTTGTGTGTACCAAGGCATGCGCAGATGTGCAGCACCAACAGAAAAATGCTGCCAACTGTGAGAGGCTGTGGGTGTTCTGCTAATCAGCTGGGTGACACCTGAATTTCTCCTGAGCAGCTGCCCAAACACTCAGCTTACAGGAAACACTGGTTTGGGCCCCCTTTGCTTTCAAAATTAGGAAGTAATGGTAGTAGAATCCTCTTCCAAACATGTCTCAAGAGACACTCTCTTCTGCTTCCAGGTGCAGGAGTTTCTGATCTCCCGAACCAGCAGTTACTTGTGGGAAGGGTTATTGAAGAGGGATAGGGAACGGAACTGGGAGGGTTGGTTGGCTACTTTGCTGCAGGAAAGAGGGCGAGGTATCCACTGCAGCAACTGGAATATTATTCTTGGAAACAACCTCAAAACAGCTGCTTTTGGCCTCCCTGATCTGTGAGGGGGTCAGGTATGTGGCCAAGTGTGAAGAGTCCTGCAGTTAAGGTCCCTTGTCCATTCTCCTGTAGGAACCTGAAGAGGGAATTCTCAAGGACTTCAACTGCAGAGGTGGAGAACAGAACAGCTTCCTGGCCTGTTGAAGAGTGAGAAGGCCCAAGGAGTAGAGGGGGATTAGGGAGTCTTTAAGGCCAAAGCCTTGACTCTGTCAGCTCAGGAAAGAGCTCTACTCCTTAAAAAGGGAAGTCTTGCAGGGAGGGCTGCTTTTCTTGGGACAACCCACAGGACTGCAAACAAGAGCTGAATCCCATGGCCACTGCAGATACAACAATCTGGCTGCAAAGTCAGTGGTGTCCCAGCCCATTTGAAGGACTTGCTGAACATCGCCATGCCCTCACATATCCATACGGCAAACTTCTGAGCATAATCCCGTGGGACAATTTCCTTTAATCTGCAGGATTCCGTTAACATGTTTAAAGTTATATCTACCCTACAGGGCCCTGCGTGGTCAGGCACCTGACCTGTAGACTGGCTGTTGAACAAACTTATTCAAGGAGACTTCCAGCTATCAGACTGACACACTGCTGTTCTAACAGAAGAGATCAACACTCAATTTTAACAGCAAGGTCTTCTACTTTATAACAAAAGAGGGTATAACATTTTCTGTTGCGTAGGAAGTTTTAGTTAATGACATTGTTTTTCATCAGTAGTTCTCAAAATACTATGTATAAGGCACATAGAGGTGAAAATGACTTGCTCAAGATCAGTAACAGCTGAGAACAGAATCCATATCTCCCGCCACATGTCCTATTTCCTCAAAACCACTCTCTGTCTTAATGAATATCTATAATGCAGTAGTACTCAGAGGGCCAATTAAAATCAGGGCCTTATTTTGCTGTGTTGCACAAAGAAATACGTGGTCCATGCAAAATGAAAGACATTTATAAGGTGGTCTCCTCAAAAGGCTGAAGGAGCCATACAAACATTAACAGTTTGTAAATTTCAAGATCATCAGTGTTACTGGTCAAGTATCAGATCTGCCCTCTGCTAAGGTACTCTGTATTCCATACATTTTGGGAAGAGTGATCGAAAAGAGATGAGATGAGGAATGTACTGCATTTTATAGGTCCTTCCTGTTCCTGTTCACCAGGATTCTTTTGAGTCTAAAAAGGAGTCGCAATGACATAAGGAAAATAAAGTCATTTTGAGGTGTTTTGGCTATATTATGAAGTTTCAGGGGTTATCTTGTCACCAGAAACTATTAATAGAATTATTCCTTTGCACTGCAGCTCATTCACCAATATCTATTCTGAACAATTTTCAATTAAGTCTACATGTGCCCATTAAAGATTAATTTTAAAACCAACATTCATTTGTGGGCTCCTGCTGGTTTTCATGAAACTGCTTCAAACTGTCTTATGCCTCATACTTATGTAGTTTGACATAATCAGAAATGGTTCAGTAAGTTATGGCTTTGAATTTAATCATGGATAATATTTGAAAGCTTCTTTCAACTTACCTGTGACATAGCCTTCTAATGCTTTTGGCACCAATGATTTTGCAGTTCTTAGATCCTCAGCTGAACATTTGCCTGCCTCTAGGCCAAAAGACATTCCCATTCGCTTCAGCACCTCAATGTCATCATGAATCTCAAACGTATTATCAAAATTAAAGAGGTATTCGAATCTGTACAGGAGAAATATCAAAGTGAGATGGTTCTGGAAGGAATAATGGGCCTAATTTTTCTGTGGTTTACACAGAGGAAGAAAGTGTCCACATACAATTACTTTAGGATTTCTTCAGAGATCTAAGATGCTTTTTTCCCCCCATAAATACTAAGGGTAAGTATAGCAAGAGCTTTTTTTCCTGTAGTTTTACACTGGCATCTCTGTAGGGTTCAAATGATCATCTTTCCCAATTAAAACTTTTTCCATGGCATGCAGTAAGGGTCCATAAAGTTTTCTCCTTCATTAAACAGATTAAAAGATGAGGAAAAAATTCCTGCTCCAGCAAGAACAAATAGTTTTTGAAGGTCTTCTACAGCCTTGCCACCAAAAATGACCTTTTTTTTTTTTTTTAAATTTTTTGCTGCTTTTCCTTAAACTTTCCGTACTAATCCAAAAAATCCACACTGTGAATTGACCTATTTACTTCAGTGTAAATCACTGGTTGGATAATTTGTTAATTAAATAATAGCCTTCTAAATTTGTTTGCTTACAGTTCCTAGACGTTAGAAAAAAGACAGTTACTTACTTCCATAACTGGTGTTCTTCGAGAAGCTTTGTTCATGTCCTTTCCAATATAGGTGTGCATATCTCGTGCATAGCCAGTTACCAGAAATTTTTTCCCCTAGTCAGTACCCGTTGGGTCTGTGTGGCGCCCTCTGAAGTGGCACCAATACAGGCACCACCAACCCTGCTCAGTTCCTTCTTGCCAGCTACTCCGGGAGTGGGGAGAGGTGGGAGTCTTTTGGAATGGACATGAGCAACACATCTGAAGAACACCAGTTACAGAAGGAAGTAGCTGTCTTTTCTACTTCGAGTGCTGATGTGCATTCCAATGTAGGTGAATGCAAGCTGTTTTGAGAAGGTTGGGTTGGAGCCCCAGAATGACTGCAGGACAGCCCCACCCACTGCAGCATCCTCTCTAGCATGCTGCGTGATAGCGTAATGAGCTGAAAATATGCGAATGAAAGACCATCTGGCAGCCTTACAGATTTCCTGAACAGGGACGTGGGCTAGGATTGCCCTGGAGGAGGCCTCTACCTTGTCGAGTGAACCCTGATCGGAGGAGAGGGAAACCCTGCTAGCTTGTAGCATTCCTTAATACAAGCCACTATCCCAGCGGAAATTCTCTGGGACAAAACTGGGAAGCCCTTCATCATATCCACTACAGCCACAAAGAACTGCTGTGACTTCCTCAATGGCTTGGTCCTGTCTATGTAAAATGCCAATGCCCTATGGACATTTAGGGTATGTAAACTCTGCTCCCTCAGGGTAGCATGAGGCTTAGGGTAAAAAACAGGTAGTGAAACATCCTGATTGACATGGAACGAGGAGACCACTTTTGGCAAGAAAGCCAGATGGGGTCCTCAGTCTAACCTTGTCCTTGTGCAATACCATAAAGGGTGGGTCCACAGACAGGGCTCTCAAATCAGACACCTTTCTGGCCAACGTGATAGCCACCAAAAAGGCTGTTTTGTAACTTAGAAACAGCAGGGTGCAGGAAGCAATGGGTTAAAAAGGGAGTCCCATAAGCTCAGTCAAAACCAAATTGATGTCCCCAGAGGGTAAGGGGTCCCTTTCTGGTGGCCTAACCTTTTCAAGGCCTTTCATAAATCTTGACTGCAGGGTTTGAGAACACCAACGAAAGGCCTGGACCAGGATGGAAGGCAGAAATAGCCACCAGGTGAACTCTGATGGAGGACAGGGATAGCCTTGATTGACTTAGGTCCATAAACAATCCAGAATTGAGGGCATTGTGGCCTGCAAGGGAGACAACCCCTTCCTGGGATGACCAAACTGCAAACCTTTTCCACTTTGCCAAGTAAGTGGCCCTTGTGGAGGGCTTTTGGTTTAAAAGCATCTCCCTCACTGAGCCTGAGCAGGAAGGTTCCATGGCACTCAACCACGAAGCTTCCATGCTGAGAGGTGAAGGGATAGGAGACTGGGTGCTGGACCCACCCCTCCTCCTCCATCAATAGGCCTGCATCAGTAACAGGAGTGTTATCAGCTTGCACAACAACAGGTCCAACAGAACCGAGTACCAATGCTGCCCAGCCCATGGTGGTGTCTCGAAGATTACCAAGGCCTGGTCCACTTGAATTTTCAGGAGGACTCTGTGGATGAGGGGAACCGGAGGGAATGCATATAGCAGCAGGCCTGTCCAGGATATGACAAACGCACCTACCCAGGACCCTGGCCTCCAGTTCTAGTAAGAACAAAACATTTGACGCTTTGTATTGAGGTGCGTGACAAACAGGTCCACCTGGGGATAGCCCCACACTCAAAAAGTTGATTGCGGTATGTCTGGGTGGATGAACCACTCAAGCTTTGTGAAGGACCTGCTGAGATGGTTCACTATGGTATACCCTGGGTAAGTAATGGACATGCAGGAAAATTTTGTGATGAATGCAGACCTCCCACAGTCTGAGGGCTTCTTTACACAGGGGAGAGGAGTGTGCACCCCAGTCTGTTGACAGAATACATTGCTGTATAGCAATGCCCTGCTAGGTTGTCCTGAAACACCTCACACGCCAACCTGATGCCCCTGAGCTCCCACACATTGATGTGAAGCTTGAGGTCTGATGCACCCCATAGAGCCTGAGTCTGATGCTCCCCCAGATTGGCCCCCTGCAGCCTAAATCTGACACATTGGTTAGCATGAACAGGGAAGGCTGGGGAGTCCTGAATGGCACCTCCACGCACACAGCCTGAGCGTCCATCCACCAATGCAGGATCCACAAAGCCTGCTGTGGCAATGTCACTAATTTGTCTCTATTGTCCCTTATCAACGTGAGACACAACTGGAGGGGACTTAGACAAAGTCTGGTGTGTTGCATCACAAATGTACAAGCTGCCATGTATCCCAGGAGCTCCATGAAACACTTGGCCATCATGGTGGGGAACCTGATAATGTTTATGATGCCGACTATACCCTGGAACCAGCCCTCTGGCAGGGAGGCCGTGGCAAGCAACAAGTCCAGGAGAGCCCCGACAAACTTTATTTTTTTGCATGGGGATGTGCATTGACTTTGCTTCATTCAGGAGGCCAAGACTGTTGAAGGTTTGGCAAATGAACTTCATGTATTGATGGACTTGGGCCTGGGAGCTCTCTTTGATTAACCAGTTGTGCAGGTATGGAAACAACTGGACATCATGCCTGGGGGGGAAGCCTGCAACTACTGCCATGCACTTGGTAAAAACCCTTGGCACTGTTGACAGGCTGAACGGAAGGACTGAACTGATAGTGTCCCCCATTCACCACAAATCTCAGGAACCTCCTATGGGGAGGATAGATAGCGATGTGAAAACACATGTCCTGTAAGTCGAGACTGGCAAACCAGTCCCCTGGATCTAGCAGTGGGATAATGAGCCCCAGCCAGACTTTGCGAAACCTGGTTTTTTGGTCTTTTTTTTTTTTCCTTTACAAACTGTTTAGGCCTCAAGTCCATTATGGGCCTCATGCCCCCTTTTGATTTTGGGATTAGGAAATAAGGTGAGTAAACCCCTGCCCCTGAATTGTGCGGGAACCTCTTCTACCATTCCCCATTTGAGGAGCACTTTTGTGAGAGGGGTCCCTGAAGAGGGACGGGAAAGGAGGGTTGAAGAGGGCTGTAAGAGCTGAATTGGATGGTATATGCCCTTTTTACTGTGCAAAGGACCCATCAGTTTGATGTTATACAGCACAAGGCAGGGTAGAAAGGGGATAGGTGGAATGAAAACAAAGGGCACGCTGGATCCAAAACGGGGAGTGGTGTGGTGTTCTTGACCAGACTTTCAAAAGTTGGACTTAGGCCCTGGTTGGGCTTCTGCTGCCCTAGGCCTTGGCCAGGCTGACTTGACCATTTACTGATGCTCCGAACTTGCTGCCTATTTTGATTCCTAGGCTGCTGAGGGAAGTGCCTGTGAGATGTGTGGGTGGTGAGTAAAATGTCTGCGCTGAGTCACCTGGGTATGGAGGCCCAGTGACCTCAGGGTGGCTTTAGAGTCTTTAAGACAGTGTAGCTTTTTTATCAGTTTTTTCCATAAGCAGGGAATCAGGAAAGGGGTGAGTCAAATGGTGCTCACTCCCACAGAGGGGACAAAGTAGCACCTTTCATTTTTCCTCACTGCAGGCTGGGCTGACACTGGGCTCTGCCACACATTCTTGGCAGTCTGGGCAATGGTCTTTATGAGAGGTAACGACACTCTGATGGGACCTGATGATGACAGAATATCCATCATCAGGTTGGCCTTATCTTTGACCTCCTCTGCCTGAACCCCCAAGCTCTCAGCTACCCGGTGGAGCAGCTGTTGGAGGGTCAGGCTGTCATCTAGGACTGGGGATGCAGAAGAACCGGCGACCACTTCGTCCAGAGACGAAGATGAGGAGGTGCCAGCCTGCACCATGCAGCCCACGTCCATGGCTGCCAACAGGTCCAGTGCGCTCACCCCTCAGTGTAGTGGGAATAGCTGCGATGCCTGCTTGTGCACCAATTAGCCCACAGAGGGCGGTGCTCATCCCTGCACTGGTGAGAGATGGGGAGGAGCCATTGATACAAATGCCACCTAGAATGCTCCAAGTCTTGTAGGTGCCAGCATGGTTGGCACTGAAGGAAGAGGCAGTGAAGTCATTGGAGCTGATGACAGTACTGGCACCAAGGGGGCTGGTGCCAAGGAGACCATAGGTGCTGACAAGGAATGGTCTCCAGAGAGTAGCTGCTCCAACAACACATCCTGTGGTGGGGCTCTTAGTGCCAAATGCGGCACTGGGGCAGTGCCTGACACTGCCAGAAGCAATGGGACTTGGGGCTGTGGGCAGATGAAGTGCACCTGGTTCTCATAAAATGCCCATGGGATCCAAAAGGGCCATTATGGCACCAACTGCCAGTTCGGCGACCACTGCTCTGACACCGATGGGAAGAAGATCAGGCACTCCTACTCCTGCTCAAACTGGAGAAGTAGGTGTTAGACTCCAACTCGGATGCCTCTGACACCGAAGACCAAGGGCCAGCCTGTCCTGAGAATGCTGGTGTTGGCACCGTACTCATCGGTGGTGCTGGGGGGATAGATGTACGTAGCATCATGGAGGGTTTGCCCCGGGATAGAGAATGATTTAACACCTGCCTCAGGAACATTGTTCTCCTCAGCGATGGGAAGGGTGCCATGATTTGGAGGAGGCTCTGTGACACTCTGAATGCCTCTGGTGTTGATGGCAGCTCCGGGGAACAGGGATTGAGATCCTGACCAGCATTGATGCTTGGCCTCCTGAGGTATGCCCATGGCATGGCTCGCCTGATAGTGCCTGGAGATCCTCTGTCCATTTTGATGCTGCAGGAGAGTGGCCCCGTCATGCTTTTTCTTTTTGTGCGGCACCAGGGACTGAGACTTGTGTCTCCTGGGAAGGTGAGGTGCTGGCCCTTCACCATGGTGCTTAGGCTCCCTTCTCCTTTGCCAACACTGCAGCTGAGCTTGGTGCTGGTGCACTCTGCATCAAAGTGGATGTGCTGGAGATCTGCCTCCGTCAATAAGACCTTGAGGCACTGTGCCCAGTCCTTCAAGTTTCTCAGTTTGAAGGTTATACAAAGCAGGCAGAGGTCGATTGGTGGCTCTCCCAAACACTTTAAGCAGGTGGAGTGAGGCCTCAAGGAAGGGGAGAAGCCTCCCAACTCAAGCCCAACGAACTACTCTACTAAGAACAATTACAACTATTTACCTATTTAACTGAAATATTTAAAACTATTAACTAATTAAAACTATCTGCAGACAGGGGCTAAGTGCTACCAGCTTTTGATATGATTGCTTGCATGAGCAAAGGGAGCTCCAGCAACCAACTCTGTGGCAAGAAGGAACTGAGCGTGTGTGTGTGCGCGCGCTAAATGGTGTCTATATTGGGCACCACACCAACCTGATGGCTACTGGCTAGGGGAAAAATTTTCCAGCAACTGGGTACGTGTGAGCACGCACTCCTACATTGGAATGCACATGAGCAATCACTCAAAGAAGAACTTATAGTCCTGTCAGGTTTTGCCAGAATAGTTATTTCAGGTAGAGTGAGAAAAAGAAAAATCATACCCCGTAACCAGCTTAACTTAACCAACCTAACTATGTTGGTGAGATCCCCTGTGTAGATGCAATTTACAGAAGAGTAAGAAGGGTTGTTTTATTCCTCTTGTTCTGGGTGGCCTCTCCACCAGCAGGGGTTCCAGGAATAGCTAGATTGTAAAATCTTTTGTCATGTAGACCAGCTCTCTGTTCCTGAACTGTTGCATTATCAGCTCACCCTACACTCTGTCCTGCTTGCAACACTGAGAATGGGCCTGGAGGTCAGCTATTCTTTCTAGTACATAAGGGACAATAATCAACTGTTTAAAATTTATTTTAGTCAACTTGTTTCTTCTTCCACTTCCAATTGAAAGAGAAGTTTAACCACACTGTGGTGAAGGCTCTGAGAGGAAATGTAGGTGCAGGTGGGGGCTGGGGAAGCGTTCTCTGTCAGCTGTGCAGCCACTCAGGAGAAATTTGAATGCTGCCCAGTTGATTAACACAGCTCCCACAGCTAGATTTTTTGATTCTACTGGTTGGGCACATTCACAAAGGCCTTGATGCACAATAGTTATCAAAAATAGTTATCAGAGAGGTAGCCATGTTAGTCTGTCTCTTCAAAAACAACAAGTAGTCCTGTGGCACCTTATAGATGAACAGCTATTTTGGAGCATAAGCTTGCGTGGGCAAAGCTGGTCTTTGCCCATGAAAGCTTATGCTCCAAAATAAAAATAGTTATTCCACATATGGATGGAAGAGAGAATTTGCCAAACCACAGGAGGTCAATACCATATAGAAGCATTACTAACACCTCCACTGCTTACTGGGTTCTTACAAGAAACTTGGAGGTAAACTAGAGCTAAATAACAACACAGAACAATGAGAGCAAGGACTGGTAGCTGTAAACAAACTTTATGAGACCACAGGAAACTTGACCACACCCATGATAAGTGCACATCCAGCTAAATAAAATCAAGCCAGACCACAGAGTGCCAGACTAGAGGTTCAACCTGTATTTTTCAATTGTCTTCACGCAATTACTATTGCGTGATCTCTTATTCATGAAAGTGCAACTTACAAATGCAGTTTTTTACTTAAGTGAATGTAAAAATAAAAAACATTTCAGCTTACAAATCCACATTTGTAAATTGCACTCTTGTGAAGGAGATTGCATTACAGTAATTCTATGACCTGAATTGGAATAGATTATCTTATTCTTATTACAAATACTTGCACTGTAAAAAAAGAAATAAAGTGAGCAATGCACACTCTGTATTCCGTGTGGTAATTAAAATCAACACATTTGAAAATGCAGAAGAACACCCACAAATATTTAAAATTGGTATTCTATTAGTACAGAATAACAGTGCAATTAAAAGTGATTAATTGAGATACATTTTTAATCATGTTAATTGTTTTGAGTTAATCACTTGAATTAACAGTAACTAACAGACAGTCCTAATTTCATGGCAATTAAACCACCAGCAGCTGCTAGGACCATACCTATGCAGGCACCCACCTGGTGTGAACATCAGCTGACTCCTCTGAGGAGTAGCAACAGAAGAAAATTGTAAGGGGAAAAATAAAAACAGGTCCCTGAGTGCAAACATTGGCTTGAGGGGTGTGAACTTGTCTCATTCATCTCTTGTAGTGTCAGTACTGAAGACTGATTGTATCAACAACTTGAACTGTCACTACTTTCCACGCTTTCCAAGGTATCAAAACACTTCTGCTTAAGCCCCCAAAACTTGTATAATTCAGTTATGAAGTTTCAATACAAAATATTTCAACTTATTTACAATTATTTAATTTGATATAAAATTTAAAAATCAAGATCAATGTAAATAAAGTTGAGGAGATGTTGTGCAGTGCTGTTTGGAATATTTTATTCAATAAAATCTAATTTTTTCATATGCCAGTAACTAGCATTGTATTCCCAAGCAATTGCACTGGAGGATTGCAGAAATTGGGTCTCATAAAATTTCAGCCAATGGTGCTGCAGAGTGCACTGGGTCCTGAGTATACAAATTCTCCATTAACTTCAGCATAACTACAAATGTAATTTGGATGTTAAAACTGAAGCCATTAGGGAGTATTAGACAACTAAATTATGAAGTTTCACTATGTAAATCTGTAATGCAATAAACCACAAACCAAGAAATAACATGATCATAGAACTGGAAGGGACCTCAAGCAGTCATCATGTCCAGTCCCCTGCCCTCACAGCAGGACCTATCACCATCCCTGACAGTTTCTTTTTTTTAAATCTAACCTGTCCTGGACCCTTGAAAGGATTGAACTCACAACCCTGGGTTTACAAGGCCAATGATCTAACCCAGTGTTTACCAATTTCATTCGGCCACGGAAACCTTTCAAATGCAAAAGAATTTTGTGGAATCCCATTCCCAGGGCTTTTCCCCTTGGCCTCCAAACCCGCCCCTTCATCTCCAGGCTATATCTGCCTTAGCCCTCAGTCCCCGAATCCACCCCCATTCCAAAGTTTTACCCTCCATCCCACAAACCCTCCCAGCCTCAGGTTTAACTCCTCTCGGCCCCAAACTCGCCCCCCCATTACCCAGGCTTAAGCCCTCTCAGCTCAAACCAAGCCCCGGGCCTAACCCATCTGTGGCGCTGGCTGGGGAGCCTACGCTAGGTGGCCACATGCTCCCAGCGGAAGGAAGGCTGGTATGGAGGTGCTCAGCTGGCGGGGGTGAGCTGAGCCATACCCATCAGAGGTATGGCTGTTTGGGTAGCAGGGTGAGTGAGGGGCTCTCTGCAGCTCCCTGCCCTGATGGCACTGAAATAATGGAACTAAATTCATTTGGTTTAATGGCTGCATCCCTCCTGCTGCCCTGTCGGCTGTTAAACCAAATAAATTTAGTTCTACTGTTTCAGAGGCAGCAGGGCAGAGCAGGGAGCCACAAAAGAATCAGCCATTGCAATGGAATTTTTTCACAGAACATTTACTTTCACTTGGGTTCCACATACTACCATTTGGAAAACACTGCTCTAACCACTGAGCTAATCCCTTCCCCCTAACATTTTGTTTAGAAATGGAAGGGCCCTGGAGAGGTCAAGTCCAATCCCCTGCCCGCACAGCAGAACCTATCACCATCCCTGACAGATGTTTTTATTTTTTGAATCTAACCTGCCCCAGCACCTTGAAAGGCCCGCTCAAAGACTGAACTCACAGCCCTGAGTTTACAAGGCAAATGCTCTACCCACTGAGTATTCCTGAAATATTTCTAACTGTTGTATACTTTCACTCTCTTCTGTCTGGCAAAGCACCAAGGACAGTACCACTGGTACCACTAAAATGAACCAAATATCTACTTCAGAATGTATTTCACATAACTCTGACTAAAAGTTGCACAGCATGCGTTATACAGCATATAAAACCCCATGGTGGGGAAGTACGCTGAAAGAGGTATCACATATCACAGATGTGGGTTGTCTTTTCCCCAGTGGTTGCTCTGCCTCCAAGTGCAGGCCCACTCTCCCCCTTTCCCTGAGACCCCACACTTACTCTGCTTCTTCCCAATTCCACTCCCTCCCTCCAGCCCCCTTCACCTGCTCCTCTCAGCCCCCTGCACCAAGACTGCCTGGACTGCGCCCTCTCCATTCTCGCCCAAGCGCATCCTGTCAGCTGATGAACAGCTGGACAGCGGCCAGCTCCAGAGCCCTTATCAAACAGCTTTGGCTGGAGGGTGCTAAGCATCCTCTTTTTTTTAAACACGGGTGCCTGAGCTCCAAAGCACCCATGAAGTCACTGCTTAGGCTGAAGACCAGGAAGATGAAAGAGAAATGAAAAAATGTAAGTAGTGTAGGTATGAAATGCAAAGACTGTTCCTGTTAAAAAAAATTCCTTTCTAACCACAAAGATTGAATATTACAACAGGTATTTCCATATCACACTCACTTATCACTTGATATGCTGCAGTCTATAACAGTTCTTTTGCTAGTGTTGACTATTAGGAAAGGGAGCTGTATTGTAGAGTTCAAAGCTGGAGGACCTTGGTTTTGTTGTTCACTTTGCTGATTCCTTTGCACCAAATTTTTGAATGCTATTTGCTGTAGAAAGAAGAATAAAGAAGGGAAATTATCATTGCCATTCAGATGTAAATATGGACTCTTTCATGATCTGGGATTTTACAGCTGTTTTGGTAACTAAGTATCAGTACCAGCCTGGCAACTCTCCTTCAACACCTGTATGGCACCTCTCTGGAGACGGACACAGCCTCAACTCTCTGCTGGCCAATAAACCCTCCTTTGTGCTGGTCAGAAGAAAGAAGTACATGCTGCACCTTTTCAAGGGAGACATAGCAGACATGGTCCCTTTGTAATCTCTGGAACTTTGGAAGGGAAAGTACGGTACTGAGTCCAATGCCCAAGTAGGATCCTACCAAAGTCACAGCCACGAAAAATACATCATGGACCATGAACTCTGGTCCTGTGTAATTTTACTTCACAGGGAGACCAGCATTTCTCAGACTGGGGGTCCTAATCCAAAGGGAGTTGCAAGGTTATTTTAAGGGGGTCACAGTATTGCCACCTTTACTTTGGTGCTGCCTCAATACTACCCACTTTCAAAAATGTTTGCAAGTTTCCCTCCTTCCTTTCCTTCTCTTTACAACTTATTATAGGATACTGTATATAGTGAAGATTGCAGTGACTGCGTATAATCTGGGATGTCTATGAATCTTCTGTACTCCATGTGTTGCACTACTGATTCCAGGCAACAGGAGCACAAACATACAAAATGGAAAGAATTGCCAAATTACTTGTATGGTCAAAGTAGTCAAAAATTAGAGTTAAATATGAAAGAGCGATCATAAAACAAATAAATAAGCATGTGAGCGAGGAGTTAATAGGTTTAATTTTTGTACCACTTTCACCAGTGTGCCTTAGTGGAGTTGCTTTAGATGTACACTACTGTTAGCAAGGTCAGAATTAGGTCCCATTATTTAGGGGAGAAAAAAAAAACCCAACAACTTGTGCTACAGTTAAAAGCTGAACTGTTCAAATGCTTAGAATTTCACTACATAGCTGAGTGGATGTAAAACAGCATCATATTTTGCACGAAGAAAAAGAAAAAGTTCGTTTATATTATCCTATGACTTTAACTCATGATCATATACAAACACTCCATTATGCGTAGAGTATTCAAAACTCAGGCATATATCCAAACACTACAAATACAGCATAGACTATTAAAAAAATGACATATCCCTTTGCAAACGTAAATCATTTGAAGTTAAAGTATTTCTTCATTCCAGGCCTAATCAGCAGATTTCCTAGGTGATTGCATCCTAATGTGAAATAAGTGCCAGGCCTGGATTCATGCCTCTCTTATCATAAAGATTCTGCAGTTTCAGTTCCCCAGCACCGAAGATTCTCAGCTATAGAATGTATCACTGAAGCCATACAAGTGTGTGTTGCAAATTGCATTTTTAATGGTAGCTGATCAAAGGGATCAAGCGTTGGGCCTGTGGTACTGCTCCTGTTCCCACTGGAATTAAGTGGCAAAGTAGTAGGAATTAAATGCCTGCAAAATGTAATAACGATATGAGACAGAAGATATTCATCTGCTCTGTAACAGGCAATGACAAGAGACTGGATCTCTCCAAGAGGCCACAAGCTAGGACTGCAGGGGTATTTTAGACCTGGATTAAGGTACATTATAATATTGCTCATAAGCTCTAAAACATTTAAAAAATGGAGAACAATACTCTGAACCTTAATAGTTTTTGTTACTATATTATATTTATATCCTGAAGGCTGTACAAGTAAAAATTACATTTACCTGCAATAGCAGCTCTTGCAGTTGGGCTCGCTTCTGTTTTATTCGTTCTAGCCGTCTCTGTTTCTCTATCTTTGGAACATAAATTTAGACACACTAAGATATAATATTGTAAACATATAAATTGCCTTGTCTTGTTTTGGGTCTAAAACAAAATAGATTTTTGGAACAGAGCAAGTGAAATACTGGTACCCAGATATGTTGAATAGCGACAGGGAGATAGATGTGTTAGTCTGTATTCTATCAAAACAAAAAAGCAGTCATGTAGCACTTTAAAGACTAATAAATCATTTTGTTAGTCTTTAAAGTGCTACATGACTGCTTTTTTGTTTTGGTACCCATATAGAAATTCACGCTGTAATTTTACTTTTTGAGGGAGGTGGGTTTTGGTACCCATATAGAAATTCACACTGTAATTTTATTTTTTGAGGGAGGTGGATTACATGGTACTTATACTTAGAAAATACACAAAGCATTTCAGAGAGGATTTAAACATCAAATATTGGTTTTATTTATATAATAATCACCAGCACAAAGCAATCAGTTTTTTAAAGTTCACTTTTAAAAAAATTATGTAAATATAAACACACACACGGTTTCCAAAGTCAAGCACCACAAGAATCATCTGCAACTGAAGGGATTTCCCCTCCCCTCCACTTACCTCTAGGTTTTGACATTCTTGAGCTGAGTTTGTAGGAAGACCAATCCATTTTATTTCCTTTTTCTCTTTCGAAATGATGTTCATTGCCATCAACACATTGAGAGCATCATACACTCTCCGCCTAATATTCTTCTGATCATAAGCCTGCTAAAAAAGTGCTGCAGTATTAAGTAGACCTACACCATTGCAAAAGCTAAAAGCTAAGATAATTACACCATTACAGTTTTTCAAGTGACATATGGAAATGGCAGTTGAAGTCAATATGGCACTAAAACTTATGCTTTAGTTTATGGTATTAGTTTGAATAAAACACTACAATGTTTGGACTAGCAGCGGGAGATCATGCAAAACCAGTCATATAAAACTTGATACAATAGAATGTAAACTGTCTGCTTCTTGACCTTGCATATTAAAAAAAATATTGTTTTGTTTAATCTCGTCTCCCTTTACATGCTTGAGCCCCTACCTTGGAATACATTAGTTTTCAAAGAATTACTTAAAACAGAAGCAGATCATTCTCAAAGGGTTGTAAGTGCATAAAGCAAGGTACATTTAATGAAAAAAGAGATGTATCAGTACCGTGAAAGACTCAAAACAAGTAGCTGGATTGTATTCTTATAATTACATTTTAAAACAAAGAACTGCCTTTAACAAGTCCATTGTAATGAAACCAATCTTTAAATATGCACCACAATTAGTTTATGGAGAAGACTGTTTTTTACCATTGGGACTTTCAAACTGCTGAGTTAAGAGAATGAATAGTATTTTTGTTCAACTTAGGGGTTGCTTTTTTCTTCTCTTCATATGTATAGGCTAAGATCAGTATTTCAAACCCTCACAAATGTCTTCCTTTAACCCTGTTAAACTAATTACTCTACTTTGTTAACATGACCCAAGATTAATAAAATAACCCCAAAATTATGTTTTTATCCTGGAAATTAATTTATCCCATGAATTGCTTAAATTCCTATATATTACTAACAACCTCAATCAAATACAATTCTACCCTATAAAAATATTTCTACAGAAATTAGTTTTTCTAATCGTGTTTCCACCATGACAAAAATGATTGATTAAATGTAATAACTTGTGCAGTTTTGGGTGCACACAATTGAGACTATGGTTGGCCTTGTAATTACAAATATGTGTCTTCCTTTTCAGAAAGAATAAAGCCCCTCAGACTCAGTTACAGGGGAGTGGGGTGTGAATAGAATGTTTTAAAGTTCAGTTTTAAGGCAGCTTATTGTCTCTGTATTTTGTTGTATTTTGAAGGGTATTCACTGGTATTACATCTATATTTAAAATGGAACCTGTTTTATTTAGTGCATGGTGGTATTTTTAGGAATAGTCTAGGCCTAGATCTATAGTTCTGAAGCACATTTGTTTGAAAGACAGCAAAACATGACAAGTCAAGGAAGAAACTAATAGAATCCTATGAGATCTGTGACAGGATGAGAGTAGTGGTATAGCTGTAAAATAAAAAATTCACATCTACTTACCGAATCTGTAGCCAAGTGACTATTAGAATTTGTGAATTCTGATACCAGTTCATCAGCTACTTCATTGTAGGATGTAGTTCCTTTACGCTGTACTTTTTCACATACTTTCATTGAAAAATGCCTCAGACCCTTTCCATTTTTATCCCCTTTTTTACTTCTTTTACTAGGGGAGGAAAATAAGTCATTTTGAGATAATGACTTTTTGGAAGTTCTTCTGGTTAGGAAGCAAAATGTCAAGCTTTGCACACTGAGCTGGCTTGCGTCAGACATTAGTATCACATTTGTATGAAAATTACATTAGCCAGGACAGGGATTTTTGAAAGCATAGGACCTCTGTCTAGGCCTAGCCCCACTTTTACCATGGAGAAACCCTTTCTGATACAGCATTTATTATATTAAGAGATAGTCTCTTGTTCTTCAAAAGCAACGTCCCTTGACAGTGACAAAGCATTAATTAAAAGGGTATCAACTTCTGATACAGTATACAGATCTTCCATTTTAAATCCTCATAGGAAGTTTCACATTTGACTTAAGTAAGTGAGGGATAAGTCCATTTCAGCAGGTGCTAGGTATCTGACTAAAGCATTCTGCTATCAAAAAAAAAAAAAAGTTGTAGATTTCTTGCCCAGAGTACCTAAACAAGTAAATGGAGGCAAGCAATAAAATGGATCAAGAATAAGCAAGTTATGGGCCCAATGTAGCATCCAAATATTAAATATTTTTTCATGTACTTCAGTGAATATTGGTATAAATCATAGGAGAAGTATACAAGATACACCTGATTGGTAAGAGAGTGTGATTCAAAAGACATGGACCTATTAGGAAACAGTTTTAATATGGACTTTTGAATCACTTCCTGTTTGTAAAAGGCCAACATAAACCTTCTCCATAAGAATATCAAAATTAATAGATTAGTAGGAGTGGCAACCAGAGAAGGAGGCTTGCTCTACTGCAAAATAATTTGTCTACAAATTCCTTCTAAATTAACATCAGCAAAAGTTTAGTCATTAGTAATAAGATTTACTGGCAGATCTAGCTTTTACTGGTCTACTTGGAATGGAAACTCCATACTTTATTGAAAGCATTATCTATGTAAAGAAATAATCAAGTGGTACAATAGTTTATTTTTCTTTTGATCAAATGTGCAGGATTCCTGAGGATGGGCATATTTCCTATATTGGACTAAATGGAAACCAGTGTTAAAACCAAATTTGATTTTTATAGCTCTTCAGTCCTGTGATACAATGCAATAATTGGGTCTGATGCTGCACTCTTGCAACATTCCCAATGACACATTGGCCATGTCTACACTAGGCTCCTCCTTTTGGAGGGGGCATGTTAATCAGGCAGTTCAGAAGATGCTAATGAGGCGCTGAGAGGAATACGCAGTGCCTCATTAACATAATGGCAGCAGTGTACGATTTGAAAGTGCCGCTTTTGGAACATACACTGCCTGTGTAGATGGGGGCCTTTCGCAAGGACCCCCAACTTCGAAAGCCCCTTCTTCTTATTTGGTTTTAGGAAGAAGGGGCTTTTGAAGTCAGGGATTCCTTTCGAAAGGCCCCTATCTACATAGGCGGCGTGCATTAAGAAAATGGAACTTTTGAATCACACATGGCCACCATTATGCTAATGAGGTGCTGCATATTCATGTAAGTGCCTCATTAGCATCTTCCAAACTGCCTCATTAACATCCCCCCTCCAAAAGGAGGGGGCTAGTGTAGACACAGCCATTATGAATATCTTAAACAGGAATCGGGTTGTTGTAGTTTAACTGTGTAAATAGTTTTTTGTTTTATAATATAATATGGGCCAGTTTCTAGCTGCTCTCTTGTTTTTGATGGATTGCACCCAGAGCAATTTTCCTCCAATGAATATCCTTGAAGCGTGCAGACAGATTCATGGTGATTGCATTCCTTGAGAGCGAGGAAGGTGTGAAGTGGGTAGGGATTTTACCAAAGAATGGCTTACCATAGAGGGCAATTTATGCTTTATCATGAAACATAGGGCCAGTACTGGGGCAAGCATAAGTCCACTCTTTAATGGGTATAATAATTGCCACTCTTGTGCATCTTGACCAAGAAACCAGACAAACATTCTGGCTGCTAGGGGCTGGAAGAGCTAACGTGAGTCTGTACTGTATTTGCTACAACACAAAAGCAGCAGCAACAGCAAAACATAAGTCATAGAAATAAAGTGCTTAATTCTGGAGCTAAAATGTTACCTTGCTGGAGAAGCAACTTGTCACAAGTCTTCCTTCTAAATTCCAGTGACTAATTTAAAGCTTTAAAATTTAGTCTCAGAGTAGCCGTGTTAGTCTGTAGCTCCACAAATAACAAGCATTCCTGCAGCACCTTTGAGACTAACACATATATTAGATCATGAACTTTTGTGGCTAAGACCCAATTCTTCAGATAGAGTCAATCATCCAATCATTTGGAGAAACAGGTCTTACCCATAAAAGCTAATAAATGTGTTAGTTTCTAAGGTGTTACATGACTGCTTGTTATCTGAAATATGAAGACAGTGCAAAAAGATTTATTTATAACTCTTTACAATTCCCAAACAATTTCACAACATTTTGTCTAACAAATAGCATGAGCAAAACAGAACATTTTTGGTGCATACTCATCAAGTCCTGATGTGCCTAGAAGCCATTTTTGTACTAAGAAGGACAGTTAAGAGATAAACTGATGGTTTACTGTGCTTCAAAACTGACAGTGATTACGGTTTTAGAACAAAAAGGCTCAGCAATCAGTACTGCACCATAGAGCACCTATTCATTTTAATCAGAGATCTGTCATAATGCTTTGATGCCAGTGAGTTTAACAGGCTGATTACTCCCACAGCAGATTTAGTACTGGGGAACTACTGGCTCTTGATGTCCAGGGTTCATATATATGAGATCTTAATTCCCTAAAGATCTCTATTTGAATAACAACATACAAATTAAACTTAGTTATATTTGCTCCCCTTTTCTTGTAAAAATTTATTATGGTAATGAAAACATTGTAAGCAAGCTCAGCTGAATTTAATAGCCATAAACGGAGCATGCATTTCAAAATGTACTTTCAATATACTATCTTCCTATTGTTAAAAGGATACTTTCAATTTAAAAACATATCCTCCAAATAAACCCTTCCTGATCTATATTAACTTTTAGATTATTAGAAGCAAAAACTTAAAAAAAATTATGTTTGTTATTAACATATTGAATGACAAATAAATTGGGTGTTTTAGATTTTTACTTTTTGCATTTTGTACAGATTGGACCATGATAATCTCTATGGGGACTATTTCACTTACAGGTCTTAGTAGTAGTGTCTAGTATTCAAATACTACAGGGAATGTTTATTTGGGAGTGTTTGGGGTTTTTTAGAAGTGTTTTCACTGGACTTCTTAAATTGTGGAAACATTGTCTATTGACCCTCTAGAAGTGTGTTTTATACAAAATTGAAACTAAGGAGAATCAGGGAATTTCACCAGGAGTTTTGAGAAAAGTACCATACTAGAATCTCAAACACCCAAACAATCATAAACATCACCAAAAATGTAAGCGCAAATTTTATTAACTTAATTATTTTCATTATAATAGTATGCTCTCTAGTCATCACAGAGACAAAAAATAAAGACATTAAAAATAAATGAAACACTTTCCCAGAAGTCAACTTTATGGATCCACAAAATACACACCTATTAAGAAATATAATGTCACACTACACCCTTATGAGAACCATGTGAAATTATAGTAGGGTGCCAATCCACAATTGTCTAAAATAAAATCATTATGACTATTTAACCCAATTTCCAGCAAAATTATGTTTTGGAGGTATGTGGGGGAGAAAATGTAAAGCTGCTAAAATATTTTCCAAGACACACATACTCAGGGAACTTCTTGCCAGAGTTAATAAGAACATTATTCCAGATGCGGACCAAAATTTCTTTAACATATATTGATCAAAAGCTAGACAATTACTGTAGAACACACACAGGCTATGTCTACGCTAGCCCCACCTTCGGGATATGTTAATGAGGTGCTGCAATCAATATGCAGCGCCTCATGAGCATAATGGCAGCCGCGGCACTTCGAAAGTGCTGCTTTCAATCGTGCGTGACTTGTCCACACAGGGTCCTTTTCGAAAGGACCCCGCACACTTTGAAATCCCCTTATTCCTATTTGGTTATAGGCATAAGGGGATTTTGAAGTGTGCAGAGTCCTTTCGAAAAGGACCCTGTGTAGACAAGCCACACGTGATCAAAAGCAGCACTTTCGAAATACCGAGGCTGCCATTATGCTCATGAGGCGCTGCATATTCATTGCAGCTCCTCATTAGCATCCTCCCTTCAAAAGGGGAGGCTAGTGTAGACATACCCACAGAGGCAGAGGATGACTGGCTCTCCTTTTTCTAAGCTTCTCAATTAGCCTGAAAGTTTGGATAATTGTAAAAATTAATATAATTAGCAATTTTTCTGTCACCTCTTTGTAGATTTCAGGGTCAATGAATTCTAGCAAGGGGACACTTCACTGCAGCACTAATTTTGCACTATGCAAGCAAATGATGCAGAAGATACTGATCTTTACCTGTGAAACATGACTGCCTCTTTCCCCGCTTATGAAATCATCAACGACACATTTTATTAAGTATTGACTTAAAATATTTATGACACTTCCTATGTGAGAAAAGAAAAACATCTACTTTATATACCTAACATAGGCTAAGACAAGCAAAGCTATTATTCTGTATTATTATTCTTCCTTGACAGCAGTGCTAATATGGAAACATGGAAGCCAGAATGCTTTCCATCAAATGCATTAGTTACTTTCTGGAATGGCAATTTGTGTCAGTGTTCTAGTCAGCATTTCTGGACAAAACTAAAATCTAGAATTCTTTTTCAACAGATAAATATTAAAGGCCATATTAATACTTTAGGTATTTATGTTACTTTTAAAGTTTTTATGCCACAGCTGTACAAACCGGCCAGTCTGCCAACATATTGGTTTACAAAACTAACAGACATAACACCAAGTTCTCCCATTCATTTTGAAGGTATCTGTGGAAACTTACTGGAAGGCAGAATTTTGCCCCCTAGAGAATGCTGGGAAATTTTAAACAATTTTAAACTTTTAAAAATTGGTTTTGGTGACCTCAAACACACGCAAAGTAGGTATGTGAACTACACTGGAAAAGAGGGGGAGAGGGTAAAGACGAAGAATAGCAGTAAGCATAAATAATTTATTCTACTGGGTTAATGAAACTGGACAAGCCTGGGTACTCAAAGAAATAAATGCACAAGATTTTTTTGAAAGCAACATGAAGAGTTACTAATTTTGTGCACTACCTGTGGTTCTTTCAAATATGTCCCTCTACGGGTGTTCCATCCAGCCCACGTGCCTCAGATCAGAGAGTTCACGTAGTAATGACCATTCTTCCCATTAATGCACTCTCTCCCCATCTTCTGCTCTGCTTTTTTCATATGTAACATTGTGTGGGTGAACTGCCATCAATTTCCTTTTCTACCACAAACCTCATAGATAAGAACTCTAAAGCAGAGGGGAGGAGAGCAAGCAGTGGAACACCTGCAGGCACATTCGTCTTGAGGAGTCAGAGTTACAGCACAAGCTGAGTAACTGTTTCTTCTTCGCTGAGTAGTGTATCACTAGGTGCCCCACCCTAGGTGATTCTACAGCAGTATTCCTACTGGAGGGGTGAGTCTTTGGAGTCAAATCTGATATTGAAGGTAATATGGTGGTGCCATATATGGCCTTGGATGCTGACTCATAACTGTATTATGTTAAGCAAAAGTATGAGCAGATGGCCAGGTCACTGCTCCATATATTTCTCTGATCAGAATGTTCTTGAGGAAGGCTTGAGGAATGAGTTCACATTCCAAAAGGAAGTTGAAGGTCATCAGCACGATGGCAACAGGCAATGCTGTCCAATGTCCCTTTCAATTCCTTTTTAAGAGCTTGGGGATCTTTAGACCTTTCTCCAATGAAGCAGAAGAGACATGGAGATCTTCGTAAGTATAAACATATCGATGGCTAATGCTCCCTTTTGTCCGAGTGTGGTTTGGGAAAGAAGGCTGGGAGGTGGATAAGCTGATTTATGTAGATATTTGAAAGTATTTCCCGTAGGAATTTAGGATGTGGTCTTAAAGCAACCTTGTCTTTGGAAAAAACCTGTAAACGAGTGGGGTATGCCATGAGTGCCCCTTCCTCTCCCACTGTCCAAGCAGACATGATGGCCAGTAGGAAGAATTTTCATAGCAAGATGGATAAGAGAGCAAGTGATCAAAGGGAGACCTTGCAAGGCACTTGAGGACAATGTTGTGATCCCATACTGGTGCAGGACTGATTTAGGCAAAGAGGTTACCCTACCTTCAGAAAAAAAGAAATGGGAACAGCACATATGTGGGCCAAATGAAAAATGCAACATAAAATCTCTGACCTAAAGTGCAGAGATATTAATACATGAGTATATGGAGTAGAGCACCCACATGGACAGTACTTGAAGAAAAAACAATTGAACACCTGTGTTTGCTAGATAGAAAACCAGAACCATCCCACTTCTGCGAAAGTGTTTCACTTATTTGTAATGATTTTCTTTTCCTGTCTCTGGCTATGTCTACACTAGTCCTGGATCCTTATCCAAAGATGCTAATGAGGCGCAGCCATGAATAGTTATAGGAAGAAGGGGATTTTGAAGTACGTGGGGTTCTTTCGAAAAGGACCCCATGTAGACGAGCAGCGTGGGATCAAAAGCGGCACTTTCAAAGTGCCACAGCCACCATTATGCTAACGAGGCATGGCACATTCATGCCTGTCTTGAAGTTCTGGGCTAGTGTAGACATAGTATTTCATTTATTTTTAATGACTTTCTTGAGGCGCTGCCATGAATAGCATCTTTCGATTATGTTCATTATCATGCCACTTTTGAAGTTCTGGAGATAGTGTAGACATAGCCTCTATGATGACTAGAGACATACTATTATAATGAAAATAATTTAGCTAAGAAGTAAAAGTAATGGAAGACCACTGAAAGTGGGAACTGGACATTTCTCCATCTTAAGTTATAACTGTGAGTAAATCTGGCTACAAATATATGTAGAGAAAACCATCTCAGAGGGGTAGCTTTGTTAGTATGTATCGTCACAAAAAAAACAAGCATTCCTGTAGCACCTTAAAGACTAACAATTTTATCAGGTAAACAAAATAGCTTATTATCTAATAAATAAAATTGTTAGTCTTTAAGGTGTTATAGGACTGCATGGTTTTTTATACAGAAAATATTCAGCAATACTCACCTTTCTGAAAAATCTGATTCTATAAATTCCCGAGCCCGTTTTCTGTCCCTAGGGAGAAGGAAACATTTTTTTTTTTAAATTTAACCTCTTTCTTATATGCACGGACCAAGAAAATCCATAAATTTTGTATATAGGAATGTTAGAGCCTTGGGCATTTAAAAATCATTCACTTTTAAGTACAGTTAAAGATACTATGCAAACTATAATCAGAGAAAAAATAAGGCGAATATCACCTAGGAGAATTTTAGTGAAAAATAGTTACGATCTTGGATGCAGCCTGGTGCAGAGAACAGACTAGCATGGTAAGAATGAGGAAATATGGATTCTATTCCCAGATTGCCACAGATTTCTTCCTAACCTCGGGCAAATCAGTTGGTCTGACATTATTCAGAGTGCCTAAGGAAGCTGGGCAACCAAATCCCAATGAAATTCCAAGGGTTTGTGTCAGTAAGTCTTGTTTTGAAAATTCTAGCTTTAAATTTTGTGCCTTGGTAATTCCCATCTTAAGGAGATAATGGTTCCCTTTATAAAGCACCTTGATATCTACAGATGAAAAGATGAAACAATATTGAGTATTAAGATTTCACAATGGTTAATGTATTTCTACATCAACCCACTTATATCTTTGTTATAAAACAAGGTGCTAGAATTTCAGAATGAATGAACAGATGCTTACCTCTACACTAACTATACGTCAATCAGTGTGCATTCTACTATAGGTGCATGTCCAAATAAATTTATTTAACAGTATAACACAGTGGGGTTACACGTGAACAATGTGGTTTCTTCTGATTGGACATGAAATGTGGGATTGTCATGACCCTCCTTCAGTTCCCTCACAACTTAAACCCTGTAGTAGCAGAGGATTCTGAAAGCAGGGAGGGAGGGTGGCTTATAGGACCCACATGGACCACAATAACCTGAAGAACCACAGTTATTAAGGGGTAAGCACCCCTGTTTTGAGTATGTATCGAGAGTGGATGTCACACTGCAAATGAAAGGCAAACTTGCTAGATTGTGGAATGTGCAGCAGCTGTGTCAGTCAGGGACTAGAGCACTGCTGTCCCAAATTTAGCATTTGACAGCTAAGTCCAATGTATAATGCTGCTCAAGAATCAGTGAACTCCTCCATGTTATCATCTTGCAGATCTTGAAAACTGGAACACTCCTGAACCAATCAGAGGATGCTGCTTGAGCCTTGGTAGAATGAGTTTTGATGTTCAGTGGGAAAGACAGACCATCCAAATGGTAACACAGTGAGATACAGAATGTTATTCACGCAGATAATCTTTGTGATGAGATAGCTTGGACTTTAGAGTGGCCAACTAAAGCCATACAAACAGTGAAACAGCCTAAACTATTTGGTTCTCTCAACATATAAGGAAGGCTCTTTGAAACACAGGATATGTGTAACTTCTTCTCCAGGCAAGAATGGTGTTTTGTGAAGAAGGCAGGCAAACCAGTTGATTCGGGTGCAATTTTTAACTAGCTAAGTGATGTATTTACAGATAAGGCAATGCTATAGCCACACTACATAAAACATCAGGAAAGAAAGGTTAGCCCCAGCAGCTTGGAGCTTGCACACTCTCTTGGCTGAAATGACCGCAAATAAGAGGACAGTCTTCAGAGCGAGATGACAAATCGTATTCTGAAAGGGACTCAAAGAGGCCCCATAATTCACAAAGGATAGTATAAAGGATACAGATATGTCTCTGTCCAGGCACTGAGCTACTGTGATATTATCAAGTGAGAGAAGACCAGATAAGACTGTACAGGTTGATAGAACACAAGTATTTCTGTGATCCCTAATCAGGTAGCACCCTGCACTGGCAATGACTGGTCTCCACTGTAATTCATAGGTACCTCATGTGCACCAGATGGATAGCTATGGGAATCTCATTTCCTGTGCTGTTCATGGTCTGGCTGAGAACTCTGATGCTCTATCCTTCAAGGAGTGATGTTATGTGTCCTCCCTCTGAGACGTCCCTTCACATTTACTGCAATATTTGGGCTCCATCTGTTGCGAGTATTGTCTTTACCCACTGGAATGGTTGCAAGCATTACTGCCGGGATATCTGTGTTGGAGTAATCAGTGCAGGTGTGAGAGCAGTTGATGAGGATACTGAGACTTCTAGCGTTGAAGACTTCACTGATGTTGAAGTAATCTGTGCCGAAGTCCTGTTGCCAGTTACGGTGGTGCTCTTTGCCTTGTCTCCCATGCTAGATTCTGGAGCATGATGTGTGCTTGAGGCCTCAGTGCTGCCTCATCTGGCCTTGTTCTATATGTGATCTTCATTTCTGGGTTACCATCATCAATTGCTATAGCAGAGACAGACTGAGCTGTTTGTCCCTGGATTTGCAAGTCCTGAATGAAAAGGTAGTGGTATCTGCTGGGAAGGACATGTTGATGCTGGCCTAGTGGGTATACTAGTTGTACAAGTCTGGAAAATTAAAACCTATCTTTCAAAAGCATTGCACTAAATCTTTGGATGACATCTAACAGTGCAGGAATGCCTAAATTTTAAAAAAGTGATTCTGAAAGATTTTAAAGCTCAAAACACATTGCTTTTCAGTCAGACATCTCTGTGAAAACAAGAGATTACAACAACGTAAATTGGTAATCTGAAAAACACAGTCATCCACGTCATTTAGAGTTTGTCACCAGTTTTATAGCTTGTTTTTTAAAATGTGACTGTTAAGGCTTGTTTGACAAGCCCCCCTAATGTTGCCAAACAATAATATCCTCTACTGTAAAGACAATGTAAATTTATGTGAATCTCTGAAAAGTCAGAACTTGTTTTAATTGTGCAAATACAAGCAGTCCTTTCCATTAGGAAAACAGGTGTCATCAAAAACCCACACATAAATTAGGTAGTGAAATGAACCCAAACTGAAATCACTGGTACATGTAGTTACATGCTTATATATTAAATAAATCAAAAGTAGAAAATACACATAACAGCACACATCCTTTGAACAGTGTAGGAACTGGGATACTTGAGCCAAGATACACATACAAGAGTATATAGAAATAAAATCAGAATACATTTTCCCCACCGGAGCATATCTTTAAACAAAATAAATCCTTACCCTGGAACCCAGCCAGTGGCTTCTGTTATGTGTGTCTGAGTGACCATTGCTGGTGCTGTGGTGTATGGACTCCCAATCAGAACACTCCCTGAATTGGTCAGTCTTTGTGGTGTGCTTATGATCTATGGAAATTACAAACATTATGTTTTATAAAACTATTTAAATATAAATGCACATAAATCAACACTGATCATGATCTTAAGCAAAAGTAAAACAATTTTAGCCTTATGTTAGCTACAGCCATATGCACTTAACACTAAAAAGGCATCACTTAAAATACGGCCTCAAAATTAGCCACTAATATATTATACCCCAGGCCTTAATGGGAGGTCCAGTTCCACTGTCTTTTGGTAATTTCCTTCAATCTAATGACATCATTGAGAGAGGTTCTTATGTAAAGAGTATAAAATTGAAATTTTTCTCATAAACACAGGCTTGCAATGCATGTCAGAGATGAAAGGTAAATGTGGCAGTATACATATACAAATCAAGAAAATTCTGCAGGACTGTAGATGAATTATATAATCACATACATAAACTTCTGAAATCTCTATCTTAAAATTTTGTCTAAAATATCTACATTAAAATGTTGACACTGGTAAAGCTGAATCAGTTCTGAACATAGTTTAATTCCAAGTGTAGACAAGAACAAAACAGGCCAAGCTGAGCCTTGATTAATCTATACCCTTTACCAACCCACACTGTCAGCAAAGGTCAGTTTTGCAGCATAGACAAAGCTTTAAAAAACAATTGTTGAGGCCTGGGGTGGCTGTATTTATAATGGCTGGTTACATAGTCCTAGGACTATTTGGCCACAACAGCAGTTAAACCACATGTAAATAAAGGTTACTCACCTTTTATTGAAGATCTTCAAGATGCACTTTGCATATTCACACTTATGAATTACATGTTGACTGGGTGCAATTTAGACAGCAAACTTTAATTAGTTGTGCATGTTGTGTTCTGCATATGCCTAAGGATGGCCCTGAGTAAGGAGGTTCCAGGTTCCACTTCCGCTTGCTGTCTCTCCACACTTGTTGGAGTGTTTAAGTACCCTTCCCCTCAGCAGTTGCAAATATTTTGTTGGTGAGACTATGAAAGTCTGTGTGACACTCTGGCCACTTCTGTTCATTCCATGGGACCCATTAGGTATTAGGACTCCAGCTAAGAGGGGAAGATGGGCAGGGAATGTTAATATGCAGAGACTACCTTAAAAAACTCCAGTTATTTCATTTTCTTCTTTAAGTAGCTTCTGCAGTAATCCCGTAAGGTTGGTGAAATCTAGAGTCCTACTTGAACAATGACTGCAGAACAGCCTTTACGCAGACTGGGATGTGGGACATACACCACTTTAGTGTGGGATTCTCACCATTTGAACTTGTGTACGGATGTGAGGGTAAAGGCCCTTTGCAACGTGTAAGGTAGCAATGAAAGGAGGCTACTCCTCCTCCACCAGGGATTAACATTTAGGATTTTGTAAACAACTTATAAAATACTATTAGAGACTCTTTAAACCTGGCTCAAGGAAATCTGCAGAAGGCTCAGCAAGAGCAGAAGGCCTGGTATAATAAACATGCCAGGGAACAGTTAACAGTTAATTCAAGATAGAGGAACAGGTCATGGTCTTGAAGGCTCTCCAGACCAACAAGACAGAAGCATCCTGGGGCGGGCCATTTACAGTCCAAGAGTGCCTAGGTGCAGTTAATTACTTCATCGCTTTCCCCAATCCTGATTTGAAGCCTAAGGTATATCATGATAACTTTCTAAAGCCCCTTTATTCTCCGAGAAGTCAAGGTCCTTCAGTTTACCACCCTGGAGAAGGAAGACGTGCTATGACAGGAAGGACGAGGGTGGAGTACAAGGGGTGCCCCTTCCATGAACCTTAGCTGTAAGCAGAGATGGCAGAGAGTGGAGCTTCACACCAGGTACACCCTGATGTTGTCAGCCATGCCAGGACAAACAGAAAAGGCAGTACACTCAATAAACAGAGGTGATGCTCAGGTAGTCAGAGCTCAACCCTACCGAATGGCTCCTGAAGCCAAAGTAGCTATAGAGAAAAAGAGATCAAGGACTTGCTAGATATGGGTGTAACTCACCTTTCTGACAGTGCATGAACTTCTCTTGTAGTCCTAGTTCCCAAACCGGATGGGGAAATACACTTTTGTGTGGACTACCATAAGCTAAATGCTGTAACTTGCCCAGATAACTATCCAATGCCATGTACGGATGAACTACTGGAGAAACTGGGACACGCCCAGTTCATCTCCACCTTAGACTTAACCAAAGGATACTGGCAAGTACCTCTGGATGAATCAGCCAAGCAAAAGTTAGCCTTCATTACCCATGCAGGGATGTATGAATTCAATGTTCTCCCTTTTGGGCTACTCAATGCACCAGCAAAGGCTTCCAAAGGCTTGTAGATAGTTTGCTAGTGGGATTTGGTGACTACCTGGATGATGTAGCTATATTCTCTGACTCTTGGGCAGAACACCTAGGGCACCTCCACACTGTCTTCCAGTGTATAAAGGAGACAGGGCTGATTGTTAAGGCTTAAAAAAAATCAAATTGGTCTCAACAGGGTGACTTGCACCTTGATCTACAGCAGGTTTGTCAGAATCAGATGGATCACACAGGTCTGGTGTGCATGAACCCGCACTACTAGTAGTGGCTATTTTGGCTCTAAGACTTCTTTCTTTTGATGCAATGACAGAAGAAACCAATGGCATTGACAACTCAGATTTCGCCCCCCTGAGCAATTCCATCTTCTTGACACCAGAAATGGAAGTTAGAACTGGTAATGGTCCTGCAGCTGTAACGATTCCATTGGTGTTGAAGAGGTCAGAGGAACAACGTACGGCATCAGTGGAACTCTCAATCTGTCTTCCACAAATGAAGCTGTCAGATTTGACTGCATGGAGCTCCATTTAAACATTTGGACTCTGAAGGGCTTTACTGAGAACCCCAGGAACCAACTCCAATAAGTGTAGTGGCTTCTTGTAATCATTCAATCATTTGGAGCCATGAGCAGCCACAAAGCCAAAGGCAGGTTTCTTACACTTAGGACCTAAGTCCTGACCAGGTTTAGATGGTGAAGAAAAATTCTGTAAGGTTGAATTCATTGGTTTGTGCCTTTATAAAGCAGATAAATATGAAGTTAACTTGAACTTTAATTACTATTTTCTTTAAACCACTGGGCTGACTATAATTTACATACAGTATAACAACTTTAGAAGAAGGTGTGAGTCTCCCTGTCCCAGATGTGAAAGTTTAACAAAAAGAACAGAATGCCAAAGCACTTTTACAAGTTATTTGCACGCACTGCAACCAGACTGTTAGACTCATTATTTTCAGAAGTGCACTCAAACATGCTCTGTGTTTGAGTCCTTCCAAAAATTACAGGGAACACTGGTTAAAACACAATATTTAGAGCAGGAGTGGGCAAACTTTTTGGCCAAAGGACCACAGCAAGACATGATAATGGTATGGTGGGCCACGAATGCTCATGAAATTGGGATTGGGGTGCAGGAGCGGGTGAAGGCTCTGCTTGTGGTGCAGAATATAGGAGGTGGATGAGGCTGGGCTTGGGGCCAGAGGTAAGGTCTGAGGCTTAGGCTCTTACATGGGTCCACGCATGAAGAATTTGGGGTACAGATGGGTGTTCTGGGCTGGGACCAGGGCAGAAGGGGGATCAGGGCTGGGAAGATCCTGGAAGCAGCAGTATCTCCTGACTCTGGCTCCTATACGGAGGCACAGCCAAGCAGCCTGGTGCACTTCACCATTTGCAGGCACTACCCCTGCAGCTTCCATTAACATAATCCAGCCAATGGATGCTGTGAGGACGGCATTTGGGGCAAGACGCAGAGCTCCCCGGCTACCCCTGCATTGGAGCTAAGGGAGGGACAGGGTACTGCTTCCAGGAGCTCCATGGAACCACAGCATGCACAAAGGAGGGAAAGTCCTCAAGCCCAACCCTGCTCCCCAGCAGGAGCTCAAAGGCTAGACTACAATTGCTGATGGGAGGCATCTGGCCTGTGGGCCATAGTGAGGGGAAGAGAATGGAAGGAGTATACTCTACATCAGAGCTTGGAAAACTGCCTGTCATTTCCAAATTCCTTATGGAAAGATAGCCAATGCTGGCAATGGAGGCAGGAGCAACAGGAGAGGTCTCCTGTTTCATACTGAGAAAGAACAGCAATCAGCTATTTATCTTAGGTCCTTGTACACAAATGCAAAAGGTCTGGGAGATAAACAGGAGGTCTTAGCATAGTCAAGGAACTATGATGTGATTGGAATACTGGAGACTTGGTGGGGTACATCACACACCTGGAGCACTGTCATGGCTGGGTATAAACTGTTCAGAAAGGACATATGGAGGAGTTGCACTGTGTGGCAGACAGCTGTATGGTTGCTCAGAGCTACAGTATGGAACTGGAGAACAGCTTGTTGAGGGTCTGTGGGTAAAGATATGAGGCAAGAGCTACAATAGGGATGTCACAGTAGGCATTTGCTATGGACCACTGGACCAGGAGGTGGACATAGACAAGGATTTCTTTCAACAACTACCAGAAGTTTCCAGATCACAGATCCCTGTTCTTATGGCAGGACTTCAATCAGTCTGACATCTGCTAGGAGAGTAATACAACAGTGCATAGACAATCCAAGAAGTTTTTGGAATGTGTTAGGACAACTTCCTGGTGAAAGTGGTGCAGGATCAGGTCATGATCCTCAAAAATAGGGAAGAATTGGTAGGATGATAGTAGACGATGGAGATTTGCACAGTAGTGACTATGACATGGTTGAATTCAGGATCCTGACAAAAGGAAGAAAGGAGAACAGCGGAATGCAGCCTCTGGATTTCTGAAAAGCAGACTGACTCCCTCAGGGAATTGATGGGCAAGATGAAAGCAATCCAGGAGAGCTGCCTGTATTTTAAAGAGCCTTTATTGAGGGCACAGGAACAAATCATCCTGATGTGCACAAAGAATAGCAAATATGGCAGCTTGGCTTAACAGATAAATCTTCAATGAGCTCAAACATGAAAAAGAAGCTTACAAGAAATGGAAACTTGGACAGATGACATGGGAGGAGTATAAAAGCATTGCTCAGGCATGCAGGAGTGTAATCAGAAATGCCAAAGCACAACTTGAGTTGTAGCTAGCAAGGGATGTGGAAAATAACAAGAATGGTTTCTATGGGTATATTAGCAACAAGGAGGAGGTCAGGAAATGTGTGGGACCCTGCTGAATGGGAAAGGCAACCTAGTGACAGATGATGTGGAAAATGCTGAAGTACTCAATGCTTTCTTTGCCTAGGTCTTCACAGACAAGATCAGCTCCCAGACTGCTGCACTGGGCAGCACATTACAAGGGAGAAGGTGAGCAGCACACAGTGATGAAAGAACAGGTTAAGGACTATTTTAAAAAGCTGGGCCTGCACAAATCTAATGCCTCAGAGGATATGTCTTAACTATGAAATTAGGTCAAATGTATTTAAGTTGACTTTTAGCATCTGATATTACAAAGTAGAACATGCATGTTCTTGCTATGTATGTTTGACCACAGAGCCCCACTACCATGGCTAGCACTGACTCACAGAGCAATGGACTTTGGGTAGTCATCTCACAGTTCCTACTGCCCATTTGAATTCTGTATTGGTATCCCAAAGCCTGGCGGGACAAAAACATTGTTGTGGGTGGTTTTGGGTACATGTTGTCAGCCTTCCATGATGCTTTTTCCTACTCCCTCCCTTCCTCCTTGAAAGCAACAGCAAACAGACATTGTTCTTTTTTTTTCCTGGGTTATATGTCCAGACACCATAGTACAGCAAGCATGGAACAGGCTCAGTTTGCAAATTGCTGTTCTGGGCATTGCAAACACCTCACGCATTATCCTGCTGTATATCCAGAGCTTAGCCAGGAACCAGTGACATGGAGATGCATCTGAGGAGGCCACACATGCAGACGTGCTGGAAGTCATGAAATGGAGCAACTGGCATTTGCTGGTAGCGGCTGGGCATATTGATATAGTGAAATGTCGATTCTGGTCATGGGAACCAAGCACAGACTGGTGGGACTACACAATTATGCAGGTACGGGACAGGGACCACTGGCTTCAAAATGTTTGCATGGGTAAGACCACTTACATGGAACTTTGTGAATTGCCTTCCTTGTTCCCTGATGCACAGCAATACCAAAGTAGGACTTGATCTGACAGTTGAGAAGTGAAAGGCTCATGGAAGCTTGCAATACCAGACTGCTACTGGTCAAGGCAGATTGCCTGGTGGCCAATTATGAGTAGCCAGATACCAGGGCAGTAAGAAGAGCTCACTGAGGTGTACTGAGCATCTGGGAAGCTTTGAAAACCATGAATAACCAGACAATGATGTGACAATTCTGTGTGTTGCTCATCATCAACCTGCCCCCATTCTACATGTACTGCCTTGTTAACCACACACCCACCAACCACAGCTGGCACAGTGAATAAAGATTCTATTGTTCTAAATTCATGAACTTTTATTTAGAAGAAAGAGTAAACACAGGCATTACTGAATATTAAAGGAAACAGGTATAACTAGGTTCTGATAACATAGGGGAAGGGAACGCACATGATCATATGGCTTATTACCATTGTTCTGTATAACTGCGGGAACAAGAGCCTTCTGCTCCATGAACTGGAGCTGAGTGAAACGGTTCCTGGTGCTCTTCTGTCCCCCAGAATCTAGGGTAACTAGAAAATGAGGATATGGAACTTGATGAGGAGGACAGGTGGCTTACCAAAGGGTACAGAAAGACTGTGGTCTAACTGCATTTCCTACTCCTCTATCAGACACCTCATCAGGTCTATTTGCTCCTCCATAAGATTCAATGTCTTGAGTGTTACATGTATTCCTGGAATGTACTCCTGTCCTGTTTACTACATCTGACCTCTAACAGCATGCACCTCCATACACTGAGTGGTGCCATACTGGTGTGGGTGGATTGCATGAGCTCATTAAACATGTTGCCGCATGTACATTTTTTTGCTTTCTAATATACAATAGGATTGTTGCTGGAGTGAAGGCAGATCCCAGAGACAGGCCCCCAGCTACATGGGAAAAATGAACAAAGGTAGACTTGTTAGGGTCTGAGGGAATGAACTGAGGCAGAGACCAGGACCTTTCACTGCTCTGCTTTTTGCTGAAGTGATGCCAGGTCACTTACTGCTGGCTTGGCATGATAAGTTTCCTACCATGACTACCTTCTATGATGAGACAACAGGCTCTGTGGCGATTAGGAGTGGTGGAAGTGATATACCTTGACTTTAGCAAAGCTGCTGATACACGGTCTTCCACAATACTCTTCAAGTAAGTTATAGTAGTATGGAATACATGAATGGACTATAAAGTGGACAGAATGCTGGCTAGACCAGTGGTTCCCAACCTTTTCAAATACACAGCACACTTCAATGACAATAAAAATTCCACAGAGCACCCGATTGTTCAGCTGAATCAATTTCTCATAAATGTCACATTTACTTACATTTACAATGGATATGGTCTTACTAGGGAGGTCTGAAACATAATATTGCATACAAAAAGCTAAACAAGGCTCAAATGCATTAATGGTTTCAAATCCAACACAGAACACACTGCCTTAGACAGCGAGCACAGACACAGTTTCGAAATCTGTTCAGTGTCATGCTAAGGATGTTGAGTAAATGAGTAACCAATGAAAGCAGGCTCCCCTCCCCACCAGTACATTGGAGACAGGAGTGGAATTTAAAACTTCCTGGCACACTTGACCAGTTCTCTCAGCACACCAGCATACCACCACACATTGATTGAAAACCACTGGGCTAGACCATCTGGCTCAATGCGTAGTGATCAACCACTTAATGTCTACTCGGCAGTTTCAATCAAATGGAGTGCCCTAGAGGTTGCTCCTAGGGCTGGTTTTGTTCAACATCTTCATTAATTATCTGGATGGTGGGATAGATTGTATCTTCAGCAAGTTCATGGATAAACTTAAGTTTGGAGGATGGGGCCAAAAGAAATTCAATGAGGTTCAACAAGAACAAGTGTGGAGGCCTGCACTTAGGATGGGAGAATTCCATGCACTGTTACAGGCTAGGGATTAACTGGCTAAGTGGCAATTCTACAGATAAGGACCTGGAGATAACAGTGGACAACATCCATGCTGGATAAGAGCCAGTGTGCTCTTGTTGCCAAGAAGGCTAATGGCATATTGAGAGGTATTAGTAGGAGTATGGCCAGCAGATGAAGGGAAGTGATTATTACCCTCTAGTCAGCAATAGAAAGACCACATCTAGACTTTTTCATCCAGTTATTTGGCCCTCTACCACAAATTTCAGTGGAGAGCAACAAAAATGATTATGGGGCTGTAGCACATCACTTATGAGGAGAGGCTGAGGGAACTAGGCTTATTCAGTATACAGAGAGTGGAGAAGGGGGATTTGATAGAAGCTGTCAACTACCTGAAAAGGGAAAGGATTCCACAGAGGATGGAATCAGGCAGTTCTCACTGATGGTAGATGACAGACAAATGAGCAATGGTCTCAAGTTGCAGTGGGAAAGATCTAGGTTGCATAGGAAAAGTTATTTCACTAGGATATGAAGCACTGAAAAGGGTTACCTAGGGAGGTAGTAGAATCTCCATTCTTAGAGGTTGGTAAGGCCAGGCTTGACAAAGCCTTGGATGAGATGATGTAATTAGGCTTGGTTTTACTTTGAGCAGGGGGTTGGACTAAATGACCTCCTGAGTTCTCTTCCAATCCTAATTGTCCATGATTCAATGCTTTCTTGCAACAATGTTTGGTTCCTCTTAAAAAAACCATTCATGTTTCTGTTCCTAATACTGGCAGCTGTTCCAGTTAAGAGATGCTTTTGGAAATGGAAAAAACAATACAAGTGAAGGTATTTGGAAAGTTTGATATTATTGGAGACAGACTGATTTAACTGTGTTATGATTGTTTTAGGGAACAAGAGATACCCCAAGACAGTTGTAGCCATGGAATGTAGGAGGACACGAAAAGATGATATGCCTGTTATCAGTTTATTTCAATACTGATTTAAGAATCAGAAAACCTTAATGTTAGAAATTAAGCAGTGCTTAGTTGATTAGGTTGAGTTTTTTAAAATATTAGGACAACACTGAAAGTGAATGATAAGCAATTTAACATTCAGAGTTTGAGCTAAGCATTTTGATTAAATATTAGAATATTGAAGTTCTGTCTAATTGTTAATCCAGTATTGAAGATTTTAACCAACTGTTCCTACAATGGTCTCCTGAAGTGCTACAAATCATACAATTTTCGGCAAGTTGGATCCACCCAACATCTGACTCACACGTGACAATTATAATTTAAAATATTATTTTCATGTTTTGTAGCTTGCTCTAAGCTTTCATGTTGCTATGTTGAGCTGAAGAGGCTGAATTTTCCTTTAAGGCATAATACTAGCTTACCGCACGAGTCTAATTTAGCCATAATGTCATCACAGAATCACTGACAACTAGATAATATTTAGATTGTGCAAACCACTTGAATTTTACAAAGGATGAGCATTATGGTCTTTATTTCTTGTACTCTAGTGCCCTCTAGAGTAAAAAGACAATAAAGCAGGTCACAGAATGCATTGTTTTAAAAAGTCTCATCTACAAACAAATCAGGGCCCCAAACTGGTTAATATACTGTTTTGTCTTGCTACTACAGATGGGACCTAGTGAAGTTTTTAAGCTTTACAATGAATTGTTCTACTTCCTGTGTCATAATGTTATAATTAAAGGCATTAGAGAGAATACGTGGGTGATATTATATCTCAAGTTAGTTTCCATGATCTGAAGAAAAGCTCTGTGTAAGACTGAAAGCTTGTCACTCACTCATGTTTTATAGTATGTACAATCCAAGGGTTTTCTTTTAAAAAAATCACTTCAAATTGTAGCATTTTCTGTTGCAAAATAATAATCTTACTTTGTTAACCCAAACTGACAACATGAACAGACAGAAGAGGGGACACAGCCTGATGGCAGCAGCAGCAGGGGTCGCTTCCCCTTGCTCTCACCATGGGGCGGTGCAAGCAGCAGCCTGTGTTGCTTGCACTGTCTGCAGGGTTAGTGCTGGGGGACTAAGGGAGAGGTAATTCTCTGCTGTGGCTACTGCCACCTACAGCTGTGCCTTGCCCTAGGTAATCGGCAGCCTGGTTGGTTCAGCGGGGGGGGGGGGGGGGTAAGAAGGTGGAGTGGTGGGGCTTTTAGGGTGGGGGTTACCCCAGACCACGCTTCCCCTAAGGATGGCCCTGATTACAATAACAATGCCAATCTAATGACCAAGATAAAGTCTTATGAACTAAGTAGACTGTGGTATTCAAATGTTTAGCAGGTCACACTAAACCCCTGGTATTTACTGCAACCAGATGAAGTTGGCCAAAACTGCAACTGTCTTATCTTCATTTGGATTTTAACATGGGTTAAAAAGACATCTTTTTCAAAGACTTACAGAATACTAGGGTTGGAAGGGACCTCAGGAGGTCATCAAGTCCGGACGGCTGCCTGAAGCAGGATCAACCCTAACTAAGTCTTCCCAGACAGGACTTTTCAAGATTGGATTTAAAAACCTCTAGGGATGGAGATTCCCCCACCCCTCTAGGTTACCCATTCCAGTGCTTCACCACCCTTTTGTTGAAACAATTTTTTGTAATATCCAACCTAGACTCCGCCCCCTCACCCCACTGTTACTTGAGACCATTGATCCTTGTTCCACCATCCATCGCTACTGAAAACTGCTTCTCTCCATCCGCTTTAGAACCCCTCCTTCAAAAAGGGGAAGGCTGTTACCAACTCTTCTCTTCCGCTAACTAAATTAGCCTAAATCCCTCAGCCACTCCTCATAGGTCATGTGCTGCAGCCCTCTAATCATTTTGGTTGCCCTCCTCCGGACCCCCTCCAATGCATCCACATCCTTTCTATATTGCGGCTCAGAACTGGACTCAATACTCCAGATGTGGCCTCACCAGTGCTGAATAAAGGAGAATAACAACTTCCCTAGATCCGCTGGAAATGCACTCCAATATGTCATTAGCCTTCTTTGCTACAAGGGCACACTCTTGACTCATGCCCAGCTTCTCATTCACTGTTCACTCATTCCTGGTTCTTTTCTGCTGCACTGCTACTTAGTTAGTCAGCCCCAGGCCTGCAACAATGCTTGGAATTCTTCCATCACAAGTGCAGGATTTTGTGAAGTCTTCCTAGCAAAGACACAGATTTTTGTTGCTCTGTGCAGATGAGTCCCATACATTCAGATGAGAGTTACAACAGACACTGGTAAAACACTCAACACTTACACAGGTTGAACCTCTCTAACCCTGAACTCTCTTGACTGGCCACATCCATAATCCAGCATGATTTTAGTTAGAGGGATGACCACTTATTGTGGGTGTGGCCAAGTTTCCCATGGTCCTATAAAATTTGTTTATGGCCACCACTCCTGGCTCTCAGTGTTCTGTGCTGTTATTTAGCTGTAATCTTCTAAGAGCCCAGTCAACAGTGGAAGTGTTAGTAATGCTGCTAGACAATACTGACCTTCCATGGTTTGGTGAATTCTCTCGTCCAGCACTGGTCAGGTCCCAAAGTGCCAGACCAGAGAGCTTCACCCTGTACTAAATCAGTTCTTTCAAATGATATCACAGATTTTGGCCAATAAAAAGGAGTAAACAAACAGTAATAATATTTAGTTCTTATATAGCACTTTAAGTTCATGGGCCTCAATATTTTATAAAAGACAGGGGAACATCATAACCCACATTTTATATGCGGAGAAACTGACGGTATGTCTATACTTACTGAAAAAGTGACATATTTGTAGTTAATCTTCTGGGGTTCAATTTAACGTGCCTAATGGGGACATGCTTAATAGAACCATAGGGACTCTATCATCGACCTTGGTACTCCTCATTGTTGCAAGGAGTGAAGGGAGGTCAATGGGACGATTTCTCCTGTCAACCACTGACTATGTGGACGGGCTGAAAAAATGAGCTACAATATGTCACTTCCAGCTATGTAACTGTCATAGCTGGAATTGCGTATCTTAAATCTACCGTTCAACATAGCTTAGATCTGGCCTGAGGCTGAGAATGGGGAAGTAACTGGCCTCAAGTCACATGGTGGGCTAAGGGCTCTCCTGAGAAAATAAAACCCAGGTCTCCTGACTCTGAATCTGTTTCTTTATCTACTGGTCCTTCCATCCCTGACACAAAAGGACCACAACAAATAATTACTAATCTCAAAAGGGACACTCAGATTTGTCTTAAAATTTATGTTTTCTTCAAAAAAAGTTTCAAGGGCCAGAAGAAATTTTTTAATGACTAAAGCTAGAACTGACCATTGTGATCATTTATGTGTAACACAGGCCATGAAACCTCCCTGACCTAATTCCTTTCTTAATTGCAGTGTATCTTTTGGCAAAACATGAAATATTGATTTAAAATTTGCCAGTAATAGAGAATCTACCACAATCCTTGGTAAATTGTTCTAGTGGTTAATTACCTTCCGAGTTTACCCTATTTCCAGTCTGAATTTGTATATCTTCAACTTTCAGCCACTGGATCTTGTACACTCTTGTCTAGCAGACTGATGAGCCATTATCAAAATGTTGTAGTCCATGTAGGTACTTGTAGATTGTAATCAAGTCATCCCTTAAGTCTTCCATTTATTAAGATAAACGGATTCAGCTTTTAGAGTCAGTTGGTCTATAAAGCATGCATTTCAATTCTTCAGACACACTCATGGTTTTTCCCTGAACCCCCCTCCAACTTGTCAACATCCTCCTTGAATTGTGGATACCAGAATGAGCCACAGTACTCCAGTAGCAAATGCAAGTGCCAAACAGAGAGGTCATGTGTCTTTCAAATACCTATTCTATATTCTCATTTATACATTCAAAAACTGCATCAGCTCTTTGCTTAAAGCTCTGCGCTTGGAATTCACACTAGCTGTTAATTTACCATGACTTTTCAGATCTTTTTCAATCACTGCTTCCCAAGATAGAGTCCCTTATCTATGAAATATAGTGCATATTCCTTGTTCCTTACACATTCATGAAAAAACCTCATGCTTCATCATGGCTGAACGCTTGCAAGATGCAGGAAGGGATTTTCCCCCTTACTCTTTCACATTATGGGTGGCATTGGGCTTTCTTCTCACCTTCCTATGAACGGGAAACTGACCCACTTTGCCATGTGCTGGGCACAATGAGAGGGAGGCAGCTCTGCAACCCCAAAAGTGTAGACTTGGGCAGAGGGGGTGACCTTCGGTGCCACCTGGGGGCTCTGCCTGCTGCCATCGCTGCTGTAGCAGATCAGTGTTACTATGCCGTGCTGACATTCATAGCAGTAGTATCCTTCAGTCTACGTAGACTATGGAACGTGCCCTTCGTAGTTCCATTTGGCATCCTCATTTGCAGCGCTGGCTGTGACTGTGAAGACCCACATGAGAGTGAGTCCTTGCTGCATCTGTTGCATATGTAATGGGTGTCTGGAAGGTCCTTGCTGTGCTTTCTGTGGGCTCGCTTCTCCTTTGCTAGCTGTCTGATCCTCAACTCACCCTTCTGAAGGCCCTTGTATAGTTCCTGCCTCCATCTGCTGCGATCGTCTGCCAGCTCCTCCCAGCTGTTTGGCTTGATGTCTACTTCCCTGAGGTCTCTCTTGCAAACATGTTTGTAGCACAGCTGGGGGCATCCAGGAGGTCTTTTGCCAGAGGCTAGCTCGCCATACAGGATGTCTTTTGGGATCCTTCCATCATTCATCCTGTGGACGTGGCCAAGCCAGCGGAGCCGACACTGCCTGAGGAGGGTGTGCATAGTTGGGATTCCAGCTTGCTCAAGGACGGTAGCGTTGGACACACTGTCCTTCCATGACATTCCAAGGATGCGCCTGAGGCAGCACAAGTGGAAGATGTTCAGCCTCTTTTCCTGGCAGGTGTACAGGGTCCAAGTCTCACTGCTGTAAAGGAGGGTGCTAAGGATGCAGGCTCTGTAGACTTGCATTTTGGTGTGAGTGTACAGCTTGTTGTTATTCTACGCTCTCTCACTGAGTCCGGACAGAGTTGTGGCTGCTTTACTAATCCTCCTATTAAGCTCAGTCTCCAAGGACAGGGTGTCAGTGATGGGGGACCTGAGGTAAACAAACTCGTGGACGACCTCTAACGTTTAGTTGTCAATGCTGATTGATGGAGAACCAGCAACGTCCTGAGCAAGTACATTTGTCTTCTTTAGGCTGATGGAGAGCCCAAAGTCCTTGCGTGCTTTGGAGAACCGATCCAGCAGCTGCTGAAGCTGGTCTTCTGTGTGTGACACGACAGCAGCAGCATCTGCGAACAGCATATCTCTGATGAGGACTTCCTGCACCTTAGATTTAGCTTTCAGCCTTGCAAGATTAAACAGTTTCCTGTCAGATCTTGTGTGAAAAAAGATGCCCTCTGTTGAAGATCCAAAAGGAGTGTTTAAGGAGGAGTGCGAAGAAGATCCCAAACAATGTCGGAGCAAGGACACATCCTTGTTTGACGCCGTTCCTGATGCTGAAAGCATCTGATAATGTGCCATCTTATTGGACGGTTCCTCTCGTGTCTTTGTGGAAAGACTGGATCATCTTGAGTAACCGTGGTGGACAACCTATCTTGTGGAGCAGTTTGACAAGTCCATCCCTGCTGACCAAGTCGAAGGCCTTGGTTAGGTCGATGAAGGCAATGTAGAGTGGCTTCCTCTGCTCCCTGCATTTCTCCTGCAGCTGCCTCAGAGAGAATACCATGTCGACGGTAGATCTCTCTGCGCGGAATCTGCACTGTGATTCAGGATACACCCTCTCAGCAATCTTCTGGAGTCTGCCAAGGATGACGCGAGCGAACAGTTTACCAGTGATGCTTAGGAGAGAGACTCCACGGTAATTGCTGCAGTTGCTTCTGTCTCCTTTGTTCTTATACAAGGTTATGATGTTAGCATCACGCATGTATTGTGGAACCTCTCCCTCTCTCCAGCACAGGCGCAGTAGCTCATGTAGGGGTTCCAGGAGAGTGTCTGTGGCACACTTGATTACCTCTGGTGGTATACCATCCTGGCCCGGGGCCTTTTCTACATTCATAGGTCTCTCATTACTGTCTATGCTGACTAAAATGCTAGACATAAGTTCCACAATGGTGTAGATTACATCAAAATGTTAGTATTCTTTTTCCTTAATTGCATAAGATGTTACTAGTACAGCAGCTAGGTAAATATTTTCTAAATTTATGATTTTATCCCAACAATACCCTACTGGTTCTAAATGGATATTTAAATGGGTTTTCTCCAGAATTCTTTTCTTAGTATATATTCACTTAAAATTAAATTCTGAGCCTATTCTATTTATAAGAAAATATTGCTTAAAAGTTACATCTTTATTTTTTCTTTATTTTTTTCTTTATCATCATTAATACCTTCACATGTAAACTGTTGCTTTTTTGGCTAATTTTAGTTAACTCAATGCTGTGCTTGACAGAGCATGTTACTGAACAGTAGAAGATAACTACCCTCAAGGGAACAGATTTTTCAGTTTGGGGAAATAATATTTCCATGATCACCCACTTCCTCCCAAAAGCTGTGGGGAGCAGGGTAAGGTAGAATCATTAGGTTAACAAAGGTTAACATTAATTTTTGCTTTTAGAAAGGCTCATGAAAACACAGGAGAGTTCACAAGGTAGACAATAACCTCCTCTTTGAGCTTACTTGAATTTTTCATTGTGATAAAAAGCTAGATGGATTTAACTGTGGACTTTGGTTTTATGAAATGTCGCAAAACACTGAGTTACCATGTCTGTAGACAGGTTACTGAAAGTAGGGTAAGACAATGGCTAGCAAAAGGCAAAGACTGTTTTTGAGTGAAGTCAACTAATGACACTACACATTTCTATATTACATGTAAGACTCATTTTATACATCAATAATATGGAACAAGATACCTGCAGAAAGAAAACAACATTTGCTGATAGGTACAGGGGCAAGCATATACCAAGTTTCACGTCCTGGAGAAACCATAAAAGTTGGAGTGACTTTAAAAACACAAGCAGTGTATGAATCACAGCCTAAGGAAACCAGTAATCCAGGCAGAAGAAAACGGGTACATCTCCATTTGCTCTACATTAGAAGAAGCCAAGCAGGTGAAACAATTTAGTACAGAAAACTACGGGAAAAAATAAAATTCTATAATACTATAGTAATATTAGGTTCTCAAAGAGCAAGGTGATTAGTTTGCTGATGGTGAATGAGATGCTGATCTTCTGGATACTGACTGAAGAGTGATCAGGCAGCCAAGAGGGGAGGTAAGATTGGGACTTTTCAGCTCGGAAAAGAGACAACTAAGGGGGATATGAGGTGTATAATATGATGACTGGTATGAACAAGGAACAGTTATTTACTCCATTCCATAATGCAAGAACTAGAGATCACTCAATTAAATTAATGGGTAGCAGGCTTAAAACATACAATGCAGTCAACCAATGGAGCTTCTTGACAGAGGATGTTGTAACGGCCAACACTACAACAAGATTCAAAAATGACTTAGATAAATTCATGGAGGATAGATCCACCAGTGGCTATTAGACAGAATGGGCAGGGGTGGTGTCCCTAGCCTCTGTAAAACACTGATAATGTGCAACATAGGATGGACCACCTGTTCTGTTCATTCCCTCTGGGGCTCCTAGCATTGGCCACTGTCAGAAGACAGGATACTGGGCTATAAGACCTTTTAGTCTGACCCAGTATGGCTATTCTTAGGGTTGACCCCAAGGCACTCTGCTTGATACTGTCAATTAGATATAGAGCTGTTGATCACTACCATTGACCTTGATGATCTAGCCAATTTTCCATCCGCCTTACAGTACATTGATGATAAACTAATAGTCTTTTTTTCTTTTCTAAAATGAAAGGTTAGTGAAGAAATGTGTTGTTTAAAATTTAATAGGACTGTGTCCATAAATTGACTTCATTTTAAGTGCAAACTGGATGTTCAGATCCCTAGAAGACCCTACCTACCCCCATTCTGGGCCAATAGGCAGTCTGCTTCTGCCAAAATAGGTGGGGACTATTTCAATGGAAACCTCTTACACTCAACTTGAATCTGTTCCTTTTAAAGAGGAGTTTAGACTCTGAAATTACTCCTAAACCTGCTGCTGAATTCCCATGTCAAATATTATTATGCAAACATGTTTTTCTATATTTAAATTTCGCTACCGTTACTCTGAGAAAAAAGTCACAACAAAGTAGAAGAGCTACTATAATAAAGATTTATATTTAAATTATGTCTATACAAAGAACTCTCATATGGATAAAAGAGGTAAAGTTTCCAGAATCAGGCCTTGTATGTTTGATTTTATTAATATGAATAATCCCAGTAAAATCTAAACCTGTCAAAATAAACTGTTTCCTGCCCAATATCGTTCAGGTGTAGTAGTCTCAGGTTTTCCTTCTAATAGTAGATAAAATAGTTAAAACAGAAGTGTGGTTTTTAACTTCACAGCATTCCTTGAAGTATTCAATTGTTCTGTTTACCCTACTGTGCAGAAATAGGTTGCTCCTGATAAGCAAGCACACACCAAAAATGTGTTGATTTTGCACTTACAGGCTGATGTAACTCACATTCATTTACACACCCTGTTCCCTTTCCACTCCCCACTTCCATGTTTTTGGCTACGTCTACACTAGCCCCATCTTTTCAAAAGGGGCGTGGTAATGAGCGAGGTCGGAAGATGCTAATGAGGTGCTGCTAAGAATATGCAGTGCCTCATTAGCACAATGGCAGCTGCAGCAATTCGAAAGTGCTTTTGAAGATGAGGGAGTCCTTTCCAAAGGACTCTGTCTACACGGGCGGAGGGCAATTTGAAACCAGCAATTTTGTATCACTGTGGCTGCCATTATGTTAATGAGATGCTGAATATTCACAGCAGTGCCTCATTAGCGTATTCCAACCTCACTCATTAGCATGCACCTTTTGAAAAGAAGGGGCTAGTGTAGATGAAGCCTTTAAGACAGGGGCTTGAAGTTACCTACCCAGGGTAGGGGCAGCATTTCAACTGGCAATAATAGAAATCATAACTCAACACTTGCAGCAGAAAACAGGAAGTTGTAGCATGACAGAACTCAGGCATATTTTCACTGTTGTGATGGTTAACTCTGGAGAGAAAATGTGTGCACTCAGATGAGTGATATGGCAGGTTTCATTTTTATGATACAGCTTTCACTACTGCTATCACTGATGGAATGGAACCAGTAGCCAATAGTGGTAAAAACTGTTTCCATTTTTGCAAAAAATACCATACCAAACTGGAATTGTGTTTGCCAGGCAGTGATTATATGAAGTTGGTTGTTCTCACTCTCCTTTTTAAAATCACTTATAGCATCCACATAGTAACTCAACTTTGGGTAAAACCATTTGTTATATGGAAATATACCTATCTTGGAGAACTGGAAAGGACCTTCAGAGGTCATCAAGTACAGTCTCCTGCAGTCACAGCAGGACCTATCATTCCTGACAGAATTTTTTTTTTAATCTATTTGCCCCAGATCCCTAAATGGCCCCCAAGGGCTGGGCTCACAACCCTGGGTTTAGCAGGCCAATGCTCAAACCACTGAGCTATCCCTCCCTCCCCTTTTAAGTCTAGCACATCATTATAGTGCACATCTTACAAAGATCATTCTATCAATGTTTCCAGGAACTTCTAAAACACCAATTCCAAAATGATCCACATTACTCTAGGACCAAGACTTTCTGCTAGTATCAAATGCAAGACACCATACATTGGGAAATGAAGTTGAGAGCTCTAGATATAGTGCTAGCGGTTTCCTGTCCAACTTGGACAGAAACCACGGCAGATTATGGGTTTCACAATCTAGAAACCATTACAACAAGTTGTTGTAAAACACGTTGGACGGCTATAGGGAAATGTCATCATGTAGTCTACGCAGTAGTTACTACATTTTGCAGTTTATGGATGCAAAAATACTACTGACCTATCTACCATTAAGAAATTGATCTGAAAACATTTGTCAAAATGGACCCTCCAGAACCAATGCCATACATTCCTTACCTAGCATAGACAGTAATAGATAAGTTTAGCACTTTTACAGACACAGGAACAAGTTGACACCCTTGGCACATAACAGAATTCCAGCCACTTTCTCACCTCTTGTCTGGAGGCAATGTAACACAAAAATATTCAGCAGCAGCTGCACCATTCTGTTGGGGGATTTTTTTTTCCAGTATAATTTTGATTAAAATATAATTTTGATTAATTTCGATGAAAATGTTGATTAATTTTTAATAAATTTTGATTAAATTAATTTGATAATTTTGATTAGAAAGGTCATGTAACAGATGTAGCTGCGTATTTTTGCATAAGCAGCCTGTCCTCATTCTAGAAAACATAGGTATGCCCATTCAGAACCTCTCCTGGGAGTGGTGTCATGGTAGAGTTCCAAGAACTTTGCTCCTACTTCATTATCTATGGACACAAGGGGAAGCATTTCGGTCTATTCAATACCATTGACAGCTGGAAGAGAAAGCTGCAGTGGTAGTTTGCATTTTTAAACTTTTTATGAGACGTAAACAGAAAGTCAGACATATAGCTATACAACGTAACGTTGTCCAGAGTTAAAGCACTTACCATTTGGGGTCCAACATTCACGTTTATTGGTCCTAAGGTTTTTGGCAAAATCTTAGCTGGTGAATTGGTGCTGGAAACTGGTAATGCAATTACTGAAATATTACCTAAAGAAAAATAATTAAAAAAAAATTATAAATTATTCCCTTAAATGTAAGCAGTGAGCAACATAGTTGCGAACTCTTTCTTACGTTAAATTATGAAATATCTTCTCTTTCTTATATGGTGTACACATACCCTCCCAAAACGCCAAGGTCTTTTAAAGACGCACTGTCAACTCAACAGGCTCTAGATTTTTACCTACCTAAAAGCTTATGACGTAACTTACATAATTCTCAAAATAGCAGCTAAATCCATGCATATCTGCTTTATAGTGGAGCAGATACCTGCACAGGGATCTCCTCCCTGCTACCCTGCCCAGGCAGTGGGGAAGGGGCACCAAGGTAGGCCCCTACACTGCAGGAAGTGAAAGGATGCAAGAAAGCGAACCCTAAATCTCCCTGCAGGAGGGGCTGAATGCTGACCATGTCCACACACCTCCCCTCACCACACATTTGGTTAGCACTGACCTGGGGAACCTCAACCCCAGATCCCTGCTGCCCATTGTCCCAGTCCCTGCTTTCGTGCTGCCTGCCTCTTCCTGGCCGCCTGCCTCTTCCCGGCCTGACACTGCCCCCTCCTCTTTGGTCTGTGCTCCCTTCCCAGTCCCTCCCCCAGATTGCTGATTAGATGAGAAATTGAGCTTGGAAAATATTGATTGGATGAGGAGCCACATTTTTATATCCATGCAGGGTTCTATTATATCCTCTTGTCTCAACAAAAAAGAGAAACCCACTGGCTGTCACATACTTCAATACAAAAAGTTAAACTTATTGGCATGCCTACGAAAGTAGACCCAAACATGGACTACTTTTCTGTACGCTCATAGTGCGGTCACTGTAGTGACACCTTACTAGGATGAGGACACCTTGGCTGGGATGACTTAGTGGGGGTTGATCCTGCTTGAAGCAGGGGGCTGGACTAGATGACCTCCTGAGGTCCCTTCCAGCCCCATGATTCTATGACTCTGCTTACAATAAAAGAATGGTAGTTCCCACTACAAACTATCATCAAATAGCTGTCTGTTGAGAACCTATGTGGTGGTGATGGAAAGTCCACAACTGGTACTCCTGCAATAGAGGTTTGCATGTCCATGCATACTCTGCCCTGAACAAGCTGTCAGATCACAGAAGCATTCAAACAACTGTAACAATGTGACCAAATTGCTTTACCCTTTTGTCTTACTAAGCCTACGAGTACACTGAAAGGAAATGTTGATGTTGAATTGTGATAGAGCCATTAGCAGACCACTGGAGCAGGTTCCTTTATCTGTTCACAGGTAGGCAGGCAGGCAAAGTGGACATAGCAGAATTTTGAAAAACGGTCTCCCCTATCCGCCCCCATGAGTATGCAGAGGGCAACTCTGTTCGCACCAGAGAACATGTGAATCTCTATAGTCATTGTAATTGACCAGGGTTCCCTCTAGTTTTCCATCCATGGCTGGAATAAACTTTTTTATGTGCATCAAGGCATATGGAGATGCAAACCACCAGTAGAAACATATGCTGCCAGCTTTGGACACTCTGCTAATCAGCTGGTGGCACCTGAATCTTTCCTGGGTGACTGCTCAAATGCCCAGCTTACAGGGAAAACTGCTACTGACCTTACATATCCCCTTTCCCCATGGCCAGGAGTGAGCAACCAAATGAGCAAGAGCCATTTTTTTCAAATTCAGTAAAAACTCAATAATTCAAGACCCACAATGCATATGAATATGAGATGGTCCTTCACAAATAATATCAAGCCTTACTTTTTGTAACAACTATTTGAAGAACGCTACTCACACAATGATTTCTACCATGATACACGTTTACTGCAGGACTTGAAACTTTTTACATATTTGGTTTTCTCACACTTTACATGTGTGTTTGCACTACTATCTCCTCGACTTTCACTCCCAAACTCACTGTAATTATGCCAGTTTTACTTTACATTTTATTTCAGATTTCTTTCTTAAAATGCATGTTGCCCTTCACAGCAGGAATGCCACAAGCTTCCTTCCCTTCTCTCCCACTGCCAGGGCTGCCAGCCTGGCTGGGGGAGGGGAGCCCTGCCATTCTTCCCTCTCAAGCTCTCTTATGGGTACTCATCGCCTGATCTGCTTTTGGTTTCTTCTTATCTCCCTCATGACTCTCTAACTCCTCCTCCACCACCTCCTCTCTCATTCTCTGTCTCCCTCCCCAACTCCACAGCTGTTTGCCTCAGTTGCTTTTAAGCCTGGGGTCAGTCAGCTCAGCTGGCCCTTGTTAATTGATTGCCTGCCACCACATCCTATTGTCTCCACCTGGAAGCTTAACTCACTCTTTCTGTTCTTCCCCTAGCCCAGGCTGGGTGCTGGGCTGCCTTCCACCCTTCAACATGGGGTCGGCTGGCTTGACCCTGTTACAATAACTATAATCTAGCTTCCACCTCTTTATGAGAATCAGTCTTCTCTAACTCTTGGTCTGCTGCTCAATCTTAAGGCCATCATCAGCCCTTTCACACCGTCATGGAAAAGCACCACATCCAACACCGGTTCTAGCAACGGGAGCCCTGACCACCAGTCTTGGTGAGACCAATCGTAACCCAGGCTTACAGGAAAAACAAGACTATTCACTGATCACTGTATTGAGTACTGGGACATTAGTACTCAAGGAACTTATCAGTGGCTTTTATTAGCACAGACATACACAGGTTTACCCTTCATACTTCTTCTAACTTCAAATACAGAAAAAATACCTGCACACAAATAGAATATATGCATTCAGGGGATTAGAAGCTCTGCAGCGATTGCTTACATTCTACATTTTGCATAAAACATTTATGTTAAACATATTCATATTCAAAACATATTTGCATACAACATCACACTGAGCCACAGTTACATACAAGCAACCTAGCCTAGGATGCCAGAGCAGTTCCATTCGGCCCTGGACAAATCTGGTCTCAATAAGGGTTTAATAAGTGGCCTGCCTCTCCCTCAATGTGAAGAGAGCAATGCACATCTGTGGCAACCAAGCAGAGATTTTTTCCCAGCATTCCAGTCAAAGCTCACTGATTTAGATTAAAACAAAGCCAAAATTAATAAAGACAAAAATAGATGCTAAATAATTATTAGAGAGAGCAAACAGATCAAATCAGATTACCTACCAAATCAAAAAAAAATGCTGTCTAAACTTAAGATACTATATAGAATGGACAAGAATAGGATATTCTCACTCTAACAGACTTGTGTATTCCTAAGGCACAAATGAAGGTTACTCACCTGTGCGGTAGCTGACGTTCTTTGAGATGAGTGTCCCTGTGGGTGCTCCACTCCAAGTGTTGGTGCATCCCTCTGCCTTCACAGAGAGATTTTTGCTGGGGCCTCCCTCTGAGTCGTGCACACACAAGCAACCCTATTTCTCACCCCCATCCCTCCATTTAAAGAACTGTTCATGGGACCTGGGGCCTTCACATCCATTCCCACCATGGAGACTCTGAACTCTGAAGTAGAAGGGAGAAGGGCAGGTAGTACAGCACCCACAAGGACACTCGTCTTGAAGGACCTAAGCTACTGCACAGGTGAGTAACCTGTATTTCTTTGAGCATTGTCCCCATGGGTGTTCCACTGCAGGCAACTTAGTAGCAACGTCCCTTGAAATGGGAAGGACTCCAGTGTTGTCAGAATAACTGTTGAGAGTACTGCTGTATCCAGGAATGTGTCTGCCTGAGATGCCTGGGTGACAGCATAGTGATGGATGAAAGCATGTTGGGATGTCCATGTCACTGCCTTACATGTCAGCCAATGGCACATTGCGCAGGAATGGCCAAAGCGGTCACCGCTCTGGTAGAGAGTGCATGCAGTGGCTGCACTCCTTGTAGTTGGTAGCAGAGTCTGATGCATCCTGAAATCCAATCAGAGAATGTCTGTGTGGACATTGGGTTGCCCTTGGAACATTCCACTATTGAAAATAAAAGTTTCGGTGAGGCCTGAAACAGCATAGTTCTTTCCATATGGAATGTAAACGCTCACCTGACACTGAGTGTGCGCAAAGTAGATTCTAATGCACTGGTATGCGGTTTTAGGAAAAACACTAGGAGATGTATGGGTTGGGTAATGTGAAAAGATGTGCAAACTCTAGGGCAGAACTTCAGGTGGGTTCTGAGTGCAACTTTGTCCTTGAAAAATGTTTGTATGTGGCGGGGGGGGGGGGGTTTGCCATAAAAGTTCTCCCACATCTGGCAGAAAGGATCCCCACTACAAATGAGACTTTCATGGATAGGTGCAATCATGAGCAGGTGGGTGCTGGCTCAAATGGTTTATAAGTTAGACCTGTGAGGACTAGATGCAGGTTCCACGGAGGTGGAGCAGGTGATATGTTGGGGTAGAGTGCGGTGATACCCTTCAAGAAGTGCTTAGTAATAGGGTGAGTAAACATAGTTTCATTGCCTGTTTTGACTTGGAATGAAGAGATAGTGGCTAAATGTACCCTCATGGAACTGAGAGGAAGGCCAGTTTGTTTTAACTCAAGAATATAGTCCAGGACAGAAGGAACTCTTGGATCTAATTGTTGTGCAGGGCACCAGGCCTTAAACCTGTTCCATTTGTGTGTGTATGTTGGACGGGTAGATGATTTTCTGCTGCTTAGTAGGACATTCTGAACTTGGGACAGGCACATTAGCTCTGTCTCTGAAAGCCAGACAGGAGCCATGCCTTGAGCTGAAGCATCTGGGTATTTGGGTGTTGCAGCTGGCCATCGTCATGTGAGCAGATTGTCGATGGGGGGTAGCGTGAAGAGGGACAGACAGACATTTGGAAGAGGTTAAGTGTACCATGTCACCCTGGGCCATACTGGGCTTATTAAGATTACTGTTGCTTGACTGAGCCAGATTGTGTGTCTCACCCTATCAAGCCTATGAGCTCTTGAGGGAGTCAAGCAGTGAGGAGAAAAGCCTGCATCCTCGTCGGAGGAAAAAGGGGAAGCCTCTTGCGCGTATCCCTGGTGCACTGCCTCTGAGGTAGGCAAGGGGGTGCTGCATACAGCGGGGAGGCTGGCACTACGGAGGCTTTCAAGTCTCTAGGCTGAGAGAATAAGCTTGGGTGTGGCCAGCCATGGAACTGTAACCTGAGCTGCAGTGTGCTTTTCGGGGGAGGAGTGACCAGTGACTGCTCCAGCACTTGCTGCTGCACTGAGAGCAGATTGAGACTCTGGCTGGATCTACACTTGCTGCAGAAGATTGAACACTTAGGTTTGATCTTCCAGGGGGCCATTTTGCACGCATGTTCCAGGGTCACTGTCAACCCCAGAGTGCCTTGCAAGCTGCAAGGATTAAGGAATGCCGACAGGAGGAGTGCTCCCATTGGCATTCTGCAGTGAGGACAGGGATGCAAATTGATGGCTGCAAAATCGATTTTTGGTACACAATTGGTGTACCCAGAATTGCCTAGCAGCCGTTGACATTCAACATAAGTGCAGACCCAGCCTCTATGCTGAGTCTGAGATGCTGACGGTGCTGTAAGAGTGACAGAGGGTGGCTGCATTAGCTTTGGCACCAGTGGCACCTGAGGTGCCCAGAGCTGTGACAGAGCTTACTTTCTGAGCTGTTTTGGGGGGCAGTTCTTGTTGGAGATTTTTTCTTGTATGTGCTCTCTGTGGTGAATGTGCCTTCTGCTTTTTTGCTGCTCTCAGCAGCTTTGGGGATCTTGTGAGGGACGTTGTTGGGGAGCCCTTTGCTGAGCATGTTCCTTGTCCAGGTCAAAGTTTGGTCAGAGGCACTTCTCCATTATCAGGAGTTTCAGCCACAAGCCCCTTCTCTGTGGGCTCTGGATTTCATTTTGGCACAGTAGGCACATTTCTGAGGGATATGCCCCGACCCAAACAGCAGACACGTGGGTTGTGTCCATCAGAGATGGGCATAGCCTTGCTGCTGGAGGTACATCTCTTGAAACACTGGGAGCCAGGAGTTTCTGCAGGAGCCACTAAAACAGCTGAAGCAGGCTTCCCGCCCCACCCCCAGCCCTCATCCTTTTCTGTTCTTCTAACAGTAAAAGACTAACCAACTGAAAAAAACTTTACAAACTATAAACCGTGAGGGGAGCACTGATAGTGCGACTGCTGTACTATGTCTCCAGACAGGGACGGAAGAAAGGGAGCTGAAGGCTCCAGGTCCTGGGTGCGGTTCTTTATACAGCGGAAGGGCAAGGACATGAGAGACAGAGACAGGCTCCTGCATGTGCATGACCCAGAGGGACATGGCTGAAAAAAGAATCTGTGTGAAGGTGCAAGGACGCATCAATGCCTAGAGTGGAGCACTTCTGGGGACAACTCTCAAAGAAGAAGTTACACTTGCTCTGTAGCTTGGAATACCCTAAATATCCCTTTAGCCTGAGTACGCCACTTTCCCAGTTCAGTCTTTGTTCTCGGGTGTTTCCAGGAATTTTCTTGCATAGTGTGTGAAGAACCACAGATGACCTCTCTCCCAGTCTTACAATTAGCATATGACACAAGCCCTTTGTTTCAAAACATGGTTTCCAGACCAGTTTGTAGAAAAATACTGACATCTCAAGCTGGAATCCACAGACACGCAGCCAGTATTTGCAGGTTGCCTGGAGAGTTCTTAAGGCGGCTCACCAGGTGGGGATAAGCATCGTGTAAGGCCTATTGTTTTTCCAAATGGCACGCTGTTCTGAAGAGGACCTTCCCTACCCACTGTCTGAACTGAAAAGTATAAAAAACAATACCTCATACATACAAAACACAGAGAAATAGGGACTCTCGGCTTCAGCTGCAGGGGCGTGGAACTTTAGCCCCTCTCTGGGCCTGTGGGGCTTCAATCCAGCTTGAGCTGCCAAGGCTCCTGAGCCTTTGGCAATATTTATGGCACTCTATTCCAGCTGAACTGAAGCCCTGAACATGAAGACATTAACAGTTGGATCTGCTTTGCATTAACCAATTATCTAGCTAATAGAAGGTATGACCTTCTATCCTCCAAAGAAGGCTGTCATTACTGCCTGCTACTTACCAAATAAGCATGGGTCCAACAACAGGCGAAAGGGAAGTAGTGTACTGATTACTGTTACTAATCTCAGAAACTCCCTTTGTCTTGGCAATATTGTCAAATGGAAGTAGGCATCTTGAAAATCAAGGGCAGTAAACTAATTACTGTGATGGAGTGAAAGGATTGATGCTGGAGAAGTCATGCAAATCTAATAATCTTGATATACTTGTTGATATTTTGAATGGTTGTGCATGAGTCTTGGGGCCTCTGCTAACTAGGGATCAGGAAGTCTGATGAGTAAAACTTCTTTCCCACTGTAGAAGAACTTCTTATACTGCCTCTCTTAAGGGCAAAAGGAGCAAGGGTACCCAAGAGAGGGAGTGGGGACTGAGGGCAACCTCCCCTCCAACGTCCCAGTAGCAGGGTGGGAGGCAACCTCCTTGGGCCCTCAGGTCCAAACGCACTCCTGCAATAGTCCTGCCCTGTCCCCTTGCTCCCTTCTCCCAAGTCAGGCTTTTAATGTAACAAACTGGTAGGGGAAAACCTGTCTGAGGCCTTCCATGATCTGATGGCCATATAACATGCTTGCTAAGTTAGTAGTGGTCACACACATTATAGCTTGCATTTGTTGAGCTTATTGCATACACCAACACTCTTTGTATCCCTTCATTCTACTTCTACAAATTCCAGGTGTATCATACTTCCTTTCATTTAAGGGGATCACTGCATTTTCCACCACCTTGTGCCTCGTGACTGGGGCTGTGGGGCCTTGTGCTGATTCTGAGTATCTGTAAGTACAACTGGAGGTTACTTACTGTAACTCAAGGTTCTTTGAAATGCGTGGTCCCTACACATCTTCCACACATGTATATAAATGGATGCCACAAACCTGAGTCTGGAAACTTTTCAGTGCACCCTCTGACACACAAATGCACAGTAGCATTCCTCATGCTCCTGACTGAGGGTAAACAGGAGTGCAGGCTGATGCACCTCCATACTTTTATTCCAACTTGGATCTGAAGCAGAGGAGAGGGAGGGCAAGTAATGGAATACCAACAAGGACCATACATCTTGGAGACCTTCTAGTTATAGTAAGCAACCTCCACTTCGGAGAGTGATATGAGTGACTGATAAACAGTGTTCAGATTAAAGGCAAGTATAAGCCAGTACAAAAATGCCTGCAATAGCACTGATCTTAATGCTGCATCAGCAGACAAGGCATGAGCTGGAGAATGGCATATCATAATTGTGTGGACAAAACTCTAGGTGGCCATCTTGAAGGTGTCCTCTAGTGGGACATCAGCTAAGGATGCTGTGGAAACAACTTGTACTCACATGTATGAGCTGTAACTCCCTTGTGAGGGGGTTTTATTATTTCGTAGCAGATGACTCCCAAGCCCACCTAAATGTACTCAGAGGACAAGGCTTGCCCACACAACCTCTCTAAGACAATAAAAACATGATGATTTCCTAATGGGTTTGATACTTTGCAGAAATCAAGAGATAATACAGGGGACTGTGTGTGAACTGCCCACTTGTGGTCAATCGAGAAGCTGACATTTAGTTTGTCTGCAAAGGAGTTGTGATGGTCTGGAAGATACATGGCCTGTATCATGATATAGTTACTGACACAACAGTTCACAAGGCTAACAGCTCCCAGGCAGAGAGGATGAAATCTTGTTCCTCATTATTTGTTTATATAGTCTACAGTAGTAATAGTTTCACACAGATAATGTCAGAGAAAGTGAGCACTTGAGTGGAAAGAAGGCCTTGCACACAAGGTGGATGACTCAAGTTCAACAGCTCTCTTGTGCGGCCCAGGTATTCTGAGTACCGTGGTTATTCAGGTGAGCAACCCATCCACCATGATGGTGGCCATGGGGGTGGGAGATCTGAAAGGAGTACCCACTGTAACCTTTTCTGGTTTCAATCACCATGAGAAGAGGGGATAACTCTGGTGGGTACAGGAACTTTAGAGTTGATATGATTCTTGGTTAGTCAGGATATCAAGTGTAGCCAAGATTGCAGGCACTGCAAATGGAACCTGGCAAACATCATGAAGTAGGTACACAGAGCCCCCATGGCCTAACAGTGAATGGTACATGTGCACTGTGGTTCACTACCTATGAATATTACATGAAATCAGTTTGTTAGTTCTATGAAACCCAGCTGCAGGAAGGAATGCTTTCGCTGAAGTCAAAATCCAACATTGTCCCTCTAAAGTTTATTGTGCTTGTGGGTAACAAATTCAATTTTCTCCATTTATGCAAACACATCAGGCTGATAGAAGTTGTAGGAGAAATCTTGACATCAACCTGACTTCCTGATGAGATTGGCCAACCAGAAGACAATGGTTCTGGTATGAAAATATTATATAGCCCTGCTGTATCATCTGGGCTGCTGCTACAAAGAAAACTTTTGGATTAAGTATGGCACAAAAACTATTTACAAAATGGAGGACTCAAATTGTGTGTTCCTGGCCTATCCTAAAACAAAGGAACTTTCTATGGGATGGGTGAATGTACACGTGGAAATACAGATCCTTAGTGATTGAGAACAGCATTCCCTGTAATTGGAGCACTTCAGCGGCCACTACGGAAAGAGTCAAATGCCACCCAACTGATTAGCAGAGCACTTACAGCCAGCAGCATGTTTCTATTGATGGTGCACATCCACACATGCCTGGGCATACAGAACGTTTATTCTGCACACAGATGGAGAAGTTGGAGAGAACATTGGTTGAGAGCCATGAACCGTATCTTTTCCTGAAGGCAGGGGATTACTGATGCCAATATAATTATCCAGAATTTTATTTTTGGTGCATCTTTTAGCCAAAAACTTCAATATGACTTCCCTAGGAATAAAAGAAAAGGTTGAAGTTGCAAAATACTTCTGTAACAAACCTTTTGTTTCAGCTTTACTGAAGAGATCTGGAGGATCCAAACTAATTCTCCCTCAGGTTGTTCTATGGTTGATTGTTTTGAACAATTTATTAAGAACTGACCTATTCTCGTAAAAGTGCCCAGGAGGCCCTGTGATTTGGTGTAAGGCCAAGCAGACTGATCACAAAGGAGGAGCCAATCCAGGAGGGGGAACATGCTGCTGCCACTACCTGGAGGAGGTACAGTGGGGCAATCGTCTGGAGAAGTGGCCCGGGGAAGAGCTGCAGTGTTCATGACGAGGGGAACCCTTCCCCACCACTTGGAGCCACATATGGTCCCTGGGCTAGAACCTGGAATGAGTGGGTGGGGCCTGAGTTCCCCCCACACCACCATCTCCCCCCACAACCATCTCAAGAACGGTGACAGTATCCAGGCTGTGGGGTTAACGGACTAAACAGAAGCCTGGAGCCCAGGAGCAAGGCTAGCCTTGCCCCATTACATATAAAGGTGGTTGCCAAACTTTTGAATGAGATGCTGCTGCCATTGCATGGCCATCTCAAAATCATCCCGCAGTTATGCTAGTCATAGGACTTGTCTACACTTGCCCCCAGCTTTGAAGGAGGCATGGTAAGCAGGGTGATGAGAGATTACTAATGAAGTGCTGCAGTGAATATTAGGCCAATTCTCCACTGCAGGCACTTCTAAGTGCCCGTGGCTACACGTATGCTGGCACTTCAAAGTTCCTGGGGGGAGAATTGGCCTAATTAAATGGTGCATATTCACTGCAGCACTTCATTAGTAACCTATTGCCCTGCCCCCTTCAAAGGTGGGGGCGAATGTAGACAAGCCCATAATAAATGTCATGTCCATAGCAAAACAATCTAACCAGTACATGTTTACTGATGTTGTGAACAAAATCACTTGCCTGAACTGGTGGAAATCGTTAGCCAGGCACCTTGAAACAGAGTTCTTTCAGTCACTAAGCCAACTGTTCACAGCAGTAATTTCTTTCACAGACAGAGAAAAGATATTTTCATTGTTTGGTATCATTCACTCAAAGGTAAGAAACTGACGAAGGTGCAAAAGCAGGAAAACTTGTACTTTTGTTTCAGTCTATGAATCAAAATGACAGTGGGAGTGGGGAAAAGGAAAGCTTGTTATAGAAGCTTTAAGGACACAGTACATTTAAGTGCTGTGATGACCTGTCAGATTTTTTTTTTTGCAAGTTGAAGGACAGCCATCAGCCTGCAACTGAAAACGTGAAACACGTAACATTTAAAACTTAGTTGAATAGAATATAATTATGTGCCATTGTTTGTGTGCATGATTTAGTCCTTAACATTCCTAATGTACTGTTGCTTCATCTGCAGCTTGACACAGGTAATGAGTATTCTGTCTCATTTCCTAGAGTAATAAAAATCAAGTTATCTAAAAAAATTACACAAAGTATACCCTCCTAGATGATGTAAAATGCCGTAGAGCTGTAAATGAACATGTTTTAGTGATCAGATAAGCACCATTGTTTAAGAAATATGAAGAAACGTCCATGGGTAACTTGATTTAAATCATTTATTTTCTCTTGTTCATTTTAATTGTGATTTAAATCAATCCACCCTAGGAAAAAGCGTCTCCTGTGCATTGTATGCTACACTTGACACATGGTTTTCTGAGAAAACTAAATTATGAACAAGAAGGAGTCCATTCCTGGTGGACAGTGGGACAACATTCTTTTAAGCTCCAGGGGTATCTTGGGAATCACCATGAGTCCTGCAATAGGCCTGGGAGCTTAACACACATGGGTTAAGGGGCTCCATTTCCATGAAGGTATAGAGTCAGAGTTGGTGCCCTTGCAATATACTAGAGAGACCAAGAGAGGAATGAGTGCTGCAGCCTGCTGCAATCCGGGGACCCAGAGGTTGACCTTCTGCATGAGGTGCCACTCTGAGATCTGAGAAAGGACCCCATTCATGTCTCACTCCCATTCTCTCTGCCCTGTGCCAGTGTTCCCTACACTCCTTCCTTGCCAACAGCTCTATGTGCCACATTTCTTCTTTTCAGTGTTTCCAATTCTTCCCCAGTTCCAGGGTCTCTGTGTTCCTCAATGCCATGACAGGATTTCTCAATCTTCCTACCATGGGAGGGACTCTACGTGCATTCCTATTCACAAAATACCAGGGTATCCCACTGTCCCATGCCAGGTGTTCTGTATGTCCTATTTCGTCCTCCTACAATGCTAGGCTCACTATTCCACCTCCATGGCAGAGGCTGTCTTGCATTCCCACTTGGCCACTTCTCCCCCTTCACCACTGTTATGTTAGTCTGGGAGATAAGTCATTCAGGGCGTCAACATGTTAACTGTACGGGGAGGCTGAGTACTGTTGAGTTGGGGTGTTGAAACATGGACACTACATAGGCGTCACATCAAGCAGCTCAAAGCATTCCACATGCACTGCCTCTAACATCATACAGATCCGCTGGCAAGACAAAGTGCCCAATCTTGAGGTCCTTGAGAGAGCCCAAATGACAAGCATCAAAATGATGATTATGAAGTCACAACTACGTTGGAACGGTCATGTCAGCCGCATGGATGCCAACAGAATCCCTCACCAACTTCTGTACGGTGAACTCTCCCAGGGCATCCGGTGTATAGGTCGTCCACGGAAACACTACAAGGATACCATCAAACCAATCTGCAGTACAGCGGTATCAAACCTAGGGACCTTGAGGACGCCGCCAGTGTCAGAACACAGTGGCGTGTAACAGTCAGAAATACCTGCATTGCCTTTGAGGAAGACCGTTTCTGGCGTCTACAAGAGGCACGCAAACAACGTCACAGAGCATCAGCAATGCACAACCCCCAGATTGCAAACTTCCCATGCACCATCTGCAGCAAAAAGTGCACCTCTAGAATTGGCTTATACAGTCACCAGAGGGCACACCCTGAAACCAATAACAGATTATCTGCACAGATTTGCCATCATCGGATCGATGGACTACCATTAATTAATGCTGAAATGCGTCAATGGGTGCCAGTTGTTTGATCTACAGAAAACTGCAGGAGGTGCAGGAAGCTGTGGCTATTCTCCAAAAATTTGGAGAAGTTCCCTCAGTTTCCATTTGCTCCCCACAAATCAATAATGTTCTGGCCACTGGCACTTAGAACACACACTGAAAACTTGGTCTTAATCAGATGTGGTGTTAAAAAATCATGTTACTTACAGATAAATGTAATTGAGGAGTGCAAGGATTTCACAAACTCATCTTCAGCTTACTAAAAGTGTTGGTTTTGCAAATCTGAAAAGTTTTAACATCACTTGGTTTTAAGCTTGAATTCACCAACAAAAATGATTAATGAATACATGAAGCCAAAACTTTTCAGGGGTATTTTCAGTTGTTTCTTCCTTATCAGAACAAGACCAGAATTTATTTAAAATTCTCAGTGAACTGAAGATTTTTATCTTGGAAACAACCAACTGCGTTGTGTCTGATAGTAAATGTGAAACTGATGCCAGACTAGTCAGTGAATGATATGACTTATTTTCACACAGGCATTGCTGGGGCTCCAAGGTCCATGGCTCCAGGGCAACATCTCCAGGTAGACTGGGTACTTATGTATAGTCCAGCAGGATTTCCCAGCTCCCTCTGCTATTAAGTTGGGAGTGAAGCCCTAGCTAGAACTAGAGCTTTCAATCTCCCAGCATGGCAGAGCTGCCCTGGAGCCTGAGTAGAACACTCAGGCCTCTAATCTAAAGTTTCCTGCTTTGAAGCAAAGATCCCAACAGAACTGGTACCCTAGAATCCTCAGACTCCCCCATCTCCAGGGCTTACATGCAAAGAGCCCAGATACCCTCTAGAAAGCCCCAGGTTCAACAGGAACATTGGTGGCTGAGGCTGGCTTGGTGTCTGATAAAGAGTAAGGAGCCTACCCACTTCCAAAAGCTTCAGCTATAATCTTGGGGCTGGCTAGGTCTCTGCTGTGTCTGAGAGGTTGCCTAACAGA